>NC_053164.1:16235237-16577380 GCF_016835505.1 Polypterus senegalus | reverse complement strand
CTTTTTTCAAGATACGGTTAAGAAGAAGCGTGAGAATCCCGTCCAGGGCAGGAGGCGCAGATTTCAGCGCTCCGTTCCTGCGTACTGGACAGCAAACTGAGTAGGAAAGCACTGGGGGCTCCGCATTTGTTTTTGTATTGTTTACTGCTTGCTGAAACACTATGTAATCTTCTTTATTTTATATAGCGCCTTATTTAAAAGCTATCGCCGCACAAGGCAACAAAATAATACTATCAAAAGCACTCGATACTCATGGCACTTTAAAACAGTCCGAGTGGCCATCCATCATATCCATTTATTGATAAATCAGGCCGTTAGATAGATAAGAAAGGCACTGTGTAGTAGATGGGTGGATTGATCGAGTATGAAGTGCACTATAGAGTAGATCTGATATAAAAGGCACTAAATATTAGATAGATCGTTAAGAAATCAAAGGCATTTGATAACAGATCTGAGATCAAAGGCACTATATAATAAATTGCTCTGACGTTAAATTATTAGATGGACCGATCTAGTTGAAACGCACTATATATATTATGTTGGGATAATGCCCAGTGGGGTCTGGACGGTGGTCTTTTGGCCTTGGACCCCATGCAGATTTTATTTTATTTTTTTTTTCTCTCCTGCTTAACTGAAGGCTTCTGATCTGATAGTATAAAAGGCACGATATGTTAGATGGATGGCTCAGAAATCAGACACTATATGATAAATTGCTCTGACATGAATGGCATTATATAATAGATGTGCTGAAACATCTGATGAACGGCCCTCTATAAAGACTGATAGAGCAGGAAAGGCATTACATTACACAGATGGGACACTGCAAGAACTAAATAATAGAAGTGCCATAGATCTGATATAGAAGGCGCTATATAACAGGTGCACAGACACAACTGATACGAGTGGCTCTGTGTAATAGATAGATTCATCTGATATCAAAGGCACAATATTACAGATAGATCTGACATGAAAGGTGCTATATAACTGATACATTTGATGAAAGTCAGTATATAATAGGTAGACAGGAAAGGCATTATGTCACAACAAGGCCTGATATGAAAGACACTATATAATAGAAATGTCACTAGATGATAGCTTGATCTGCATCAGAGGAACTGCATTATATAATATATATACCTGTATATATATATATATATATATATATATATATTATATATATATACACAGACTGGAAAGGCCTTATATCACACAGAGTGGACATGACATGTACTAAATAATAGGTAGATTTGATATAAAGGCACTATATAACAAAAACACCGATACAGATGACATGAATGGCACTATATATTAAATTGATCTGACCTCAAAAGATGTAATGTACCAGATAGATCTGTTATAAAAGACTCCATATAAGTGATATGCAGATACATTTAATGAGAGACACTATATGATAGGTAGATAGACAGACATGAAAGACATTATAATACCAATAAGGTCTGATATGAAAGGCACTATATAATAGAATAGCTTGATCTGCTATCCAGAACCCTCGTTAATCTCATGTGTCCCTGTCTGGGATATGAGATGAAACCAAAGAACGTCCACCTGGACCAGGGGAGAACACTGAACCTTACAGAGAAGATGACGACGGTGGGCTGTGAAGCGCCATGCCGTCCTGAACAGCAAACACAAATGGGCTTTTGAAGTGTTCTGAGCTGAGGGTTCCATCTTCTGAATCTACACAGAAGCACGTCGTCCTCTTTGCTTGTCACGTGGATGCTGGCTGGCACTGGTGCAGCGTGACACTCAGACAGGGATCCGTATGTTGGAAGTTCAAAAGTGGCAATCAGGGCGGAGTTCAAATACGTCCATACTCTTTATATAGCGCCTTTCACTGACGGCCCCATCATTTGGCACTAGGCAGTGTTTTCACATTAGGAGTAACTTCAGGTTTGCCTGCTAGACTCCTCTGCACGTTGGACGGGCACTCTGGCTGGAGGAGCTTTAACCGTGAATGGCAGTGCCATCCAGATGAGTCCATTTTAGGAAAAGTCCTAATTCTTTATCTTGGACCTGTTTGTGATTGTTATGCTGGGCAATGGCTACCATGACGTGAGCTATGATTCAGGGTTGGCATGAAGCTTGTTGGCACCTGGCAGAGGAATGAGGGCATAAAAAAAAAAAAAAAAAAAGTTGATCGGTGGGAGTTCTGCCTAAATGAAGGTGTTTTAAAACTTCACACCTTCATCGGCTCCTCATGTCCTGAATTCCTTATGCAGTAAAGTGCTGGGATGCCTGCCTTTACACACACATGAACTTTAAGGACATCCCATTCTTAATCCATAGGCTTTAATATGGAGTCGGCCCACCCTTTGCAGCACTAACAGCTTCATCTCTTCTAGAAAGGCTTTCCATGAGGTTAGGGTTAGGACTGAGTGTGTTTATGGGGATTTGTGACCAGGAGAGCCTTTGTGAGGTCAGGCACTGATGTCGGACGAGAAGGCCAGGCTCGCTCGCAGTCTCCGCTCTCATTCATCCCAAAGCTGTTCTGTCAGGTTGAGGTCAGGGCTCTCTCTGTGCAGGCCAGTCAAGTTCCTCCACACCAAACTCGCTCCTCCATGTCTTTATAGGCCTTGCTTTGTGCACTGGTGTGTGTGCAGTCATGTCGCCATCCTCAAACTCTTCACAAAGTTGGGAGCATGAAATTGTCCAAAATGGCTTCATATGCTGAAGCATTAAGAGTTCCTTTCACTGGAATTAAAGGGCTAAGACCAACCCTGCACCATAATCCCCCCTCTTGGCACAATGCAGTCCCGTTCATCCATCGGATTGTGTGATTTGTCACTCCAGAGGACACGTCTCCAGTGCTCTAGAGCCAGTGGTGGTGGGCTTTACACCACCACTGCATCCAGCGTTTTGCATTGCACTTGGTGATGTCAGGCTTGGCTGCAGCTGCTCGGCTGTGGAGTCCCACTCCATGAAGCCCCCTCTCTACGCTGCAGTGTTCTTGAGCTTTTGGAGGTCTGTAGCTGTTGACTCAGCAGAACGTTGGGGACTTCTGCACACCTCAGCATGCGCTGTCCCCGATCTGTGATCTGACGTGGCCTACCACTTTGTGGCTGAGTTGCTTTTGTTCCCAGTTGCTCCCACTTTGTTATAATACCACTAACAGGTGACTGTAGAATACTTAACAGCGAGGAAATTTCACAAATTAACGTATTGCATAAGTGGCCTCCTATCACGGTACCACACTTGAATTCACTGAGCCCCCAAGAGAGACCCATTCTGTCACAAATTAGAACAATTTAGACGAGAACAGGCCATTCAGCCCCACAAAGCTCGCCAGTCCTATCCACTTATTTCTTCCAAAAAAACATCAGGTCGAGTTTTGAAAGTCCCTAACGTCTTACTGTCTACCACACTAGTTGGTCGCTTATTCCAAGTGTCTATCGTTCTTTGTGTAAAGAAAAACTTCCTAATGTTTGTGTGAAATTCACCCTAATCACGTTTTCAACTGTGTCCCCGTGTTCTTGATGAACTCATTTTAAAGTCACCGTCTCGATCCACTGGACTCATTCCCTTCCTAATTTTGAATACTTCACTCAGGTCTCCTCTTAATCTTCTTTGTCTTAAACTGTAAAGGCTCAGCTCTTTTAATCTTTCCTCCTAATTCAACCCCTGTAGTCCTCATCGCTCTTCTCTGGACCTTTTCTAGTGCTGCTATGTCCTTTTTGTAGCCTGGAGACCCAAACTGCACCCAGTACTCCAGATGAGGCCTCACCAGTGTGTTATAAAGGTTGAGCAGAACCTCCTGTGACTTGTACTCCACACATCAAGGCGCTATATAACCTGATATTCTGTTAGCCTTCTTAATGGCTTCTGACAGTTGATAGTATTGAGTCCACTATGACTCCTAAATTCTTTAACATTTCCTCTTAACTAATCCCCTGTAACCCTGGAATCAGCCTAGTCGCTCTTCTCCGGACCCTTTACTTCACACATCAAGGCGCTATATAACCTGACATTCTGTTAGCCTTCTTGATGGCTTCTGAACACCGTCTGACAGTTGAGACGACTCCTCAATCCTTCTCGTAAGGTGGACTCTCAATTTTCAGAGCTCCCATTGTGTATTGAAGTCTCACATTTTTCACTTCCTATGTGTAATTCTTTACATTTACTGTACAATGGCTGACCCTAAGCTCTGACCCCCCATGGGAATGTGAAAACTAACAAATTCCTTATACAAGAAATTGTATAAGGCAACAAAAAAATGAAAAGGAATTTGGGACATCGGAATGAGCTGACATGACGGAATGAGAACACTAGCAAGCCATAAAGGTCCTAGGCATCTGTCACTGGCTTCTAATGACGACCCTCCAGGACCAGCTTAGTGACCCTGGTATCGACAGTAGTGGGCACTGCAGCAGGACCCTCTGTTTAAATACTTGATCTCCATCACGTGGTGCTCTCGGTGTCTCCTGCGGCTGTTAAAATATCTGGATGGCCTGAGGGTTTCTTCATCTGTTTGTGAAGTCCAGACGAGTGCCTTTCCAGGGCTCTCTGTCCATCTGTAGATTCTGCACGTGTGCCAAAACACGTCCATGTCAAGAAAAGCCAAACGGTCATCCATCACTGCTGCAAGACTCTGGCCGGGTCTGCCATCACAGAGCTGCTCTCCTGTCTCTCATTCGAGGCTTGGTTTACCCGTAGGTGCCACCCGACTGAAATGAAGGGGCGTTTAATCTCGGCCGACTGAAACGTCCCAAGAATTCAGGACAATTTTATAACCTTTAAAATGTATTATTAGGATTGTGGCCTATAGGGGGCGTTGCAGCACAACGTCACCACACAAGTCCCGGGTTCAAATTCCAAAGCCCTCTTTTCAGTAGTAACAAGCACAACACAATGCTTTCTTCTTCCTCTCTTCTCCTCAACACCGCCCAAGTGGTCTTGTCCTCCTCCGCCCAACTCTAACCCTGGGTGAAGTGCAGCAGCGAGCCTGGCAGAACTTCTGTTTGCACCCCAGAAGCCCTTCCGGGTCAGTCTGCCTCAAGTAGCTCCCTCTAGTGGCACCCAAGGACCCCAACAGGGCCGACCAGCAGAACTACAAGTGCCTTTCAGCCCTGTGAGGTGTCCATAATGGGATGCACGCCAGAGGGATGTCGCCACCCAAGCGCATGACCCTGTGAAGCAGCGTCCCCCTGTCCACCCAAAGTAATGGCCTCCCGACCTGCAAAGGTACAACTAACCAACCTGGATGGGATGTTCGTCATCCTGTGTCCTTCCATTAAAAGGGCCTCCCGGCCAGGTAAGGGACAAACTCCAGTAAGGGGTCTCGCATCACTCTGATCTTTACTTAATTGGCTTCAGAATTTAGAATCCGTTTTAAAATGTTAGTAATCACCTGTAGAGCTCTGCACGGTCAAACACCACAATTTATTTCAGATATTTTACAACGCTACACTGCCAGTCGTCCATTGTGGTCATCTCACCAGGGCCTTCTTGTTGTTCCTATGACTTTGCACTGAAATGGCGGAGTAGCCTCGCTTGTGCTTTATGGGCTTCTGATACACAAAAAAAAAAACCCAGTTGAATTGGCACCAGTTTAGGCTGGCATATGGGTAGCCATTTTTGAGTCTCCCCCCTTTTTATGTTCATTTTTTGAAATGTTAGTTTAATTTGATCTTTTATATCTTGTATGTGTGTGTGTTGTTTTCTATGGTGTACAGCACTTTGTGACTCTGTCTGTGAAAGGCACTATATAAATGAATAAAGAAAAAAAAAGGACTATTGATCCTGGCCAAGATGCCAGCCATGCCATGTTGCCCATCACAGGATCTACAAGTACCCAACTGCCCACATTTTGTATAAATCTGCTTCAGTTACTCGGGTAAAATGTCCTTCAGCATTTTCATAAGCGAGCACAGCAGCCTGCAGACACTGAAGCAGGGTCACCAACTCCGGTCCTGGAGGGCCGCAGTGGCTGCAGGTTTTCATTTGAACCCTTTTCTTAATTATTGAACTGTTTTTGCTGCTAATTAACTACTTTTGAATTCATTTTAATTGACTTGGTTTTAAAGATTTGTTCCCCTGAATTTCTTCATCGTTCCTCTGAGTTGCTTCAGTTATTTCCTTAAACAGAAATGAAATGTGAAGTGAGTGAGCCGACAGAAGACCAGCTAAGTCAGGGCCTCAAACTCCAATTTCATTCCAACCAGTTGCTTAATTAGGCGCCGAGTCTTGTCGTTAATTAAAACCCGTTCTTTAATTCTGTGGCTTGTCGCTAATAGCAGACATTTCTGAAATTGTTGATTTTCTCTTTTCTAAGAGCAACTGGTCAAATGTTTAGTGGACCTGAGCAGATGTGCATTCCTGAGACCTTCACCTTTCTTTATTTTCAGATATCGTGTGATGGCAGAGTGGTGGCTCTGAGGGTAGGGCTTTGCAGTGGCAATCAGAAGGTTGCCAGCTTGAATCCCGTAAAACACCAAAAATGACTCCTCTCCGCTGGGCACCTTGAGTAAGGCCCTTAACCTGCAGTTGCTCCATCCTGGGTATGACGTTAATTTGCATCCAGCCCTGCATGTAGGCCCTGCTGGGAAAAACCTGGGGGTTGGTGGCAGAATTGGCACTCCAGCCACCATAAAAGACCTCCCACTGGTTCCATCTCACCTGAACTAGTGTGGTGCTGAGGTGCCACCCGTCACATGGTTGCACTCGGGGTCCTAATCTGAGTTGGTTTGTCATGTGGTGGGTGCGACAATGCGCTGTATCAGCGTGGGCTCCTAATCCTCCCCTCTGTGATGGTCACCGTTTGCTGGTCCTGTTTTGGCTCATTTTGTATCTCATTATTTTTTGGCTGCTAATTAAGGAAAAAGAAACAATTAAGGGGTCTGAGTCTTCGAGAGCGAGTCAATTAAAACGAATTCAAAATTAGAAGCAAAAACTGGTCGCGAATTAAGAAAAGGGTTAGAATGAAAATCTTCAGCCACTGCGGCCCTCCAGGACTGAATTTGGGGACCCCTGCACTAAAAGGTCATAAAGCCTTAGATGTTTCAGCTGCTGTAATTGCTGATGACTTCACGATGTTAGCCTCGGTGGAGTCCTCGGACCCCTTTTTATTTTCTGCACGCTTCATTGTTGTCGCAATTCCAGCACTCACTGGTTGTCCGTTCTCAGGACCGGCCCCCCCACAACTAAGCACAAAATGTCAGGGCAGGTCGTGGACTAGCTGGGGTGACAGACTTCACTGGTGCCACCTGCCTGCGACTTGCTAAGCTTTTATAAGTGAAGGCAGGTTGAAAAATCGTTTCATGTGCCGCAACTTTAAGGAACGGTTTTTATGTTCAAACAAAACACCAAGTGAGGTTAAAGACGATTTGTCAAAGGCACGGTGAACGAGATCCGAGGTGAAACCCGATGCTCAAAAACCACAAGCAGAAGCAAAATCTCCACAATGTAGAAATTTTAAATAAAAACTCACAAGATGTGCTTTTGCTAAATGTTTAAGATCCGATGAAGGGATCCGCTTCTCAGGCTCACAATAAATGGGCTGGGGGTGGTCCTTCATTTTTGATGTCAGTGAGGCCCCGCCTCTTGGAGCTCCACCCACAAATCACAAGGAACACATCAGGGGACACAATAGGTAGTAACTGAAAAAACTAAATAATATTAGTAAAAAAAACACAGAAGTGCAATAAACATCAGAAAAAGATTACTTTATAAGAAAAAGAAAGTAAGCATAAACCTGGAAACACACTGTGGCTGAAATCTGATCACCTTGTGCATAGCACTTGATAAAACCAGTTGCGGTGCCTGTCTAAGATGGGTTGAAATCTATGTAATCAACGGAGACTGCCCCATTAATGTTGGCACTGCACCACCTAGCGGAATGCATGTGGTAGTAAAATGTGTTACGTATGTCATTCCAACAGGTGGTTCATCACAAATAGTTGTAGTAATTAAAGGCATTGCTACAAATGCTTGTGATGCACCATCAGTTGGAATGAGAAATGCAATGCAATACATATGTCTCTGTTATATGCCATTTGGTGTGGAATTTCTAAAAGAAGCTGGAACAAGAAGAGAAAGAGAGAGTAAAAAGGTTTGAGGATCCACCCCGTATATTGTAAGGCAAAAAAATAAGTAAGCGACTGAGCAGTCATAGGAGACTGAGTGCAATAGACTGCTGGGCGTTTATAGGTGCTGTGCAGGAAAAGGCGAGTCCGTGCGGGGAGTGGAGGAAGTGAGGTCAGCAGGAGGGCGTGATCTGGACAGGAGTGCGGAAGTTGATGCCAGCTTAACTCGGTTTCCCTTCTGTTGATCTATACAAGAGAGAGAAAAGAGGTTATTGGTGCATTTCATCAACCCCTGAGCTGACATCTTATCCTCAGTTAAGCCCTTTGACTGCCTTCTATGTGCACGTGTCTGACACAACATTAATGTTTGTGATGTGCCATCAGTTGAATGACAAATGCAATGCACTTTATTTCTAAAAAGTTTTGAGATGTGTCATGTGTTGGAATGACAAATGCAGCATCTATGTCTTTGTTATATTCCATTTGGTATGGGATTCATAAAAGCAACACCTACGTCTGATGCAGCATCTATTTGAATGACAAATATAATGCATTTTATTACTGCAAATGCTTGTTATGTGCCATCAGTTGGAATGACAAATGCAATGAATATGTCTCTGTTCTATGCCATGTGGTATGGGATTTGTAAAAGCAGTGTTAATGTTTGTAATATGTCATTAGTTGGTATGGCAAATGCAGTGCTTCTGTTATATGCCATTTGGTATGGGATTCATAAAAGCAATGTTAACGTGTGGTGTGCCATTTATTTGAATGAAAAATGCAATACATTTTATTATTAGAAATGCTTGTGATGCACCATCTGTTGGAATGATGAATGCAATGAATTTATATGTGTTATATGCCATGTGGTATGGGATTTATAAAGCAGTGTTCATGTTTGTGATGCACCATCTGTTGGAATGATGAATGCAATTAATTTATATGTGTTATATGCCATGTGGTATGGGATTTATAAAGCAGTGTTCATGTTTGTGATGCGCCATCTGTTGGGATGAAAAATACAAGCCATTTTCTTCCTAATAATTGTTAGTGATGCACCATCTGTTTGAATGACAGAGACAAAGCAACCAGATGTACACAGAGGCAGACACTTATCCTTTTATTAAGCTGGATAAAACAGACATTAAAAGTTTTAAACATTTGATTAACTGTGGAGTTAGGATAGGGGTGTGTCAGAGTGCAAGAAAAAACTTTAGAGGTTGTTTCCATGCTGAGAAGATGCCTAAAAGATACAACGTTTCGACTGTTTAGCCTTCATCTTGTTTGCAACTAAAAAGGAAAGTCCAGGCAACCTAAATAGGAAGGGGAACAAAAGTCATGGCAGATGAAAGGTGAAGAAGTGAGAGAAGGGGAGCACAAGCTGCCATTAGAGAAGATGATTCGAGAAATGACAACAGTAGTCACTCATTGAGACCTGGGGACCTCAGAGTGACTGAGCTGAGCTGCTTCTGATTTTCTTTGGAAGGTGTCTTTGAAGTCCTGTGAAAGAACACAAAAGGAGAGACCAGTGTGCTGTGATTAAGGAATGTGACAAGTCCTACAATGGCCTTTGTGAACTTCTTGATTTTAACGGCTCTAAAGTGCCCCCCTGACTCTGCTAGCCCTCTCTCTGGCTGGACACGTCCTACAAGAAGTGCAGTAAACGTGATTTTTCGACTGGCACGAGACCCGTTGTTTAATATTGAATGTACCAGGGAGACGAGATTAAAGGGTATTTATTGTTGGCGAGAATTTTACAAGTGGCACAGCAGCTAATGTCACAGCTCAAAGTGCCAGGTGAGGAAGGTGGCTCTCCTCTGTGAAGTGGGCTGCGGATGAGAAGTTTGTGTTGTTTAGGTGGTCGATGGAAGGAGATCGAGGGAGGGTTAGGAGTTAAAAGGTTGCCGTCTGCAAAGCGTAGAAACCTTGTTTAAACATGATAAGGTGGAGTGGGAGGACCAGCGGGGATGCAGGTTTCATTATTGGAGTGGAAGTTCCAAGGTCTACTCCTGTCTACAATATGAGAAGGGGGTCCTGCCTCACCGAGTGCTCAGCAGTCAGAATATCGTGGAATATTCAATGTACAAAGGCGACAATACTCACAAAGCGAGAAGGATGTAAGGCCTAGAAAAGGACGGATGAAGAAAGGCAAGTGACCGCCGTAAGCCAGTGAACCGTGCGGCCGGCGTCTGGACGTCACATCGTCAGACTCTGGGATGTTTGACAATCAGTGGCAACAAGATGAGCAAAGAAGGAACGATGTGAGGCCTATCAGGTGAACGGAGATCCATAAACGCACGACACAATCAAAACAGACGGACTTACCATTGTAAAGCCCATTTTAATAAGCACATTAATATACCTCCGAAATACAGCGTGTTGCTGTCATTGTCTAATGTCATATTAAGAGGCTGGCAATACCGTTTATTACATACAGTAGCTGCTAATAATGGAGACCTAAACTGAATAGAACTGAATATCTTGTTCTCGTCCAGACTGCTCTTGTGCTCTAAAGCTGATTTACCAAAACGGGCCGACTACGCCATTTCTCCCCGACACCCAAAATTCAACAGTAAGAACAGGGACTCTCCATTTTTTGCAGGCCTCTTGCCATCTGGTGGTTCTGCTGGATTTCTTGCTTGTCAACGGCCCACTGAAGCTGACCTGTCCTGCTCTCACTGTGTCTGTCTGTCTGTCTGTCTGTCTGTGTGATTGAACTGTGATGTGTGTTCCTTCGTAGTTGTCCTGCTTTTTCTATTTTGGTCTTATCTTACTCTGACTAAGCACAGGCAGGAGACGTGTGGCATTGCAAGCAAAGGCTCAAAATGGAGAACAACAATGAAGTCACTCCTTGGACCCTTCCTAATACCAGACAGGCCCTATCAAGCCTGCTATCGTAAAGATTTTTGCACCCCGAGACTCTGCCCAAAGCCCAGTAAAGCCTGTCGGAGCAGGCCCGTGGCCGCTCATTCTGCTGCGTCTTTGGCAGTACAAATCACGGAGCGACTGCTGGATCAGGCAGAGTCATAAAAGGAAAAAAAAATAAAAGAAATCAAAAAGCCTCTTCCCACAGGCTATCCCACCTGGAGCAGAGCGGAGCCGTACCCCTGTTACTCCTGGCATCGACGCTCAAATGTGTGGGAAACCAGGTTTTCTCTGCTGCATTATCTCATGCTGTTTTGGAATGAATTCATGTTTAACGTGTGAAATGCATAGTAAGGATTAAAGGTGTTATATGAAACGGATTATGAACGGTAATTCATAAATGTATGGCGCTATATAAACTAAACAGACTGACCTCAAGGTGCCATGTACAGTAAAATAAAATTCAATAAAACAGCCGCTTAATCTAATTCAGGGTCCTAGGGAGCTGCAGTCTAACCCTGGGTCTGCTAGGCCACCGTGGGGTCCACACACACACACTCACACTCATACACACACACACACACTTAAACACACTCACATACACGCACACACACACACTTTCAAACGCACTCGCATACACACTCACATACACACTCACGCACACACACACACTTAAACACACTCACATACACGCACACACACACACTTTCAAACGCACTCGCATACACACTCACATGCACACACACGCACACTCACTCGCATGCTCACACTCACTCATGCACACACTCAAACGCACTCGCATACACACACACACACACACACACACATGCCTGTCACCCTAACCTGCAAGAGAGAAGCCGCCATAGACACAGGGAGGACATACAAACACCACAGAGACATCGACTGGGCATTAAGAGCCCACCAGACAGCAGCCCTGATGTCTCATACAGTAACTGAAATACAGTGGAACCTCAGCTCATGACCCTAATTTGTTCTAAAACTCTGGTCGTAATCCGATTTGCTCGTGAACCGAAGTAATTTCCCCCATAGGATTATATGTAAATACAATTAATCCGTTCCAGACCGTACAAACTGTATGTAAATATATATTTTTTTACATTTTTAAGCACAAATATAGTTAATTATACCACTGAATGCACATAGTAATAGTAAACTAAATGTAAAAACATTGAATAACACTGAGAAAACCTTGAACAACAGAGAAAACTAACACTGCAATAGTTTGCGCTGTAGTGCTAGGAACCGCTTGCTGAAAACACTTTTTTTCTTAATGAGTTTTAAGCACAGGGAAAAAAATGAACATTTGAAAAATCCGTAATTTAATAAACCACCAAGAAAAGTAACATTGCCACAATGCACGCTATGAACCGATCACTGGAAACAGAACTGAAAACAAAAACAAGCCTTTTCTACCTTCTACCTCTCGCTCTCGCTCTCTTTCTCTCTCTCGTGTGTGTGTGTCTCTTTCCCGAGCCTGGAGCGCCTGTGTGTGTGTGTCTCTCGAGTGTGCCTGTGTGTGTGCCTCTCTCTATCCCGGGCCTGTGTGTGTGTGTGTGTGTGTGCGTCTCGAGTGCACCTGTGTGTGTGTGTGTGTCGGCACTCTCTCTCTCTCTCTCTTGCTCGCTCGCTGCACAGTGTACAAACCAAAAGAGAAACTGGCTTGTTCGTATACCGAATGTGTGGTCGTGAACTGAGGCAAACGTTTGGCGAACATTTTGGTCGTAAACCGATTTGCACGTGTACCGAGACGTTCGTGAACCAAGGTTGCACTGTATGCTGTTTCTGATCAGCAGTTTTGGTGAACTGTGCCATACAGACTGAAGCGGGAGCGATTTAGAAGACACCTCAAACAGGCTGCCTCATCGATAGGTGTGATATCCTCTGCATTAGCAATAGGAAAGGCAAATAAAATAAACTTCAAAAGTGTTGATCAGACAGCTCCAGTACGTAGTGTGATGGACGGCTGGGGTTCAATGCCCAGCCAAGAAGCCCCTGATATGCATGTCCCGGGGGAGCAACTTTGAACAGCTCAATACCTCCCCCGGGACGCTTGGTGGCAGCCTCCCGGGCCGACGATGATTCCCCAGCCTCCCACCTGACTGCATGGGAGGTGGAGTCTTCCACAGCCTGGTTGGGAGCTGGGATGGCCGCTAGGTGGTGCTGCTGAGTCTCGAGAACCCGGCTGGACGAGTCATCAGCCCCACCCAGAGGTGGAATTGGGGCCAGGTGGTCAAACACCTGGAACACTTCTGGGTGGGCTATAAAACAGGCCAGCCTCCACCATTCAAGGGCCAGAGTCGGGTGGAGGAGGACAAGGTTGCCTGAGAGGAGCGGTGGTGCAAGGTGGAGAGTTGTTGGTGTTGTTTTAGTGCTTTTGGGACTGTGTTGGGCCTGTGGGACACGGGGAAGAAAAATAAAAAAGCCTGTGTGACTTTTACACGTGCTTCTGCGTAGTCTGTGCCGGGTCGGGCGCTATATAGAGTCTTTCACAGTAAGTACACCCCAAGAAAGGATTTGTGTGCTTTATGTGCTATTGAGCATAAGATTGATGGGCAAGAATGGCAAATGTATCAATTTAAAATGAAATCTGAAACACAATAAAGTGTACAGAAAGTGTAGTGGTCTGAATATCACACATATGTATGTGTAACTATATATATTTGTATGTATGTGTATATTGTGGACCACCGGGGGCATATGGCTCCCCCAACCCTGACACAGACAGGCAGAGACACCAGGTTTGCCAGACAACATGCCTTTATTTAAGTGGGGAAGCGTTTTTCTGTTGCTCCCCACTACACAGCACAGCAGAAAGCACCAAATGTACAAACAAGCACAGTCCTTCCTCCTTCCTTGTCTCTTCCTCACTCTTTCTTTCTGTCTCCGTCTCCACTCCTCCTCCCGACTGTAGCTCCTCGACTTGGGTGAGGTGGCTCCTTTTATAGTGCATCCGGGGGGGCTCCAGGTGTCTCTTGACGTTCTTCTGGCTGCACATCTGGGTATGGCAGACGTGGTGACACAAAGGGCTCAGCCGTACCTGCAGCACCAGCACACCCTGTCAGTGCCCACAGAGCCCAACAGGGCTGCTCCAAACTACAACTCCCAGCATGCTCTGCGGGGATCTGTGGTGCTGTAGCTACCCAGGGGGGGTGCCCTCTAGCGTCTGGGGGATAATGTTCGCTCCCTTGGTCTTTCCACCCAGCCCTGGCCATCTGTCACAGTGTGAGTGTGTATAACTTTATATATATATATGAAAATTTGGCAGGCTCATTCCTTACAGCTTACTTACAAAAGTTAAGCAGGTTTCATTTTGAAATTCTACACGTAATGGTCAATAAGGGTCGACAACGTCCGCCATGTTGAACTTTCTTATTTATGACCCCATCTTCATGAAATTTGGTAGGCGGCTTCCCTGCACTAACCGAAAATTCTCCAACTTCCCGTGTAGGTAGAAAGCGGAAATTTGGCAGGCTTATTCCTTACAGCTTATTTACAAAAGTTAAGCAGGTTTCATTTCGAAATTCTACTCATAACGGTCATAACAATCAACAATGTCCGCCATGTTGAACTTTTTTATTTATGGCCCCATCTTTACAAAATTTGGTAGGTGGCTTACCTGCGCTAACCAAAACCAATGTACGTACTTATTTCGGTGGTATGATGCCACTGTTAGCCGCCATATTGAACTTTTCAACGGTCTTTGTTACTTACAGGCCCATCTTCAAGAAATTTGGTACGCGGGTTCTCAACGCTAACTGAATCCTACTTACGTACATATATACATCCATAGCCTGCAGCTCAGTCACCGTGTGAGGCGGCGTTGGGTCCCCCATCCCCACACCTCCCATGTTGTTGGCTGCCTGCCTATATAAGGCCGTTCGTCGCTGCAGTCTCTACATTCCCTTCCT
This sequence comes from Polypterus senegalus, assembly GCF_016835505.1. Taxonomy (NCBI): domain Eukaryota; kingdom Metazoa; phylum Chordata; class Cladistia; order Polypteriformes; family Polypteridae; genus Polypterus; species Polypterus senegalus. The sequence goes on along the minus strand of NC_053164.1, from coordinate 16,562,547 downwards.
TTCTTCGCCACGGGATTCACGTCTCCCTGCTCATAACTACAGCCTTTTTATTTAATCCACGGCTTCTCCGCTGTTTTATTGTTCATTTATTACGATTATAGTTATTGTGTAGGTATTTTAGACTTACTTTACATTGTTCAGGTACCCATTTCCTTTATCATTCCAACCGTACCCCCATTAACATGTCTATCGAGGTGATCACCATCGATCAAAGAACTGTCACTTACTGAGTGGTTTCCATTCCCGGAGATGGCGCCTGCCTTTTCCATTCTCTTTGTTACATATTGCACGGCCATATCAGGCTCACTCTTGATATCCATTGTGTCTTATGTATTGAATGACTGGACAGGTTCAAGGTGTGGACTGATGACGGTACAGGAGATAATTAGACTACACAGGAGCACTAGAAGAGTGAAATGCTTAAGCCCTTCACCTATGGTTCTGCATGTGAGTTGATGGCTGCTGGTGAATTGTTCGGTTGTCGCTTTCAAGTGTACCGAAATGGCCAAATATTTTACACCTTTTGACAACTGCCAATGCCTCTTAAACATCTTAGATTCACAGGTGACAATTTCAGTAGTGGACACTTTGATATTTATGAATGTTTAAACTCTCAAAAGCTGGATGTGAAGTTATCGATGAAACCTGTTGTATACTTACAATGCTTGACAGATGCCAAATGTCACTTCAACACAAGTCCTACAAATACTGTCGTAATTGAAACAAACCATGAAACTCAAACCGATTATGACAGCAGCAATCCAAGCTGTGAGATTTGAAACAAGATTACTGTTCACATGGCCAACTGTACGTTACATGCTCAAGAGTAAGCTCAGCGCACAGCTTGGTCATATTACAACCGGAGGGCCGAACTGACAATAAGGTATACAAAGAGATCTTTAACAAATAATTATTGGTATATTTTCACTCAGTTTAAAAAGGTTTATTTTTTTTCTTAATAAAAACTTTAAGGCAGTACTTCACCGCTGCGAAGCGCGGGTATTTTGCTAGTATTTATATATATTAGGGGTGGGCGGTATGACCAAAATTCTATATCACGGTATTTTTCTAAATTATCCCGGTTTCACGGTATTTGACGGTATTTTTTTTCCCCATGCATGAGTGGATGTTAACCACATTTTCTACTGCAATTACTGGCTACGAATAACCTTTTCCACTGTCATGAGAATTGTATATTGTACAAAAAAAACATTTTAAATGTGCACACAAATATTAATACAGGTTTGCAAGGCCCCATAAAGTGATCGTTTTCAAGGGGGTGGCTCTAATGAAGAGAAGGAATCACATTGCGTGACAGCTGCAGTCAAAATATAGAACCTTTTATTGAACAAATTTTACAAACAACTTAAACTATAATTTTGACAACATATTTTCAACCATCCAAAGAGGCATTTAGACTCAGTAAAATATCCAGAGGTGCTTGTCAAAAGTCGTATTGCACTGAACATGTCTTAGAAAAAGGAATAAATATGTTTTGTAAACCAACTCCACTTTCTGTTAATGTTAACAATCTCAGTCCACTGACACATTAAAGTGACTTTTTAAACAAGTTTATCACCATTCAACTGCATAATATTTAAACTAATAAATAATAACAATAAAATAAATAATAGTATTATTACTTCAAGACTTCAGGCCCAGGTGCATTACACAGTATTCACCAAATTAAAATAAAATAAAACAATTGCAACTTGGTGATGACATCTTTACCAACTGAATCATCATTTAGGCAAACTGCATTAATATGGACCTCGCTTCAGGCTAAGCTATACTGGGAAGAAAAAAAACAAACTACTCTGTATATGTCGAGAACAAAGTCAACATTTCCACTTTATTCTCGCCGTTTATGTTGAGATTAAAGTCGACATTTCCACTTTATTCTCATAGTTTACTTCATAATTAAAGTAGAATGTCGTAAACTAAACTTCTTCCTAAAATCAATGTTTAATCAGTTACTTAATTTACCGCGTCATAAATTAATGCAGCACATCAAATGCTTTGTGTTACGTTCCCCGACCCAGTGGTTAATCACTACGCTTCTTAAACTGACTTCCTCCGCACTAAGAGAAGACAGCAATCACCATACAGAATCCATTCACTTCATTATATTCCTGCTTTCTGAAAATTTGGAATGCTAAGATAAATACTTGATATCATTTTCATGATGAAATGATACACATGCACGGTAGTGAGGCGGTATGTTCAGTGTAGAGAACTTTATGGCAGGTGAGATGAGGCTCCAAAAAACTGGATGTATGAATTGCTATCGCACAGGTTTAACCTTAATATTGTACAAATGTTGGGTTTCTGATCAGCTTGTCGGAGACACAAACACAGAATTCAATGCTTGTTCTTCTGAGCGGGCTCTCTTTATTGCATGCATGCTGTCTCTAGCTGACGTACCAAAACCTCAGTTCCTTTTTCTTTCACCATATAACCAATCACCACACGATAAACGTCTTTGTGAAATTAAAACTAGTTATAAACTTAGCCCACGGAGTGTTCAGAACTTTAAAAATATCTTCGTTATACATGTTTAATTATGCCATCCATTCAGAGTCGTGCCCATCTCTGAACGAGTCGCCAGCACATCGCAGGATGAATACAAGCAAAACATACACTAGCAGGGTCAATAGAGCACAACAAAACCCCACATCCTACACGACTTTGAAAGGAAACTGAAGCACGCCGAGTAAACCCACCAGAAAAACATGCAAATACAGGGCAGGCACGCCGCTTTGCCCCCATATGATTAATGCATGCTTTAATGCATTTCACCATGAAAATTATATTAAGTATTTATCTTAGCATTCTAAGTGTTCAGAGAGCAGGAAGATCATGAAGTGAATGTATTCTGTGCGGCGATCGCTGCCGGCGCCTCCTCTTAGTGCAAGAAGAAGTCAGTTTAAGAATCACTTAACACAAAGCATTTAATGTCCTAAATAACTTATGACGGGGTTTGAGAAAATCTAGTAAATTAAATATTCATTTTACGATGAAGTTTAGTTTACAATGGTCTACTTTAATGACAAATTACGAGAATAAAGTCAACATGTCGTCACACTATTACACAGTACCCAGGTACATTACACTGTATTGAAAATGAATAAAACAAGTACAACTTGGCTTGCAGTATTATCCAGTAGTATAGAAACAGTATTTACATATCTGACCTTTTAAAACTAAACTTATCTCCAGGCGACAGACGTGACTCCTTTTTTTTGGCAAAAGTTCTTCTGTTCATCATGTTCAACTTTACTTTTAGTTCAGTTTCGGAATGCTCTCTGTCCGCACGGCATACATAAGCCACCGCCCACTATTTGGTGGTGTAGCAGTGAAAAAGAGCCCTAGTGCAACAAATCTGTGTTTAGTGGTGTAGCAGTGAAAAAGGTCCCCACTTGAACAGTTTCCCGCTGCGCCACGTTCCGAATGTCGTTTAATCAATCAATCAATCAACATTTATTTATATAGCACATATTCATACAAAACAATGTAGCTCAAAGTGCTTTACAAAATGAATAGAAAAATAGAAGACACAATAAAAATAAACATAAGTCAACATTAATTAACATAGAATAAGAGTAAGGTCCGATGGCCAGGGTGGACAGAAAAACAAAAAACTCCAAAGGCTGGAGAAAAAAAATAAAATCTGTAGGGTTCCAGACCAAGAGACCGCCCAGTCCCCTCTGGGCAATCTACCTAACATAAATCAAACAGTCCTCTTTGTATTTAGGGTTTTCATGGAAGGATAATGATGGTCACGTAGACTTCTGGCTTTCAGTCCATCAATGTTGGAGCATCATGATGCTTTGAGTAGGTGGTGGTGGCACCACCACCACAGAAACCGGAAAAGAAACAGAAGAGAGAGTGGGGTCAGTATGGATTTTGGAGCCACTATGAATAGTTATTATGATGAATTGAACATACAGAGTATCAGGATTAAGTTAAAGTGAAGTTATAAAAAGGCCATGTTAAAGTAATGTGTTTTCAGCAGTGTTTTAAAGTGCTCTACTGTATCAGCCTGGCGAATTCCTATTGGCAGGCTATTCCAGATTTTAGGTGCATAACAGCAGAAGGCCGCCTCACCACTTCTTTTAAGTTTAGCTTTTGGAATTCTAAGGAGACACTCATTTGAGGATCTAAGGTTACGATTTGGAATATAAGGTGTCAGACATTCCGATATATAAGATGGAGCGAGATTATTTAAGGCTTTATAAACCATAAGCAGAATTTTAAAGTCAATCCTGAATGACACAGGTAACCAGTGTAGTGACATCAAAACTGGAGAAATGTGTTGGATTTTCTTTTCCTAGTTAGGATTCTAGCAGCTGCATTCTGCACTCGTTGCAAATGATTTATGTCTTTTTGGGTAGTCCTGAGAGGAGTGCGTTACAGTAATCTAGTCGACTGAAAACAAAAGCGTGAATTAATTTCTCAGCATCTTTCAATGATATAAGAGGTCTAACTTTACTATGTTTCTTAAGTGAAAAATGCTGTCCTAGTGGTCTGATGAATATGTGATTTAAAATTCAGATTACAGTCAACGTTACCCCTAAATTTTTACTTCCGTCTTAACTTTTAATCCTAGTGCATCAAGTTTATTTCTGATAACCTCATTGAATCCATTATTGCCAATTACTAAAATTTCAGTTTTCTCTTTATTTAGTTTGAGAAAATTACTATTCATCCATTCAGAAATACCAGTAAGACATTGTGTTAGTGAATCGAGAGTCGGAGTCATCAGGTGCTATTGATACGTACAGCTGTGTGTCATCAGCATAGCTGTGGTAGCTCACGTTGTAACCTGAGATAATCTGACCTAACGGAAGCATGTAGATTGAGAAGAGCAGCGGACCCAGGATAGAGCCTTGTGGAACACCATATCGGATATCATGTGTCTTTGAGATGTGATTACCACAACTAACAAAGAATTTTCTCCTGCCAGGTAGGATTCAAACCAATTTAAGACACTGCCAGAGAGGCCCACCCATTGACTAAGGCGATTTCTAAGAATATTGTGATCAATGGTGTCAAATGCAGCACTCAGATCTAAGAGGATGAGAACAGATAAATGGCCTCTGTCTGCATTTACCAAAGTCATTTACTACTTTAACGAGTGCAGTTTCTGTGCTGTGATTTGTTCTAAAACCTGACTGAAATTTATCAAGAATAGCATGTTTATTGAGGTGGTCATTTAACTGCATAATGACTGCCTTCTCTAGAATTTTACTTAAGAAGGCAGGTTAGAGATGGGTCTAAAATTTTCAAAGCAGAGGGTCAAGATTATTTTCTTGAGCAGGGGTTTAACTACAGCAGTCTTAAGACAGTCTGGGAAGACCCCGTATCTAATGACAATTTACTATGTCAGAATATTATCAATTAGCACGCCTGATACTTCTTTGAAAACCTGGTTGGTATTGGGTCAAGGGCGAGGTGGAGGGTTTCAGTTGAGAGATTATTCTATGTAATTCAGGTAAATCTATCCTGGTGAAAGATTTAATTTGTTTATAACGGAGTACCGGGCTTTGGAGGTTCTGCAGTGTTGGGGAGATATACTATGTTATCTCTAATATCATTAATTTTTTGATTGAAAAATACAGCAATGTTCTCACAGGTTTCACTGGAAGTATTCTGGGGGCATTCCTTTGAGTTACCTGGTTTAACAGACGATCAATTGTAGAAAATAAGACTCTGTTTAGGCAATTAAAACCGGTGTTGCGGTATAAGAAAAATCCATATCATGAAAAAAAACGGTTTTCAGTATGAACCGTTATACCACCCAGCACTAATATATATATATATATATATATATATATATATATATATATATATATATATATATATATATATATATATATATATATATATATATATATATATATATATATATATATATATATATATATATATATAATATATATATATATATATATATATAATATATATATATATATATATATATATTATATATATATATATTTAACAATCATCTTACGTTATTATTAAAATGTTTCCTTTTCTTTTCATAACTTCTTTAACACTACTTCTCCGCTGTGAAGCGCTGGTATTCTGCTAGTATATATATATATATATATATATATATATATATATACACACATACATACATACAGTCATATGTAAAAGTTTGGGAACCCCTCTTAATTCTTTGGATTTTTGTTTCTCAGTGGCTGAACTTCCTTTTAATATTAGGGGGGACCCAAAAATAACCGGAAATATTTTAAAAACGTGTTTAATTTAATTTTCTGTACAAACTACAATTAGTCTCCTTCAAAGTACTCTCTATTGGCGGAAATACACTTATCTAACCGTTTATCCCATTGTTCGAATCATTTTTTAAATTTGTCTGAAGTAATGCCCATTAATGCTCTGGTCGTTTCTTGTTTTAACTCTTCGACGTCAGCAAAACGCCTTCCTTTCAACTCTTTTTTCATCTGAGGGAACAAAAAGAAATCACACGGAGCTAAATCCGGTGAGTAGGGTGTGCGGTTCAGGGTTGTCATACCGTTTCAATAACAATAGTTTCTGCAACACTTTTTTCAAGAAGAAAACAAAATTTCACTGCCGCGCGTTGCTCACGATAATCGGCCATCGTAAAAAAATGACGCTTGCACAAAACTATTTTTACAAAAAAAATCACTGAACACAAGCACAACCTTCCAGACTGATGGCACTTGGCAGACTGACTTTGAGGAGTGTAAGTAGATCACCCTAGCGGCCCAACCACGTACTACAAGTATCAGCCAAACAACAACAATATTCTGGTTATTTTTGGGTCCCCCCCTCGTATATGACATGCCTTATGGACACAATAGGATTTCAGCAGGGACATTAAGTTTATTGGATTAACAGAAAATACGTAATATGCATCATAACAAAATTAGACAGGCGCATAAATGTGGGCACCCCAACAGAGATATGACATCAATACTCAGTTGAGCCTCCTTTTGCTCCTTTGAGCCTCTCGACGCTGTCCTCCTATAGCCTGTGATGAGTGTCTGGATTCTGCATGGAGGTATTTCTCACCATTCATCATACAAAATCTCTCCAGCTCAGTTCAATTTGATGGACAGCCTGCTTCAAATCATCCCATAGATGTTCGATGATATTCAAGTCAGGGGACTGTGACGGCCATTTTAGAACATTGTACTTCTCCCTCTGCATGAATGCCTTTGTAGATTTTGAACTGTGTTTTGGGTCATTGTCTTGTTGAAATATCCAACCCCGCCGTAACTTCAACTTTGTGACTGATGCTTGACATTATCCTGAAGAACTTGTTGATATTGGGTTGAATTCATCAGACCCTCGACTTTAACAAGGGCCCCAGTCTCTGAACTGGCCACACAGCCCCACAGCATGATGGAACCTCCACCACATTCGACAGGTAGCAGGTGTTTTTCTTGGAATGCGGTGTTCTTCTTCCTCCATGCAAAGCGCTTTTTGTTATGACCAGATAACTCCATTTGTGTGTCATCAGTCCAAAATGAATCTGGCTTGTCTAAATGATCATCTGCATACAACTAGCGACTCTGTTTGTGGCGTGAGTGCAGAAAGGGCTTCTTTCTCATCACCCTGCCATACAGATGTTCTTTGTGCAAATTGCGCTGAATTTGTTGATCGATGGACAGATACGCCATCTACAGCAAGGTGTTCTTGCAGGTCTTTGGAGGTGATCTGTGGGTTGTTTGTAACCATTCTCACAATCCTGCACATATGTCCCTCCTGTATTTTTCTTGGCCTGCCAGACCTGCTGGGTTTAACAGCAACTGTGCCTGTGGCCTTCCATTTCCTGATTCCATTCCTTACAGTTGAAGCTGACAGTTTAAACCTCTGAGATGGCTTTTTGTAGCCTTCCCCTAAACCACGAGACTCAACAATCTTTGTTTTCAGATCTTTTGAGAGTTGCTTTAAGATCCCATGCTGTCTGTCACTCTTCTGAGGAGAGTCAAAGGGAAGGAAGCACAACTTGCAACTGACCACCTTAAATACCTTTCACCACTCATGATTGGACACTGCTGTCTTTGAAGTTCAAGGCTTCATGAGCTCATCCAACCAATTTAGTGTTGCAAGTAATCAGCATTGAGCAGTGACAGGCATTCAAATCAGCAAAATGACAAGGGGGACCCACATTTGTGCACAGCCAGTTTTCCATATTTGATTTAAATTCATACAACTAAATACTGCGTCACTAAAAATCTTTGTTTGGAAAACACCGCAGTACTCAGATGTTCCTAGGAAATGAAAGACACACCACTGTTATCTTATTGTTGAAAGGCGAGTCAATTATTATGCAGGCTGAGTGGGGCTCCCAAACTGTTTCATATGACTGTAGATATGTGGCTGACAATGTTGGGGTGGGTGGCATGCTCCTAATGAGATGATGGACGGTGTCCTAGGGGATTTCCTCCCAGATCTGGACCAGGGCATCACTGAGCTCCGGGACAGTCTGAGGCGTCGGATGGACCCAAACATAATGTCCCACCCAGAGGTGTTCTATTGGATTGAGCGTGGGGGCCAGTCAATGGTCTCCTGAGTCCCAGAACCAGGAGTGACGTCTCCAATGTTGAGTCCGACAGGTTTTCCCACAGCTGGTCTGTAGAGATAACGGGAGACGGTTTAGTTCACCCTGGCACCCCCTGGCCTAGCGTGGAATTACCTTCGCTTGGTCCATACAACGTCCTCCTACTCGCACGTGCGTGACAAATATATATAAAGTATACATAAAGTATTTCAAAATTGCTTTGCAAGAGTGAATTTTTTCAAGAGACACATCCATAAGGCATCTAAAATTCAGAAAGCTTTACCATATACTGTAGTTTGAAACTAAAGACCTAAAGCTCACTAAACCTAAAAGCCTAATTATTATTGAGGAAGAGCCTGGAGGGCAGCTTGGAAACCTCAGTTTAAGATTACAGATCGTCATTAAAAAATGTGACATTTTGTGTTTCTCTATAAAGGCCTGTTTTAAAATTTTGAAGCTCACGGGCTACATGAGACAACCAGTCGGACGACATTCTGACCGACTCAAAGCCCCATCGTGGAACCAGAGATGAGACGGAGAGCGTTAGTGACCAGCGCTGGCCCACGTATTGTCCAGCCATGTTTGCATGAGACGGAGACCCTGATGGGATTACACTTCATTTTATGTTTTGTTAGCTGCTTTCCACATTTTAATAATAGTAATAATAATAACTCTTTACATTTGTGTAGCACTTTTCCATTTTCTCCTTTCTTCCCGACCTCACCTCTCATGTTTTTTTTAGGCCTGCAGTCGAGTTTTCGACTAAGGAGTTGGACTTGAGGTCCTGGGCTTACCGGTCCAAGCGCTCCTCTGCTGAGCCGCTCACACTTTACAGTTAAAGATGAAATGAGACGCGGACTGGCGGTGTGCTGTCTTACTTGAAAAAGACCTGACAGGAAAAAATGACATTCAGTGGGGGGAATAAGAATTTGATCCCCTGTTGAATTTGTACGTTTGCTCGCTTACAAAGAAAGTAAACCATTTTTAATTGTTATGGTAGTTTTATTTTAATGGAGAGAGAGACAGAATATCAACCAAAAATACAGAAAAACTACATCACATAAAAGTTATTAATTGATTTGCATGTCATTGAGAGAAATAAGAATTTGATCAACTACAACCCAGCCCGAATTCTGGTTCCCACAGATTGGTTATGATTACAATCAGTCAATCAATCAATCACAGATACTCCTGATCTCGACTCCTTATGTGTATAAAGCACTCCTGTCCACAGAATCAATTTCTTCCACTCCAACCTCTCCACCACCATGGGCAAAACCAAAGAGCTCTACAAGGCTGGAGTGGGCTACAAGACCATCAGCAAGAAGTTTGGTGAGAAGGTGACGACTGTTGGTGCGATTATTCGGAAATGGAAGAAACATAAAATGACCATCAATCTGGATCTGGTCTGGAGCTCCATGCAAGATCTGGTCTCATCAGGTGAGGGATCAGCCCAAAACTACACGGGAGAAGCTTGTTAATGATCTGAAGGCAGTTGGGACCACCACAGTCACCGAGAACACCATTGGTAATGCACTACACTGTAACAGATTGAAATCGTGCAGTGTCCGCAAGGTCCCCCTGCTCAAGAAGGCACACGTACAGACCCGGCCCGTCTTAAGTTTGTCAGTGAACATCTCAATGATTCAGAGAAGGCTTGGGAGAAAGTGCTGTGGTCAGATGAAACCAAAATGGAGCTCTTTAGCATCAACTCCACCCATCATGCTTGGAGGAAGAGAAACGCTAAGTATGACCCAAAGAACACCATCCTCAGAGTCAAGCATGGAGGTGGACACATTCTGCTTTGGGGCTGTTTTTCTGCTCACCCCATGAGGCAAGACCTTGCATGGAGCTCCAGACTGAGTGCGATTGACGGTCATTTTATGTTTCTTCTGTTTCCGAAGAACCACACCAACAGTTGTCACCTTCTCACCAAGCTTCTTGCTGATGGTCTTGTAGCCCATTCCAGCCCTGTCCCTGACGTCCTTTGACAGCTCTTTGATGTTGTCCATGGTGGTGGAGAGGTTGAAATGGAAGAAACTGATTCTGTGGACAGGAGTGCTTTATACACGTAATGAGTGGAGATCAGGAGTATCGTTTGATTGATTGAAGATCAATCATCGAGATTGATTGATTGGAGCCAGAATTCTGGCTGAGTTGTAGTTGATCAAATTCATATTTCCCTCAATGACATGCAAATCAATTTCTAACTTTTATGTGATGTGTTGTTTTCTGGATTTTTGGTTTGATAATCTGTCTTCTCTCCATTAACATGAAACTACCATAACCATTAGAGACGGTTCCTTTCTTTATAAGCGAGCAAACGTACAAGTTCAGCAGGGGATCAGATAATTATTTCCCCCACTGTATAGAGCACCTTCAGACACATTTTTGGCAACCTTTCACTCAAACCATTTAAATTCAAATGTCCCCCTCATCAAATGGCACTCAAAACCCCAGAAAGACAACACTTGGATTTTAGGAATATTTGAAAATTGTAGTAAAAATAATAAACTGAGCTATCCCATTGACACAAGTATTCAGGCTTTTTGCTTGATATGTGAGTCAGGTGTGTATCCCATACTACTGATCATCGTTGAGATGTTTCCACAACTTGTCAGGAGTTCAACTGTCGTCTGTTCATTTGACTGATTAGAAAAGACCCCCCACACCTTTCTGTAGAAGGTTCCATGGTTGAACACAAACCAGGCCATGAGATCTGAACACCTGCTGGCAGACCTTAGGAGGCTACAACATTGAATGTTCCTCGGAGAAAGTGCTGTGGTCAGATGAAACCAAAATGGAGCTCTTTGGCATCAACTCCACCCATCATGCTTGGAGAAAGAGAAACGCCAAGTATGACCCAAAGAACACCATCCTCACAGTCAAGCATGGAGGTCGACACATTATGCTTTGGGGCTGTTTTTCTTCTCACCCCATGAAGCAAGACCTTGCATGGAGCTCCAGACTTAGTGCGATTGACGGTCATTTTATTGAAATTGAAAATTGTATAAAAATAATAAACTGAGCTATCCCATTGACACAAGTATTCAGGCTTTTTGCTTGATATGTGCCTCAGGTGTATCCCATACTATTGATCATCACTGAGATGTTTCCACACCTTGTCTGGAGTTCAACTGTCGTCTTTCGATTAGACTGATTAGAAAAGACCCCCCACACCTTTCTGTAGAAGGTTCCACGGTTGAACACAAACCAGGCCATGAGATCTGAACACCTGCTGGCAGAGCTTAGGAGGCTGCAACATTGAATGTTCCCCGGCGCACAGTGGCCTCCATAGTTCTTAAATGGAAAATGTTTGGAACAACCGCGACTCTTCCTAGAGTTAGTCGCCCATTCAAACTGAACAATCCAGACACAAGGACCTTGGTAAGGCAGGTGACCAAGAACCCAATGGTCACTCTGGCTGTGCTCCAGAGAACCTGTGTGGAAGATGACAGAAACTTCCAGAAGGGCAACCACTACTGCATCGTTCCGCTAATCTGGGCTGTATGGAAGTGTGAGCCAACAAGACATAAAAGCCTGAAGGACCCTCAGACTATGCGAAATAAGATTCTCTGGACAAATGAAACCAAGATGGCCTCAGTTGTCAGCGTCACGTCTGAAGGAAACCTGGCCCTGCTCATCACCTGCGCAATACCACTCTGACGGTGAAGTGTGGTGGTGGCAGCACCATACTGTGGGCTTGTGGACTACAGAAAAGGCACATTATAAAATAAAATATAGAAACATGGGATGAAAAAGTGTTTGCCCCCCTAGACAAAGTTTAACATTTTTCTTTGAAAATGCATCTTTAGTTTCATACTGTGACATATAAACGAGGGCCTCTTGGACGATAAATTTTCACTTAAAAATTCTGAAACTCCAATGATGCTGTGGCGATAAAGAACATATGAGTGAAATCTGCTGTTGAGTAAATATAATAGCTTGGCGACTGTATGACTGTTAACAATGCAATGAGGGGAATGAAAACGACTGTAAACAGTCAAGCAGTTCATCTTCTAAGCGCAGGGGTGTCCAACTCGGCCTGGTGGGCTGCAGGTTTTCATTCTAACCCTCTTCCTAATCAGTTCCCAGTTTTCATTGCTAATTAACTCCTTTTCCCTTCATTTTAACAGCCCTGTTTTTAAGCATTCAGTCCTCTAAATTGATTCGTTTCTTCATGAAATGGCAGCCAAACAGAAATGAGGTGTGAAGCGAGCTGACAGATGACCAGCTAAACTGGGATTTCAAACTCCAACCAGTCTATTAATGAGAAGCTGATTCTTACTGTTAATTAAGCCCGTTATTTAATCCCATGTCTTGTTGCTGCTCTCATTCTGCCACAACAGACATTTCCAAAACTGTTGATTTTCTGTTCATTAAACTGTTTTGGTGACCTGAGAGATCAGCCTTACTTAGACCTTCACTTTTCTTTATTTTCAGATATTGTGTGACGGGCACAGGTGAGCTGGTCATGTGGCGGCTCGTTTTGTGTCTCATTATTGTTTGGCTGCTAATTAAGGAAGAAGAGACAACTAAGGGGCCTGAGTCAAGTTAATTAAAACTAAAGCAAAAGAAGTTAATTAGTCAGTTAAAAACTGGTCACTAATGAAGAAGATGGTTAGAATGAAAACCAGCAGCCACTGCGGCCCACCAGGACTGGAGTTTGACACCCGTGCTCTAGCGTGTCGACTCGTCTCTAAGTGATTCTTTAGGCCCGTTCTTAGGAACATACAACTGAGAAATCAGCACAAGTGGATGATGGGGTGAAATGTCAAAAATAAAGACAAGGCAACTTTCAAGTGACTTGAGACGCACTGTGATTAAGAAGTTTAAAGATGGCAATGGTGCCAAGAAGACTGCCAAGCTCCTTAGCCTCAGTGTGTCCACTATGAAGGCCATCACAGCGAAGTGGAAGACAATTGGAAGTCTAGTGAACTGGCCGAGGTCAGGCCACCCTGTTAAAATAACAAAGAAAACGTCAAGAAAACTAGTGAGAGACATAAGAGCACATCCTAAGGTGACTCTCGGTGACCTGCCGCTGGAGTGGATGTGCACAAGACTACAATATCAAAGGGGCCGTATGGCAGAGTTGGCAAAGAAAAAAGCCACTACTGCAAAAAAATGGCATCTGAAAGCTCAACTAGAATTTGCTAACAGACATCTCGACAGGAAGGGGTGGCACGGTGGCGCAGTGGGTAGCGCTGCTGCCTCGCAGTTAGGATACCCGGGTTTGCTTCCCGGGTCCTCCCTGCGTGGAGTTTACATGTTCTCCCCGTGTCTACGTGGGTTTCCTCCCACAGTCCAAAGACATGCAGGTTAGGTGCATTGGCGATTCTAAATTGTCCCAAGTGTGTGCTTGGTGTGTGTGTGTGTGCCCTGTGGTGGGCTGGCACCCCGCCTGGGGTTTGTTTCCTGTTTCCTGCCTTGCGACCTGTGTTGGCTAGGATTGGCTCCAGCAGACCCTCGTGACCCTGTAGTTAGGATATAGCGGGTTGGATGCTGGATGGATGGCTGGACATCTTGACAAGAGTCCTTCATTCTGGAGTTGTGTACTTTGGTCTGATGAGACCACGATTGAAGTTGGCGGACGGAAGGGACCGCCAATGATCCGGCAAACACCTACCTACCGCCCAGCATGGTGGAGGGAGCATCCTGCTTTGGGGCTGCTTCTCTGGGGCAGGCACTGGGTCCCTTGTCTGTATTGAAGGAAGAATGGACAGTAAGAAGTATATCCAGATTTTGGAAGAACACCATGAAATTGGGACTCGGACGACGCTACCACTTTCAGCAGGACAATGACCCGAAACACCGTGCAAAAGTAACCAAGGCACAGTTTGACAAAAAAGAAGATTCGGGTTTTGGAGAGGCCTAGCCAGAGTCCGGATCTGAATCCGAATGGAAATTTGTGGCGTGATCTCAAATTTGCAGTTCACAAATGAAAGCCTTCAAACTTTGCCCAGCTGGAGCAGTTCTGCAAGGAAGAATGGGGAAAATGGCCTCCATCCAGGTGTGTTAAGCTTGTAGATGATATATCCAGAGTGACTGCAAGCAGTTATTGGAGCTGCAACCAAGTATTGACTGGGTGTCATGTGAAGGGGTCCATTACTTTATCCACAGCATTTTTCACAACACGGCTGTCAATTTGCATTGGATTAGTTCACCAGGCTCTAAATGTTTTAAAATATGAACACCGAGAAATAAAAGTTCACTGTGATACTCTGCATTTGTGATTATTATAGGTTGTAATGATGGATAATGATGGTAATACAGTGGCTTTCCAAAGGGGGGTGAATACTTTTTCAACCCACTGAAAGTACGGTTCATCTAGAACAGACGCTACACTAAAAAGTAAGGATCAATACTGGAACTTTCCGCAGTGTGCCACTTCTGTGCCACTTCGCCCGCCTGCGCTCACATTGCATTGCAGCCACAGTGCTTTGGGCTGATGGTCACAATGGAAATGGAGAATGATAATGGAATTGATGTGCATCCCTGATTGGCGGTATGCAGTGGAGTCAAGGGTGCAGAGGCTTGTGTGGCACGTCACCCGTTTGTCCCCGTGACCCAGAGTACACAGGGTGGGGCAGCAGCTTCAGAGGGCCTTTGTCCTCCCACCTCCTGCCTTCATTTGCTTTTACGACTGATCTGAATCGGCAGCGGCCTGATAAGCTTAGCAAACATATTATCTGCTTTGGAGAGAAATCCACCAGGTGCTCCACATACCAAATAAAACTGCTGTGCCTCCCTGCCTGGACGGTTAAAGCACACGGGACATTTGCTAGAGAAGGAAGCAAAAGTGCTGGCTGAGGCGGGACGGTTTTTTTTTTTTTTTGGTGTTTGTGCAGCTCTTACACAAAATGTCAATATTTAATTTGCTCTACAATGCACTCTAGGGAAGAGTATCTGCTCCGAGCACTCTGGGAGATGGCGCCTGAGTGTGTGTGATTGGACCTGAACGATGGTGGATTGTGGCCTGCTTCTGACGCACTGACCCTCTCCCCACAGGGGGTGAGGGTTGGGGCTGTGGGCTGGTGGTTGGCCTGATCTGCACCTGAGGCGCTCACTCTCTGTCTCACTCTCTCTTGACATATTGTGATAAAAAATGATGTGGCAGGTCCACCTTAATAAAAGAATAAATGTCAGGGTGTCTGCCCAGTGGCTACGTTTCTGTCATTCCAACAGATGGCACATCACAAACATTAGCACTACTGTTACAACTCCTGTGCCAACTGGCATGTAACTGGAACATAGCAACTGGATGTGCGCACCGCACTGTTAGCTGGACAGAAATCAGTTTATCCACCTTAATAAAAGGACCAAGTGTCTGTGTGTCCATCTGGTTGCTATGTCTCTGTCATTCCAGTAGATGGCGCATCACAATCTTTTGCAGTAATACAATACATTGCATTTGTCATTGCAACAGATGGTTCATCACACACATTTGTAGTAATGCATTTTATTACTACAAATGTTTGTGATGTGCCATCTGTTGGAAAAACAAATGCAATGTATTTTATTACTTTATGTATTGCAATATGCATTCCAGTAGATGATGCAATGCAAACGTTAATGCTGAGGTCTATGTTGATGTCTTAGACAAATAGCACAGTTAATCTACCTTACTAAAACGATAAGAGTCTGGTTGCTAAGTCTCTGTCATTCCACAGATGGCGCATCACAATCTTTTGCAGTAATAAAATGCATTGCATTTGTCATTCCAACAGATGGTGCACATCAAACATTAAGCTTTTACAAATCCCACTCCAAATAGCATATAACAGAGGCACATGCATTGCAGTTGTCGTTCCAACAGATGACGCATTGCAAACGTTTGTTCTAATGCATTTTATTTCTATAAATGTTTGTTATGCACCATCTGTTGGAATGACAACTGCAATGCATTTTAATCCATCCATCCATTACCCAACCCGCGTTATCCTAACTACAGGGTCATGGGGGTCTGCCGGAGCCAATTCCAGCCAACACAGGGCACAAGGCAGGAAACAAACCCCGGGCAGGGCGCAATGCATTTTAATGCTAACTGTATTACAAAATTCATTCCATTAAATGATGCATTGCAAATGTTAACGCTGAGATCTACGTGGATTAGTTAGATTTAAACACGTCCTAGACAGCAGCACAGCTAGTTGTGACATACTGTAATATGGCATGGAGTACCATGATGTCATGACCTACTATGCTGTGATATGTTGTGTCTTGACACAGAACGTACTGTAATGCATTGTGGGATACCGTGACATTGTGACCTAACATGATGGATTATAACATATTGTGACTTGGCATGGCATGTCATGGTGTACCATGACATACTGTACCATGAAAGAAGATATTTGTGATGTGACATACTTTGGCATACCTTAAAATGTCACGGCCTCCTTAACCGTGACATGACTTGCCATGACAATCTGTGATGTAACAAGATGTCAAACTTGATATGACTTGACATACACAGACAAGTGATGATAGGATATGACATATTGCGACATGCTGTTATGTGCCAAGGAGTACCACCGTGTCATGACCTACTGTGACCTGACATATTGTGACATAAAACATAATGTGACATTACATACTGTGTCGTGACATGATGTAACAGGATATACTCTGACATGATGTGACATGTTGTGGCATACTGTACAGTAATGTGTGGTGGCCTACCTTGATGTGCCATGACATACTGTCATGTGACATGGTATAATGTAACATAATGCAGCATGACATGACATACTGTGACATGACATGATGCAATATGATGTAGGATACACCAATGCTTTTTAGCATACTATGATATGCTGTGTGCTGCCATGACCTTGTGACCTACCTTAATGTTGCCATGTCATACTTTGAGCAGAATTCAACAGTAGATGATCTCACATAATATGATTTGGATTGGTCCAGAGTCCTGGAGACCTCAGCCATCAAGCTGCCTCCCCCTATTGGCCATTCCACAGCTGAGTCAGCGCTGGGCTAGCCAATCCGATGAAAGGACCCCTCTTTCCCATGATTCCTGCGATCCTCCATCAGAGATGGCTTTACCTTAGGCGGTCAAAACAACTTGGCAGGTGGGCCGTGGCACCAAGTGCCACATTTGAGTACCGAGAAGAGAAACACAATAGGTGAGGGTTAGTAACAAAACCCTGGGTTAGGCTCCAGCTGCCCTGTAACTCTGCTGAGGGTCGGCTGGTTTGAAAATGGACGGATGGGCTATGAAAGGCAAGTGAAGTGGCAGTTGCAGAACAGCACAGATGGCAGCTTGTCCGATTGCAGGTCAGTGGCATGGAGGGTCGCGGCCCTTCTGGAGCTTTCTGTCGGCCGTCTCTCTGCATTGCCCTTCATTTCTTCACATGGCTGACTTGTTGCTTAGCTGGCAATTTAAAACTGGCACTGCCCCTCATAAGTATGTCATTAGCATTCCACACATTTCTCTCTTCCTATATGGAATGTCATGATGACTGTGTTAACCATTTCACAAGAACAATGAAATCGCTTGGAGAAAGCAAGCCATGCTTACTAGTAGTATTTTGGTATGTGTGCAATGTGTGAGTGTGTAATGTGTGTTGTGATGGAGCAGCACTTCATCTGGGGTTGCCTCCTGTCCCAGAGGTGGCTTTTGGGGATGGCGACTAGAGCAATCGCCCCAGGCCCCGCGTCTGAGGGGGGCCCGGCGATAGGAGATTCTTTTGTCACCGTCAGCTCATCATACAAATATACGGGGCCATTTGAACGATGATGATTTGTTAAAGTGCCGCATGGATTTGGACAACCTGTTACGCACAGAAGACTAACGCGATTTGGATGCAATTGACTTGTGCGGAGAATTGAAGATTTTTCGAGAAATGCTTCCGGATAACATCAATACAGCTCAAGAGTGTCTTCGGTACATTTGGCCCATTCGAGATTCATTTCCCAACATTGTTGTTGCGTACAGAATTATGTTGACAATTCCTGTGACCGTTGCGACCGCGGAAAGAAGCTTTTCAAAGTTGAAACTTGTCAAAAATTATCTACGATCAACAATGTCGCAGAACAGACTGTGCAGTTTAGCTATTTTGTCAATCGAAAAGGAACTTGCCTCAACATTGGACTACGAGGATCTTATCAACGATTTTGATCAGCGAAAAGCCAGAAAAGTGGACTTCCGTCTGTGACCGTCAAAGCAGCTGTTTGGTAAGTGTTTGTTTTATTACAAGTGTTCTGGTTCTCCGTAATTAAATACATTTGCCGACTCCAGCGGGTTCAGCAGAAACGACTGTTAACTAGTTTGTTAATTTTGTGAGCAAAATGTTTCTGAATCATTAATTAAGTTGGTTAAAGGCCACTAAACCAATATAAGAACAATTGCAATACGTAATGTAATCAAACAGCCAATGGTACCTACACAAGGCGCCATGTTTTTTAACAATAATAAGGCGTACAGCATTAGAGGCGGACAAGCCCGTGAGCGTGGTGGTACGGTATGTAGCCTACACTTATGGCTCTCGGCCCCCCATATGACACTCACCCAAGACCCCGCGTACTCCTAAGGCCGCCTCTGCCTGTCCTGTGCACCAATAATGCTCTTCTGGTAAAATAAATAAATAAAACAGCAAAATGTCACTACAGACTTTCAGTAACACAAAATGCACAGCACTGGAGCAAGCAAAGCACTTCAGGCAGACCCCACATGCACTCTCATCATGTGACCGCAGTATAATTAGCGATGCTAGGCAACGGAGACTGGTAGGAGGGGCCAAACTGCAGACTTTAAGATCAGTTCGTCTGCAAGTCCATCGGTCTGTCTGTCTATCTTTCCTCTGTCTCCGCCTCTCTGTCTGTCTGTCTATATGTAGTGGCGTGCAAAAGTCTTCAACCCCTTTGAAAGTCATCATCATTTTCTGCAAGACTAAAGATATGTCCACATATTTATCTATTCAGTATTTTTTGAATGTGCTGTAACAATAGCTGATCGAACAAAGAGGAGGTAAAAAAAAAAAAAAACTGTTATTTGATTCCCATTGTATCACCATTAAAGAGGGGTTTCAGAGAAGCGACCACGTCCCCTTGGGGTGCGTTCAGCACCCCCCTCTTCACAACGGCGCGTAGCCATAGAGTAACGATCTGATTCGCGCAAACAAACGGAAAATATTACTCGGTGACATAACGGAACAGCGAAAACAGATCGAATAGTGTTCGGGGATGTCTGAGGGAGAAGAGAGACAAGGCAGTGACTTTAAAACGTTCGGATCGGCGCACGAGATGACGATCACGCCACACAGGAGCAGCAGCTGATCGAGCAAAGAGGAGGTAAAAAAAAAAAAAACTGTTGTTTGATTCCCATTGTATCACCGTTAAAGAGGGGTTTCAGGGGGGCGGCCGCGTCCCCTTGGGGTGCGTTCAGCCCTCCTCTTCACAAGGACGCATAGCCCTTGGTGGTTTTAAAGGACTTCGCGAGCGAAGTGAACTGGGGGCCCCCCAGTACATTTTTTTGGGATTTTTTTGTGCTGATTATGTAGCTCTCCCCTGATTGGATCCCACTCATTATGCCATGCCATTCCATGATTGGTCACTTTTGACCGAATAAAACTAAATTCCGATGTAGTGGACACAGAGGAGTTGCTCTTCATGGGGCTTGTTGTGTTGCTTACTTGTATCGTCTGAATGCTCCATGTATGTGGAAAAGACAAATAATTGACCAGTAGGTACAGTTTTCAGATTGCATAAAAATAATAATAATTCTTTACTATTTAGATAGATAGATAGATACTGTATTAATCCCAAGGGGAAATTAACTAGCACCATTAATATGTAGCATGCACCTGAATGATGCAGTGGCGCGTGAGAGAGCCCACTAGAGACGGGCAACGATTTGGGGGCCAGAATGAGCAGGCCGTGGTGGATAATCGGGATGCACCCTACTTTTTACAAAGGATGCCCAGGGGTCTTTTATGACCTCAGAGAATCAGGACCTGAAGGATGGCACCATTTTTACAACACAGCGTTGCCTTTGTTTTTATATCGCAGACGGTTGTCTCCGGGTACGGCAGTGGCTCTTCATTTTTGAGTGTCTGTTGTTTTGGGGGCTCATCCTTGTCTGGTGAAGTCTCGTCTGAGCCTCCCGGTCTGTCGGGTCTGAGTTAATCCAATTGTAAAGTGTTGCTTGGCTGAAAATGATGGAGCACCTTATATGCTTGAGGTGGAAGCTGTCACTTCTCAGGCCAGTCCGTCTGTCTGTCGGTTTGTGAAAAACAGAAATGTTTTTATATTTATTTGGAATTGTATTTCGTGATGAGTGAACGGCCTTGTTTTACGTATCGGTTATGCCGATTTCTTCGGCTTTTCTAATTAATTGCACCAGTTACTAGCGATGCTTCTCGGTCGCCTGCCTTCCTGCACTTGGCCTTCTTGTAGTTTGTCCTATTGGTTTGTATTTCTGATTTGGCCCATCGAGTTCTGTGCAGAGGATGACTTGTGTTCTGTTTTGCGTGTTGCATTCACCCCATTTTTTGACGGCCATCGCACACACCCAACTTCTCTGAATTTCCCTTCCCAAGATTTTTTTCCCCTACTAGAGTCTTCTTTTAGGGGGGGCCTGTTCAAGCCCTTTGCAGCACTCCATGTGTGATTTTGGGTTCGACAAGAAATCCACTGTTGTTGTTCTTCATCTTCTTATCTTTAGACTGCAGACAATTAGAAAGAAGGCCCAGGCCTGGATGTCTTCCTCTTGGCATGTGACCCGGGGGCTGTTTCCATGAAATGAAATTTTAATATTAAATTAGTTGTGTTGACGTTATTGTCGGCAATAAGCCCACTCTTGCTATTTAGGATTGTTCATTCAGGCCCTCGGGGTATTTTTGCTCTTCATTGTTTGCCTGCTGTGACAGGAACGTGTGGCAGAGTATGACATTTGCCAGCTAAATGTGGATGCTAATTGGCTGTGGTTTTTCCAGGTAACAGCGCTAAATCACTGGGAAAATATAAACAGCTGCACACGTGAAGCCCAGGCCTCAGGTTCACTTTCAAAAGTCTGGTCTAATATTTGTTACACTTTGTAGAAGCACAAGGTAGAAGGTTCTGGCCCAACATGTGACCCAGAACCAGGCCTTTAGGTACAATTTAGAAATGGAGGTTGTACACCTTGCCGTATTTTCCAAAAGCCCATTGCTGCCCAGGTCATCAAAAGGAGATCAAGAATATCTGACCCTAAACTAAACAGAGATAGTGAGAAACAAAGGAGGATGAGCCATTTCTGAATAGCGCTGCCCATCCTGGACATGACATGTTGCCCACAAGCACCACAGTGAATCCAGCAGGGGGCGTTAACTCCCAGGGAATGAGTTCTTTTGTAATTGCGGCGTGTTACATAACCTAACACTATGTAGATATGATATAAATCCCCTCCATTAGTGATACGGCGGTAAGAAATCACATAGGAGAAATAACTTAGCTTTCTTTAATGACGATTTACGCTATATAACAGACGAGGAAGACATGACAAGACCTTGTGTAGAGTCTGCTATTTTCGTCACTTTGTTGGAAGGATTTTCAGGTTCAGATAACATTATCTCCAATCTGTCTGTCAGCTTCAAAGGTGTGCCGGGCAATGTTCCAAGGCTTTATACTCTTTCTTCATGTGCAGGCCCCAACTTGGGTAAATCATGCCATTCCAAACAAGGAAAAGAAGATCGAATGTCATGCTGACTCTGATACACAGAAATAGTCAGTCACGGTCACGGGGGTCTGCTGGAGCCAATCCCAGCCAACACAGGGCGCAAGGCAGGAAACAAACCCACTGCAGGTACACACACACACACACCAAGCACACACTAGGGACAATTTAGGATCGCCAATGCACCAGACCTGCATGTCTTTGGACTGTGGGAGGAAACCCACCCAGATACGGGGAGAACATGCAAACTCCATGCAGGGAGGACCTGGGAAGCGAAGCCGGGTCTCCTTACTGCGAGGCAGCAGCGCTACCCACTGCACCACCATGCTGACACACAGAAATAGTACACGTTGCCCATTTTGCAGTTGTCCCTTTCTTGTCTTCTAATACTTGCCTAGCAGTTCTAAATGAACGATGATGAGCCCCTGTTTGCTAAATCTGGCCTGTACATGTGAGTGGATTTACAAAATATTTTTTGTACAGAACACAGTGACATATTAAACTTATGTACTTATTACACACATGACACACGAGGGGCCGTTGGGGCCTTTTTTTATGGCACAGCAATCAGACTGTATGACGCCTCGGGGTAGGCTGGTGACGAGCCCATGGTGTCCCAGATAACGGACCGTCTGTGCAGCAGACCCCAGTTGGCGAGACTCATAGATCGGGCAGGACGGTTTGTGTGTCTCTCTGATGTGCCTATTCCAAGTCTTCACCCCCTTGGAAGTTTGCACATTTTCTTTGTTATACAACAGTGACTCACGGTGCATTTAATGTGACTTTTATGACACTCACGAGCAGAAAAAGACTCCTTAATGTCAAAATGAAAACAGATCTCTGCAAAGTAGTCTACATTAAGTACTAATATGAAACGCTAACGCTAGGTAATTGATCACTCCCATCATGCTATTCTTTGGTAGACGACAGCCATGACAGCCTTCAGCCTCTCTCTGTCGCCTTCAGCCTCTCTCTGTCACTCTGTCTCTCACTGATCTTCACAGAGTCAATGGAGGCTCTGATCAGTCTGAGTGTCTGGGCTTGTGAGTGTCCTGATAACAACCAAAATCACAGGCCTTTAATGACCTCTTGGGCACGGCCATCAGCAGTGAGTCTGTCTGCGGAGAAAGTGTCGACCTCATTGAGAGGATCACTTACCTTAGTGGTGACATTCATGTCTCTGGTGACTCTTCCTATGAAGTCAGTAGACAGATTGGGAGAGCATGGGGGTCATGAGGTTGCTGGAAAGGGGTGTGTGGTGCTCCCGATATCTATGCAACAGGATGAAGGTCCAAGTCTTTAAAGTTCTAGTGCTTCCTTTTTGTAAGACATGGATGCTATCCAGTGACCTGAGATGAAGACTGGACTCATTTGGTATTGTGTCTCTATGGAGAATCCCTGGGTACCGCTGGTTTGACTTTGTGTTGCTCATGAGGCACATGACCTGCATTGTGAGGGAGCGTCAGTTATGGCACTATGGCCATGTGGTGCAATTCCCTTAGGGTGATCCAGGTCACAGGACTCTCATTGTTGGGGACCCGAGTGGCTGGACCAGGCCAAGGTTATGCCCACGTAACACCTGGCTGCGGCAGATGGAGGGTCATTTCAAAATGGATGAGATTAGACCGTGTGTCTGCCTGGGGGGCTGCCAACCGGGATCCCGAGCTGTTTTGTCATGTGGTGGGTGCAGCAACAATGCTGTACCAGCGTATGCCCCCCCAACCTGACCTGACCTGACTCTATCAGTTCTACCATTTTTCTTCTTCTTCTTCTTTGCAAACCTGCTCAACTCTGTCATGCCACGTGGCGATCGTGAGTGGGCAGCCTTAATCAAGTCCAGCCAGAAAAGATTAGTTGGACTGAGATCTGTGCCCATATTTGTCAAGCGTCTCAGAATTACTCCTAGGAATGGCACTAAAAGGGTAAGAATTTGTCCGACCTCAAAGTTCGGACACGAGAAGTAGTTCTGAAGGGTCTACACCGACACCCAGCAAGGAGCAGGAATGGTGTCAGGATATTATGACACCCTGATCCACAGAATGGCTCCCATGATGATGTTTTGTAGTTTTTCTGACACTAATGCTACGGCTTCACCACAAAGATGACAATAATAATAATTATCTTCAAAGTAGTTAAAGAAGAAGGAGGAAAACCGAGTAAGGCAGGATACTACACTAAGCTGTGTATACTTTTTGCCACTTGATTGCAATAACATCAAGAATAATACATCAACGAGCTCCGAGATGGAAGGACCAAGTCACACACACACACATCGAATGAGAGTGAAGCTCAATAGCGGGCACATTTCTTTAACAGCCGTACTTCAAGAAGAATCAGCTTCCCACTGATATGGCCCCATAAAGTAACAGTTATACTGGGTGTAGCCACAGCTACTCCTGTGCTGTCGCTTCCACTCTTATGGTGTCCCCAATCATCTTCCAAAGTGGAGTGTCCCCCCATATCTTCTGGGAGGCTTTATTTATCCAATGCCCCAGGAGTCTCCCTTGACCTTCTCGAACCTCCCCAGGCTTGTGAGGTGTGAAGTGAATGCGGAGCTCAGTCTACCTGTGAGACATTTTGCTGTCAATCACCCATCCAGCCCCGCCCATCCTCAAGGTAATTTCTGGCTCCTGCAGTACAGTTTGCATCCAAGACCGCCCGTGTTGATTGTGTGATATGATTAGTGATTGACAATCCACACTCATCCATACTTGTAGTACAGTAGTGATCATTGCGTGTGTGTCGTTAATCACACCAACAAGGCCAAGAAAGCCAGAGATCTGCATGAGTGCAGCTTGCTCTGACATTACCTCACATAGTGTGGTGGCGCTCTGTAGAAACCTCACGCATTGTAGGGGCATTCAACGTTTGGTGCAGAATTTTCAGAAATGGCAGGCTGTGACATTCCCAATTCATCGCTATTGCAAAGCTGCATTACAAAAAAAGGGAACGTTGCCAACGCTTTCATTTTGTTTGACAGCACACGGCTTCCCCACTTAGATGCAGTGATCACACGCCATAAAAGATTTTTTACGAGCATTATTGAGATCTTTTGACAAGTCCATTGTCATCCAGCATTTCCAAAATAATGCATGCCGATCTCTGGCTAAACGCCATCTTCTGGCAGCTGCTAGCGGGTTAGGACAGCTCACAAGTTCCCCTAAATCCTGATGATGTTAGGAGCAGCTCCATAAATTCAGAAAATTGATACAATGTTTTAGATAGATAGATTGATAGATAGATGTGAAAGGCAGTATATGATAGATTGATAGATAGATGTGAAAGACACTATATAATAGATAGATAGATAGATGTGAAAGGTACTATATAATAGATAGATAGATAGATAGATAGATAGATGTGAAAGGCACTATATAATAGATAGATAGATAGATAGATAGATGCTTTATTAATCCCAAGGGGAAATTCACATTTCACAAAACTTTAACCCCTAAGAGCAGAGCCACACTTGTGTCAGTCACTCTTGAGATTTTTGATAGAGTTAGGGCAGTTTACTTGATCAATACTCTGCCATTCATTGCACCATGTATAACAATAAAATGTAAAAACTTTTAACAGGGTGAAACTTTTATATATCGGTACTGTACACCAAATGGCCACTTTATTAGGTACACCTTGCTAGTGTCTGGTTGGACTCCTTTTTGTCTCCAGAACTGCCGTAAATCTTTGTGGCATCAATTCAACAAGGTGCTGGAAACGTTCCTCAAGGATTCTGGCCCATTCTGACATGACAGCATCACACAGATTTGTTGGCTGCACCTCCATGCTGTGAATCTCCCGTTACATCACATCCCAATGGTGCTCTATTGAATTGAGATCTGGTGACTGTGGAGGCCATTTGAGTCCAGTGAACTCATTGTCACATTCAAGGAACCAGTTTGAGATGATCTGAGCTTTGTGACATGGCGTGTTATCCTGCTGGAATGAGCCATCAGAAGATGGGAACACTGTGGTGGATGGACATTGTCAGCAGGAATATTCAGGTAGGCTGTTGCATTTAAATGAATGCTCAGTTGGTACTAAGGGGCCCAAAGTGTACCAAGAAAATAGGGAGGATGGATCCATGCTTTAATGTTATTGATGCCAAATTCTGACCCTACCATCCAAATGTTGCATCAGAAATCGAGACTCATCAGACCAGGTAACATTTTTCCAATTTTGGTGGCCTGTGTGAATTGTAGCCCTTAGCTGACAGTTCTTAGCTGACAGGAATGGCACCTGCTGTGGTCTCCTGCTGCTGCTTCAAGGTTCAACGTGTTGTGTGTTCAGAGATGCTCTTCTGCATACCTCGGTTGTAACGAGTGCTTATTTGAGTTCCTGTTGCCTTTCTATCAGCTCAAATCATTCTGTCCATTCTCCTCTGACCTCTGGCATCAACAAAGCATTTTCACCCCAAGAACTGCCGCTCACTGGGTATTTCCTCTTTTTTTTTTTTGACCATTCACTGTAAACCCTACAGATGATTGTGTGTGAAAATCCCAGTAGATCAGCAGTTTGTGAAATACTCAGAGCAACCCGTCCGGCATCGACAGCCATGCCATGTTCAAAGTCACTTCAGTCACCTTTCTTCTCCATTCTGATACTCGGTTATGAAATTCAGCAGGTCGTCTTGACAATGTCTACAGGCCTAAATGCACTGAGTAGCTGCATTGTGATTGGCTGATGAGATATTTGTGTTAACAGGCAGTTGAACAGATGTACCTAATAAAGTGGCCGGTGAGTGAGTATCTATCTATCTATCTATCTATCTATCTATCTATCTATCTATCTATCTATGTAGTGCCTTCACATCTATCTATCTATCTATCTATCTATCTATCTATCTATCTATCTATCTATCTATCTATCTATCTATCTATCTATTATGTAGTGCCTTTCACATCTATCTATCTATCTATCTATCTATCTATCTATCTATCTATCTATCTATCTATCTATCTATCTATAAAATATTTTTTTATATAGTTATAAAACGTAGAGAGACAAATAGAGAGACTTTTGAATTTTTTGCCCCAGTCCCTCTGCTCCTGCTACTTTGACCAGAGAGGAGGGCTACCAAAGCTTCAAGAGTGCCTGTGCCATGTTTTCACTTGTCCTGCCCACACTGCCCTATCTCTTTTTCCCTCTCCACACATCGCTTGCCAACTCCTTTCATTTCCATTCCATTCCAAGTTTATCGGAGGGGATTTGGTGCCAAACAATCCCTTTCATCAGCTCCTTGTTTTCATCATCGGATGCCCCAGTTTGGAGCAGGCCACAGGGGTGGTGAGAAGGGAGTGCCATGGAGTCTTTTTCCTCCTCCCTCCTTCTCCTGCTTCATGCAGCTGCTGCCAGATGTTACAACATATTAAGATAAGCCGTGCTAGAAATGGAGAATAGATACAAATTGAAATAAATCTAGTCCATAACACATTAAGAACCAAATAAAATTTTGGGGGTACACAGGCATTTAGATAAAGACAGCTCAAAATCTCTGTGCTGATTGGCTATCCAAGCACACTTTCAGCATTTTACAATAGATGTTTGTGTGGGATCGAACTGATGATGGTTTGACCAGAATATCTGAGTCTGGGTGGGTGCTTGAGTGAGTCCTGTGATGAATTGGCATCCCACCTAGCATTAGCTCCTGCTATATGCTCAATGCTTAAACAATAAGCCCTTACCTTCAAGACCCTGAATTGGGTTAAACAGCTTTCAGACTCTGATGTGAATATAAAAGACCAAAGTTGCAATGACTGTACGACCGGTGATGATACGTCTGTTCTGAAGTCCTATTTCAAGATTAGACAGGGCACAGTACCAGGAAAACTGAAATTAAGGGAAAGGCAAGGAAACAAACATAATTCTATCCATCCGTCCGTTTTCTGCTGCTTATCTGGGTCCAGGTTGTGGGGGGGCAGCAGTCTAAACAAAGATGCCCAGATGTCCCTCATCCTGCCACCTCTTCCAATTCATTTCAAAAGGATACTGAGGGGTTCCCAGGCCAGACAACAAATATAATCTCCCCAGTGTGTCTTGGGTCTGCCTCAAGGTCTCCTACTGGTTGGTCATGTCCGAAACATCTCACCAGAGAGGCAGGTTAAATCTGATGCCCGAACCCCCTCAACTGTACTTTAAACCCCCAATTCATCCCCCAAATCTCTAAGGCTGACACCCTGTGAAGGAAGCTCATTTCTGCCCCTTTGTATCCATTGTTTCTTCAGACACTACCCAACACTCATGAACACTGGGTGGCTTGGGTGGCAGTTAAAGGCAAGTGCCTTGGTGGACCAATCATAATTAATAATAAAATTATTAACAAGATGACAAATCCACTCATCAACAGTTTTAACAAGAATACTTTGAGGGCCTTGAGCCTCAACTTGTACAGGGTGACACAGGGAAACGGAAAATTCTGGAACTAGGTGTTGGCAACCCAAGGGCATCGGCAGTTGTTTGGGAGCAATGCGACCTCATTTAGGACCCCTTGCCATTATTTATGATGGAGCAGTAGAGTGGTGGGCATCTAGCGTCTGCTGTAAAAGAAAAGGGAATTTCGGCATCATTACCAGTCAGGACGTCACGATTTAGGGTGTCCCGTCTGCTCATGTGATTACATCATGGGGGCGTAATTTCTAAGAAACGGGTTAAAAAAGTGAATGTGGTGTTCGATTGGTTTCAGTATGGTGTGCTGTGCCATTGCATGGTGTCGTGTCGAGTCGAGTGACATCCAATCGGTGTGTTGCTATGCTTGAAACGTTTTTTTGTGTGAAGGTTGTAAAACTTTGCACATCTGAATATCGAAGACATGCAGGACAGAGGACGGAGCCACTTCACCTACCACCTGACAATCTATGGCAAGCTATTCGACGATTGTTTGGAAGGCGAACGGTGACATTCTATGACCTCCGTAAAGATCCCCAGATCTCAATGTTTTTGATTTTTTCCTGTGGGGACATCTTGAAAGCCAAGTGTACCGCACACGTCCTGCAACTGCTGCTGAACTAAAAAGGAGGATTGAAGAGGAAATGGTTGACATTCTTCTTGACGTGTGGCGTCGAGCAATGCAGGCTGTCAGAATGTGGACGGAGAAATGGACAACACCTTCATGACGCTATCTCCAAGACATAAAATGAATATTGATTATCATCGTTAACTGCATATCCTATTTCACCGTTAAACGTAGTTTATAAAGTGTTTATTCGTGCATTGAACATCAATTGAAACTTTCCAGTTTCCCAGCGCCACCCCGAAAATTGGTTTTATACAATTTGATTCACTCTGTACGTCTTTTAAGGGGTTTTGGGATCCAAGGATTAGGAATTTGATGTTAGTCAACCCTCCGTCAGGCGCAATACAATTTGTCACTCGTACGGGCAGCAGGTATCTGTCAGGCACATTTCAGAAATACTATCGTAAAATCGGAAATTCAAAATGCGAGTACTTAGATATATCGACAGTTTGGTGCAATACTTTAAAAATACAACCTGTACATACGACACAGGATTTCATCCATCCATCCCACTATATCCTAACTACAGGGTCACGGGGGTCTGCCGGAGCCAATCCCAGCCAAAACAGGGTGCAAGGCGGGAAACAAACCCCGGGCAGGGCGCCAGCCCACCACAGACTTTCTGAATCTGCAGTTTATAAAAAAAAATGTACAAAAACAGCTTGATCACACTAAAATAAAAGTGGATTGAAGTGAAGCTCTTGGCTAACATTATGACTGCCAGAAGTGCATACACACATGGGAAAGGTGCTATATAAATCAAATGTATCATTATTATTATTATTTGTTTCCAGAGCGTCTTCCTCGGCGTCCGCCTCCGCTGCTATGGCCAGTTCCATTTGTCTCGTCAGCCCCACCTTTACAAGGATGACCTTTGCTTCTCTGACTTTAAGCCCTTGTAATTTGGGTGGGACGGAGTGCGGAGTGCCAGTGAAACTGTGAGGCCCTTGAAGCGGAGGTGGTGGCCGACAGTTTCCAGTTGGCCTCTCGTGTTACCCAGCATGCTGTGGGTTTTGGTATGCTAAGCGTTCCATAAATGAGGACAGTCTTATCACACTGGGAGTGTTTTACAATTCTCTTTCAATAACCTTACTGGGGATTTTTTATTTTTTTTTTTTTGTCGCTTTCCCTTTTTTTGTTGTTTGCCTGTATAGGGTGGAGAGACAAGCCGTCAGACTATGCACGTTTCTTTCTGTGGTGCCAAGTGCTCATTTCTGGGGTTCAGTTGGACCCTCTGCCACCGCTTGCCTCTCTCGGAGGTGTCTGACCAGATGGCTCCGTCTCAGATCCCTCCAGCCCTCAGGTATTCGAGGCCTCGCAGTTGTTCTGCTAAACTCCAGATTCGCTGGTTGCTGTTGAAAATTTCTAGATTTATTTTTTTTTTTTTGCGTACAAGGAGACTTTCCTTTATGCAGCTTGTGTACGAATCCATAGTGCGAAGGCTGCTGTTTGTAAATGAGTTCCAGATGTTGGCGATCCCACTACTGGCTGAACAATGGACCCTAATACAGAAGAGGGGGCAGACTGGCTCCTGGACAGACTTCAGATCTGTTGAGAGGAGGAGGAGGAGGAGGGTCTGCTTCCTGGCTGGGCATTAAAACCAGATGGGCCGGCGATCGACTTGGGACGCTTCAGGCGGGGAGACATTCTGTCCGACATTAGAAGCACATGCTGGGGTAGCTTTTTTCACTTAACAAATATAGCAAAAAATAGACCTCTTGTAACATTAGTTCACACTTTTGTTTTCAGTCGACTAGACTACTGTAACGCACTCCTCTCAGGACCACCCAAAAAAAAAGAGTGCAGAATGGAACTGCTAGGAAAAGAAAATCCGAGCACATCTCTCCAGTCCTGATGTCACCACACTGGTTACCTGTGACATTTAGAATTGACTTTAAAATACTGCTGATGGTTTACAAAGCCGTATATAATCTCTGCTCCATCTTATATTTCAGAATGTCTCTCACCTTACACTCCAAATCGTAACCTTAGATCTTCAAATGAGGGTCTGCTTAGAATTACAAGAGCTAAACTTAAAAGAAGTGGTGAGGCAGGTGACCTTCTGCTGTTATGCACCTAAAATCTGGAATAGCTGACCGATAGAAAACTTTAAAAACACTGCTGAACGCACATCACTTTAACATGGCTTTCTCAGAGCTTCATTTAAGTCAGCCAGCCAGCCAGTCATTATCCAACCCGCTATGTCCTAACAGAAGGCAGGAACAAATGACGGCCAGGACACCAGCCCACCGCTGGCTTTTTTTTTTTTTTGTTCTTTATTTCGCCTTATACAATTTCTCGTATTAGGAACTTTTAGTTTTCGCATACGCCTTGGGGTTAGAGCACAGAGTCAGCCATTGTACAGCGTCCCTGGAGCAATTGCAGGTTAAGGGCCCTTGCTCAAGTAGGATCTCTTTTGGCAGTGACGGAAATTCGAACCGGTAAACTTCGGGATACCAGCACAGATCCTTAGCCTCAGAGCCACCACTCCGCCCAATAATTTTAAACAAAAAGTTTTTTTTTTTGTATTGGTGGCAGTACCAGCTAAAAGTCAGGGGGGGCCGCAGAGTGATCAAATGGGAACGTGACATCAGAAAGTTTTCATTTAAGTGTAACCCGTGATATTCTGTATATGCATTCATTTATCATTCATGGTGGCTCCATAATTCGCACTGACCCCTACTTTCTCTGCTGTTCTTCTTCTGGTTTTCTGAGGTGGTGTTCTGCACCCCCACCACCCGATCAAAGCACCGTGATGTCCCTACATTGATGGATTAAAGGCCAGAAGTCCACATGACCATCATCATCATCAAGTTCTTCCATGTGAACCCTGAATACCATGAGGACTGATGGAGGTCATCGAAGTTAGGTAGAATACCTAGAGGAGGCTGGGTGGTCTCGTGGCCTTGGGACCCTTGCAGATTTTGTTTTTTTTTTTCTCCAGTCGTCTGGAGTTTTTTTTGTTTTTTTTCTGTCCTCCCTGGCCATTGGACCTTACTTTATTCTTTGTTAATCAGTATTGCCTAATTTTATTTTTTATATTTTGTCTCTTTTGCATCCTGTTAAGCGCTTTGAGCTCCATCATTTTTATGAAAATGTGCTATAAAAAGAAATGTTGCTGTTGTTGTAGTCTGAGATGGGCTGGCACCCTGTCCGCAGTTTGTTTCCTGCCTTGCGCCCTGTGTTGGCTGGGATTGGCCCCAGCAGACCCCTGTGACCCTGTATTTAGGATATAGCGGGCTGGATGATAGATAGATAGATAGATACTTTATTAATCCTAAGGGGAAATGCACATACTCCTGCAGCAGCATACTGATAAAGAACAATATTAAATTAAAGAGTGATAACAATGCAGGTATAACAGACAATAACTTTGAATAATGTTAACGTTTACCCCCCCGGGTGGAATTGAAGAGTTGCATAGTGTGGGGTCTCCTCAGTCTGTCAGTGGAGCAGGACGGTGACAGCAGTCTGTGATGAAGCTGCTCCTCTCTCTGGAGATGATCCTGTTCAGTGGATGGCAGTGGATTCTCCATGATTGACAGGAGTCTGCTCAGCGCCCGTCGCTCTGCCATGGATGTCAGACTGTCCAGCTCCATGCCTACAATAGAGCCTGCCTTCCTCACCAGTTTGTCCAGGCGTGAGGCGTCCTTCTTCTTTATGCTGCCTCCCCAGCACACCACCGCATAGACGTGGGCGCTCACCACAACCGTCTGGTAGAACATCTGCAGCATCTTATTGCAGATGTTGAAGGATGCCAGTCTTCTAATGAAGTATAGTCGGCTCTGACCTTTCTTACACAGAGCATCAGTATTGGCAGTCCGGTCCAATTTATCATCCAGCTGCACTCCCAGGTATTTACAGGTCTGCAATGTTGTTGTTGTTGTAGCTGTTTTATGTGACTCAGACTTGGCAGGGGGACATTAAGGCCCCTATTTTGCAGGGAATAGCTGCTGATTGGATGAGCTTGTGGGTTCAGGAGTAATGCTGTGTTCACGTGCGGAGGGAATTGCCACTTGTGACGTCTCACTAGCAGTGCTATTATCACATGTATAGAATACATAATTCATAGGGCCGGTTTATACTTCACGCTCATGGCTGCTACACGTTCCCAGTATTCATTTGATGCGTCCTTTGGGCATGTCTTGAGAAATTAACGCAACGCGGGCACGAGTGGCAGTACCAGCTTAAAATCGGGGGGGCGCAGAGTGATCAAGTCGGAACGTGATGTCAGAATCTCTGTTTGCTATCAACATGTGAGAGACAGCAAGCCGCTTTGAGGATCCTCAGAGATCGCTGTGCCTGCTTCGATGTTTGATGAACGGTTTGATGTGGCGAAGCACATCCAAAAACAGGTAACTCTTACCTATTGGGTACTTGTGGTTTTTCAGCCAAGTTCACCATTTACGTTACGCAGCAAATCCGAAGTAAATCAAAATAGCAAAAGAACGAGGAGATAATGAAACCGACTTCTTCGTGAAGACATAGGAAGTGCAACTGCAAATGAATGTAAGGATTGCAAAGATTGGGAGCCGTGCAAAAATAAATACTGTAGTGTCGGTGCCGAGTGTCACTCTGCTCTTTATGTAGCTCTTTGATCTTTAAAAGGACTGCTTGCCTTTCGCCACACTAGTTGGAAAAGCTGGTGCAACTGTGCAGAGCTGGCATTTTTATATGCGCCCCCGCTATTGATGAGGTCACGCCAGCTCATTCTTTTGGTGATTCATCCCTGGCTGATGTGACTTGTCCAGCGCAGTGAAATATGTTGGGCGTTTTAAGTTGTAGTACCTGTCAGTCAGTGTGATGAAGTTAGGAAACGACTGTCACCACAGTTAAAGTGAGATGCCAGGGTGCAGAACTGAAGTCGGCGCCCAACCCCATGGAAATCACAAGTTCCAGCTTTGTTATCCCTCTTCCACTCAGCTACGTGAGATCCAGCGTCTTCAGATATGCCTGTTTGGAGAGCCTTTGGGAAACAAACACACAGTTTTGATGGAAGTGAATTTCCCCATGGGATTAATAAAGTATCTATCTATCTATCTATCTATCTATCTATCTATCTATCTATCTATCTATCTATCTATCTATCTATCTATCTATCTATCTATCTATCTATCTATCTATCTATCTATCTATCTATTATATAGTGCCTTTCACATCTATCTATCTGTCTGTCATATAGTGCCTTTCACATATGTCTGTCTGTTTCTATTATATAGTGCCTTTCACATCTATCTATCTATCTGTCTGTCTGTCTGTCTGTCTGTGTCATATAGTGCCTTTCACATCTATCTATCTGTCTGTCTGTCATATAGTGCCTTTCACATCCATCTATCTGTCTGTCTGTCTGTCTGTCATATACAGTAATCCCTCCTCGATCGCGGGGGTTGCGTTCCAGACCCCCCACGATAGGTGAAAATCCGCGAAGTAGAAACCATATGTTTGTATGGTTATTTTTATATATTTTAAGTCCTTATAAACTCTCCCACACTGTTTATAAATATTCCCTTCAGAGTTATACAGCATAATCCCTTTGTATTCTCTTAGATATTAGGTAAGATTCATTGAAATTATGTATATAAACACACTGGTTATATACAGTAAAACCTAAATATTATTTTAAAGATATCGAGTGTCTCCGATATCACATATGTTACAGCCATTACGATAGACATGCCACCAGCAATAAATACGTACAATGCAACAAAAATAGTATACAGTAAATGTGTGTACAGTGACACTAAACGTACGTACATGTACTAAGTACTGTAAGTAGAAAATTAATTATGGTTACTCACCAACAATGACATGATGACTTGTCCGATAACTGAGTTTTATTTTACTGCACAACAAAGGAGAGCGTTACAGCCCTTAAAGGAGCCACTTCAGGCGATTGTGTAGCACTGCCGTTGTTAGTCTTCAATCCAAATCCCTAAAGCAGATTCCATCCAGACTACTGCCTTATTACATCCACTTACAACTTGTTTTGCACCCTGATTAAAAGGACACTGCGGCCGCAGATCTTATATTCCTTTCCTACTTTTTAAATAAAAAGAATCGTAGCCTTCAACAAATCCAAAACGCTTACCTTTTCGGCAATCGTTAACATCTTCCGTTTGCGCTTGGGCACGGCCCCTGAAGCAGTAGCAGGAGCAGATCGTTTTGGAGCCTTAATGAAGGTCTTGACTATTCACAAAGATAAACACAAAAGAGCACAACTCTTTACACAGCGAAACACGTTGATGCTGAATGAGCGAGACGAGACTTCCTGGTTAACATCGCATTCAGCACACAGGAACTTAACTGCGTGCTCTGATTGGTTAGCTTCTCAGTCATCTGCCAATAGCGTCCCTTGTATGAAATCAACTGGGCAAACCAACTGAGGAAGCATGTACAGGAAGTAAAAAGATGCATTGTGCGCAGAACCCGCGAAGCAGCGAAAAATCCGCGTTATATATTTAGTTATGCTTTCATATAAAATCCGCGATAGAGCGAAACCGCGAAAGTCAAAGCGCGATATAGCGAGGGATTACTGTAGTGCCTTTCACATCTATCTATCTATCTATCTATCTATCTATCTATCTGTCTGTCTGTCTGTCTGTCTGTCTGTCTGTCCGTCCGTCCATACGATTTAAATGAATTAAACTTATTCGTTTTAGTGTGGACACCGCTGTCTGCTGTCCTAATAAACAAGAATGGATTAAAATACAGAGTTTCAGTTTACTGAATTCAGAGTTCAGTAACTAAAAGAAAACACAAACCGGCTTACCTTGTTTCCCAGCTGCTTTAAATGTTTGGCGTCATTGAGTTCATTGGAATTTCTGGTCATCATTTTGGTAAAAGTGCAAAGTCTCCGTTGATTTCCTACTTGGTCTGCACAAAACACAATTGAAGATCAACTCTCTTTGTTTGTTTGTTTTTTTGTTTGCAAAAATCAAAAGCAAAGTAAAATGCACATTGTGGACCCAAACATTGAGAGGAATGTCCAGCTGCAGCAAGGACAGGTTTTAGCCTCTGGACAGATCCACGCACCTCAGACACTGTGGAGCCCACGAAGGGGAATTTATTACACAAGCACAAGCATTCATTCTGGAAGGACTGGAAAACGTTTTCCTGTTTATGTCAAAGTTGTCCTCGCATAAACCTTCAGTCACCATTACTATACGATACTATTCTCAACACAGAAATCTACCTACCTTTATCTATATTTTTTATCTTTATACTTATGTTTGAATTTCCCATTAGGATTAATAACATTTGATCTAATCTAATCTAAGCAGACACGTCAGCAGTGTGTCTGTTTGCGGAGAGAGTGTCGACCTCGTCGAGAGGTTTACTCACCTCGGCAGTGACATTCACATCTCTGGTGACTCTTTTATGAAGTCAGTAGACCGATTGGGAGAGCATGGGGGTCATGAGGTCACTGGTAAGGGGTGTGTGGCGCTTCTGATATCTGCAAAAGGACGAAGGTCCAAGTCTTTAGAGTCTTGGTGCTTCCTGTTTGTGAGACATGGACGTTATCCAGTGTCCTGAGGTGAAGACTGGACTCCTTCAGTGCTGTGTCTCTTCAGAGCATCCTTGGGTACCACTGGTTTGACTTGGTGTTGCTGATGGAGTGCTGAATGAGACACATTACCTGCATTGTGAAGGAGTGTCAGTGACGGCACTACGGCCATGTGGTGTGATTCCCAAGAGTGATCCAGTTTGCAGGGTCCTCAAGCAGCTGGACCAGCCCAGGGGATGCCCATGTAGCACCTGACTGCGCAGATCTTTGATGTAAAAGATAGCCCGCCACAGACAGACACAACACCAAATGTCCTCAACACACGTGTTTATTTACGCTATTTACAATTTGGCTCCACCAACTCACACACGACTACTGAGTCCTTTTCTCTTCGCCGCCTCCACTCCTCTCGCAAGCTCCGCCTCTTCCACCGACTCGCCCCGAATGGAGTGAGGCAGCCCCTTTATCTTGATGTACTCCAGGTGCTTAGTGATGGTCTTCCGTCAGCACTTCCTGGTGTGGCGGAAGTGCTGCCCTTGCACCCGGAAGCACTCTGGGCGTACACAGTTCCTGGAGCGGCAGCACTTCCTGATGTGGTGGAAGTGCTGTCCTTTAGGGCTCAGGAACCATCCAGGCCCCCCCTGGTGGTGGCCCCTGATGGAAACCCTTTGCCCTCTTGCGTCCAGGGGAGATATTTCCCCTCTCCAGTTATCCTGGTCGGCCAAGGTCCCTAGTCATTTCCAAGGGGTGAGAATAGACCACGTGTCTGCCTGGGGGGTTGCCCGAGCTGTTTCATCATGTGGTGGGTGTAGCAACATGCTGTACCAGTGCGTGCCTCCTGACCTGACCTAATCTAATCTCATCTCGCTGAGTCTAATCTAATCTAATAAAGTTAGCCAGTTTGTTATGGCAGGTAATAATAGAATAGCCAATAATATTTTAATTTAGCTTTAGAATAGACTTTGTCAGTCTTACTTTTAAAGTGTTACTTTTAAAACACAAAGTTTGTAGCTTATGAATTGTACAACCTGTACAGTGCAACACCATATCGTCCTGTTTAAGTAAATGTTTAGTTCTGAGGCCTGATCATATCTGAGATGGCCGGAGAGTGAGTGGGCGGAGTCGAAAGAGAGGGGCGTCAACTTACGGGCCTCAGAGTGTCTCAAGTCACTGAATGAGCCTGAGGCTTCAGAGTGTCTCGTCTGCAGCTGGAGTCTATTGAAAATACCTGAAATAGTTACTTTATTATAAAACTTACAGCAAATCCCTTTTAGTCACATTGAAAATCTTCCCCTTGAGATGCAATCCCCTTATCTCAGCGCTTCTTCCATTCCTGTTAACATTTCCTGTGCTCGTCTTTTATTACCGTGTCTTGGGCCTCCTGCGTTTTTGTTTTTTTTTTTCTTCTATGCTAGCAAATCTGTTTCCCTTCTTCTCAATTTTAATTGTGGTGACAAAAAGAAGTCACGGGGAGTGAGGTCTGATGAAAACGGGTGGGGTGGGTGTGTGAGTGTGTGTGTGTGTGTGAAAAACTCTTTGACTGACAACGCAGTGTGTGCAGGTGAGCCGTCATGGAGCAAAAGGCAGTTTGGGATGATTCATTGCACCAGATGTTTTCCCGTAGATGCCTCAGCAGTTTGATGTTATGTCGCTGATTAATAGTTTGTTCAGGGGGAACAAGTCTGTCAGTGTCAAAATATGAGATTTACTGAGGAAAAAAAAAAATCACCAAAGTCGCCTGTGAGACTGCAGAATAAACGGCAGAAATTTGATTCCAATCAGTGGCCCGATTAGCCAGACTGTAGACATGTGGAATATTCAAAAACTGCACGCTACTCTTGTGCCATTGACCGATTTGGGGAATTCTGCCATCCCCACCTCGTATATACTGTATGTGTGCATATGTATAATATATACTGTATATATATATATATATATATATATATATATATATATATATATATGGTAACATTTCAGTTTAAGTACTGCAAAAACGCATCTATTACTCACTTTCTCTTATTTAACAAGACCTTAACAAAGGCTTCTGTTGGTCTTCATTATGTTTATAAAACATCAGTAGCTTGGTTATTCATCTCTGTGCTGTGTGCCATAAAAAGACCCTTTGACGTGATGGTAAAATTACCTTTTAGTATGAAGGATTTGCAGGTTTTGTAAGTAAGTATGGAATATCAAGAGACATATGTCTCACTTATGCCACCTCTGACCGTTCCAATGTTAAATTATTTTAGTAGGCTGCATTGCATAGATGAGTAACCACTTTACTAATAATACATATATATATATATATATATATATATATTTTTATCAGTGTGCTGCTGACAGAGTATGTGAATTTCCCCTTGGGGATTAATAAAGTATCTATCTATCTATCTATCTATCTATCTGTCTATTATATAGCACCTATCTATCTATCTATCTATCTATTATATAGCACCAGCCCTTTCACATCTATCTATCTATCTATCTATCTATCTATCTATCTATCTATCTATTATATAGCGCCTTTCACATCTATCTATCTATCTAATCTAATCTAATCTAATCCTTTGAACAACAGAGATTGTAATAGGCTGGGGTTCACCGACAAAAGCGCGATAGACATATGAGCGCCGACAAAAATGCGACGGAGAAATGAGCGCCGACAAACCCGCTAACTGGTTTTCGACAAAATTGCGAGAAAGGGCCAAGAGAGTGGGACGCGTACGTGCGCATTATGTACACATTATGTGTTAGGTTATAACTGTTATAACTGCTGATGGCATGCCGCGAACAAATAGCTCAGTCGAGGGTCGGCATAACGCGTCATATACAAAGCAGAATTACCAGCAGTCAGGCAGCCAGCAAGTCTAAATACGCTCAACTATCAAGACGTCTTGCTGCAATTCTTCCTACATATGCAGGGCATGATCTTAAGGACTACTATCTGTGTGCCGTGTTGATGGCATGCCGCGTCTCATAATATTGACTTCTAAAATAAACGTTATTATATGTACTTTAAAGTAGCCTAGTAATTCATATTTAATGAAACTTTCGCGATTTTGACGCCGCGTTTTAATCGGCGCTATTTTGTCGGCGCTCATATGTCTATCACGCAAATGTCGGGTCACAATAGGCTGGGACCAGCTGGGTAAACTGTTTAATGTTGCGAATGTTTCACGCCCATTGGAACCTCTGCTGTAGGCAGCTTTGTAATTGTTACTTTTGACAGACTCGCTCTCCTGTTTGGATGTGGGATTATTAGTGAGCCTCACTTCTGGTACCATTGTTTCTTAAGGTGCTTTTCCACTGCATTGTACGGCACGACACGGTTCAGTTCAGCTCACTTTTAGAGGGTTTTCCACTGGTAACAGTACCTGGTCCTTTTTTTAGTACCACCTCAGCCGAGGTTCCAAGCGCGCCGAACCGTTACCAAAACGTGACGTGTAAATTCTGCTGGTCACTGATTGGCCGGAGAAAATCGTCATTACTGCGTCACTGAACTTGCAACATGAGACACAACAGACCCGCTAGATTTTTAGCACAGCCAGCGAATTTTCGGACGCACCATTTTGTTTTAACCAAAAATGTCTGTTTCGTGGTCTATTGAGGAAGTACAGACGTACAGACAAACTCCTTCGTCTTGCTGTTAAAAACATCCACATGCCGAGAATGAAGAACACCATTCTGTTGATATGCTCCATTGTTGTGTGTTTGTTTGTGACGCGTTTACAATGATGTCACGGCAGTAGAGGCGGCGCAACTATAACGACACGTGAATAATCCCGCCCACTCTAAAGCGGTACTAAACTGCAGTCGAAACGCAAACCGAGCCGAACCAAGGTGAGCTGTACTGAACCGTGCTGTGCCGTACTATGCAGTGGAAAAGCGCCACTAAATAGCCTACAGGACAGAAGGAGCCAGACATCTGGGGCGAACCCAGAAATGACATCACAGCTCAACTGGGGGCGTGTCCTCTGATCTGTGGGCGTGAAATAAGAAGGGGTTACCAATCACATTCCCTCAGGCGGTTGTGTCAGCGGGGTTACCTTATGAGAGCCCTGCTGATGCTCCCAATGCACACATGTGTGACTTTAAAAATAAGCAAGAGAGAAAAGATACACGTGTTGTGTGCAGGAAGATGTTGCATTCACTACGCCTCCTAATGTCCCGTTTTCAGATTGGGATTTCTGAACTGTGTTATTACCTATTGGGACCACAGACGAATATGGACATTATGTGGCGTATAGCTGTATACGTGTGTGTGTATGTATAGTATATTGCCATATAAATATACAGTATTGTGTGGAACAAGCAGCTGTAAAATCAGTCTTGATGCTTTTAGAAATAATGAAATGACAAGTTTATCAAAAGCAATATTTTCTGTAAAGAGCAGCAAACGGTAATAAACCAAATTGAATCAATATTTGGTGTGACCATGCTTTGTCTTAGAGCCGTGCCCAGTCTCCTAGGACTGTCATCTGTCGTGCAGTTTTTTAAGAACAGTGTCTGCATGTTTGTTCCCAGCCTCTTGCTAAACTTGCCCAAGTTCTTTTACATTCTTTGGCCGTCTTACTTGCGGACACCTTTGATGGTGCTGATTTGAGGGCTTTGCGGAGGCCACTCCATCTGTTATATACATATCCATCTTAATAAAAGGATAAGCGTCTGTATGTCTGTCTGTGTGACGGTCCGGTTGCTATGTCCCTGTCATTCCAAAAGATGGCGCATCGCAAACATTAACACTGCTTTCACAAATCCCATACCAAATGGCATATAACAGAGACATGTACAGGTGCCGGTCATAAAATTAGAATATCATGACAAAGTTGATTTATTTCAGTAATTCCATTCAAAAAGTGAAAGTTGTATATTAGCTTCATTCATTACACACAGACTGATGTATTTCAAATGTTTATTTCTTTTAATTTTGATGATTATAACTGAACAAGCGTGACAATACACATGCAAACGGTACATAGTCAAGGACTGGACACATCAGAATATATTCCTGTCATATCTGAACTGAAGATTGCCACCCTTACTTTCCGCTTCTTTGCTATCCTCATCTCTGTCACTCTTTGTCCGCCTGTCAGGCGCTCTGTTACAGTGGCTTCACGCTGCTGCTGCTTCTCCCTGTGTATTATTTCAATATACAGTATTATTTGAATGACCTCACTTGCATCATTTAAAATGTAAAGTTCTCTTTGTGAAAGGAGCTATATAGTACAATTTGAAAGTGTGAGTCTGCTTTATGGCACAAAAGCTGCATTGATTCAGAGCTCAGGCTGAGAGGGCCGCTGAAATCTGATCTGCTGCTGCAGAAGTTCGTGGTGTTTAACCAGTCAGCCACTTGAGGAGGTCAGGACACAGCCTGCAGTTCATTTCTTTATGCCTTCCAGAGGAAGCAAAATGGAGCTGCCTACACACCCTAAGAATGCGGAGGATCTACACACACACACACACACTGTACAGTATTTATAAGTATATATATATAAAAACTACACTCTACATACTATATATATAGTATGTAAAAAGACAAGATGGAGATTCCTGCTGCTCTGATTCCACCAAGCCTGTCCAAAGCACATGGAGGAATGCGGCCTTGACTCAGGAGCTCCTGGCTTTCAGATTCGTTTATCACCCTCGGCTCTGAACTGACCTGCTTTTTCTACTTCTTGCTAATTGCCAGTCCGACATGAACATGTTACATTTTGCCTTCTTGTGGCATTCCAATCAATGAGTCTGTGGTTGCTGCACAACGGACCTTTGACAGTGGACTGAGATGGTGTTGGTTTCTTCATCGGACCTGAGGTGACTGCCCATTGGACTGTTTGCCATTCTATATGTGCCGGGTCAGCTGGTGCCCCCTGACCTCTAGGGAGGTTTAAGTGCAACTGTGAATTCTCAGTTAAGCCTGTTGAACTGAAGACCTGCGTTTCTTAGCAACAAACCCCCTCCCCTCCCATTCCTTTCCCACAATTCTTCATTATCTGTACCTATGTGTGCCTGCGAAATTGTTTTCAAGAACCCACAGCTTTGGTGGGTTGGCTCAGTTTCCCCTTGGAATTAATAAAGTATCTATCTCTCTGTCTCTGTCTCTGTCTCTATCTCTATCTCTGTCTCTCTGTCTCTCTGTCTCTCTGTCTCTCTGTCTCTATCTCTCTGTCTCTGTCTCTTCTCTGTCTCTGTCTCTGTCTCTATCTCTATCTCTATCTCTATCTCTATCTCTGTCTCTGTCTCTCTGTCTCTGTCTCTCTGTCTCTGTCTTGTCTCTATCTCTATCTCTATCTCTATCTCTATCTCTATCTCTATCTCTATCTCTGTCTCTGTCTCTGTCTCTGTCTCTCTGCGGAGGGCTGGCACCCTGCCCGGGATTTGTTCCTGCCTTGCGCCCTCTGCTGGCATTGGCTCCAGCAGACCCCCGTGACCTTGTGTTAGGATGTAGCGGGCTGGATAATGACTGACTGATGACATTTAATAAGCACCAAGAAAAACCGACACGGAATGGCATACAAACAATACAGAGCAATGCCACTTGGCAGACTGGCACAGAATACTGTAAGTGTGCTACACCTCGCTGCGAAATTCACAACGGAGTTGAGATTGGGCGCCAGGTACAGATTCTGGTTATTTTTTGGTACCCCCTTGTACATATTTTGCAGTTCCCACTCTTCTTGGCCTGTCTTCTCTGAGTTGTGGGTTGGCGGCCCCCCTTCTAGTCTCTCGGCCCCAACTCGTCATTAGGTAACTAGGTTAATGTTGATGATGGTTGCAGCAATGCCATCACATCTATTAAGACAGATCTGGAAGGCCCAGAGGGGACAACACCATCAATGGACCATTGGGGTTCTAACTGCCAGTTAACACTGCTTGCTTTCTCTCAGAAGAAGTCTTTAAGTAACGGGGTCTTACGCCAAAAATTAAGCGCAAGGTCAACACCAGAGTGACAAGCCGATCTTTCGACAAGACAAAAATCCAAACTTGTAAGCCAAAAGTAAGTTGGAGAACCATTAGGAGAATTTAAATAGAGAATCACACCTCGAATGTGTGATGACCTATGAACTGTCAACAGTCGAGGCAAATGTCTCAACATTTTGGCGGTTGTAAGAGTCCAAACTGGCCTCATGGAAAGACAATAAAAAAATAATAAGTTTATCGGGGGGAAAATGGGTGACACCACAGCACCACACTAGTCCAAATGGAGTGGAACAGCGTGAGGTTTTTTTATGGTGGCTGGAGTGCCACTTCTGCCAGCAACTCCCAAGTTTTCCCTGCAGGTTGGAGGGCCTTACCTGCAGGACTGGATGCAGATTAATGTCATACCCAGGCTGCACTCGGGTCCTAATCTGGGATCCTGAGGTAGGTTGTCAAGTGGTGGGTGTGGCAACGTGCTCTATCAGTGCAGGCTCCTATCCTTCTCCTCCTCCTCCTCAGGAAAAATGAGGAAATCAAATTCCTGCAGTTCAAAAAACACAGCTTAGTCACAAAGAACTTCCTAGAGGAGTCACAAAAAAATAATAAAATACACCAATCATATTAACTGGAGGCAGTTTGACCCCATGTGGATTGGTGGATGACGTCCTTTCACCCTTTGTTATACCTTAAGCTTCTCACCATCTCTTTATCTATACTAATAAAAGGCAAAGCCCTCACTCACTCACTCACTCACTCATCACTAATTCTCCAACTTCCCAGCGGGAACATTATCATAAGGCTTAACAGTCCTATTGTTACACCTTCTACATGCACCGAACCGTCCTTATTACAAAGTCTTCCTTGCTTTACCGCTGGCTGCTTCTTTCCATTCACCTTCCCAGCTCTTTATTTAAACAGTTTTCCTTTTCACTTTTCTGCTCCTTTGCTGTCTTCTCCCTTTTCGTTCAAAATACGCGCCTCCTTGCATTTTTACAGTCAGCTCCCCCTACGTCACACCATGGTACGTTTAGCACAACTTAATACCAGGAATGCCTGTTAAACATCTTAGATTCTCGAATACCGATTTGGGTAGTGAACACTTCGATGAATGAAACCTGTTATCTTTACAATGGTTGACAAACATGAAAT
The DNA here is from genome assembly GCF_016835505.1 of Polypterus senegalus. Classification (NCBI taxonomy): domain Eukaryota; kingdom Metazoa; phylum Chordata; class Cladistia; order Polypteriformes; family Polypteridae; genus Polypterus; species Polypterus senegalus. The sequence continues at coordinate 16,517,738 of NC_053164.1, read as the reverse complement.
GTCACTTGAACACAACACGTCCTCCAAATACGAACCTGATTGAAAGAAATAATGATAATCAAATCCTTGATGACAGCAACACTCATAACAGTGACAAAACAATTACACTGACAATCAGGTTACGTTAATTTTAAAATGTTTCCTTTTCTTTTTCATAACTTCTTTAACAAACTACTTCTCCACTGCGAAGCGCGGGTATTTTGTGCAGTCTATATATATATATATATATATATATATATATATATATATATATTGTGAACGCTGGCCCGGACACACATAGACGGACAACATATTTTGCACCCACACACTGTTTATTTACAATACTATTTACAGTTTTGCTCACGTGCACCCCAGTGCCTTCTTGCACCGATCTCCCCAAGTCCAGGCCCACAGTCTCTGTGCCTTCCTGGCCGCCTCCCGTCCTCTCTCTCCAGCTCTGTCTGCTTCCTCCCGACATTCACCCATGACTGGAGGGAGGCGGCCCCTTATATAATGCTCCCGGATGAGCCACAGGTGTTTGCGGTATCCGCTCCTTAGCCACGCCTCAGCGTGGCGGAAGTGTCGGCTGTCCTCCTGGCAGCTCTTCGGGCGCCACATAAAGTCTTCCCCCCAGCACTTCCTGGTGTGGCGGAAGTGCTGGGCTCCAGGGACACTAGGCACTGGGCGCCGCCTGGCGGTGGCCACGGGTCCCTACAGGGCTGGGCTTCAAAGCCCCCTACCCGAGGCCCCCTGCATAACCAGGACGGATGCCCCCACTCGGTCTGGAGGAGGCACTCGCCCTCCTCATGTCCTCCTGAGCGTCCCAGCCGGGCTCCAGCCCCGGCCGGGGACCACTATATATATATATATATATATAAGCCAAATACCACTGAGTCACTCCTCACAAAATCTCCTGAACTATGAGGACTTGGGACTTTGGCATGGATGTTACCCTTGGCCCATAGGTGCTCACTAAACGGTTTTAAAACTTTCGTGGTCCAAGCGTGAAATTTCTTCTACTTTTTTAGACCCTTTTGTATGTCTGTCCACTTTTCAAGAGAGAAGTACTTAACGGGTTTAGATTGGGTTTTTTTTCTACAATTTGCTTGAACATTTTGAGACTTTCTCATCGTGCTAAGTATCATAGTTCACTTGCGGTACCGATTTATTAGCGGGAATCCGAGAGAGACTCATCGGGCTGTGGGGAGGGGGGCGGGGGGGGTCCCTCCTCACTCAAGTGTCTGCCTCGGGGCGTTACCTTAACTAGGCTTAGTTAGCGAATGAGAGAACTACGTAACGGATTTAGATCCTTTTTTTTCTATAATTTGCTTGAACATTCCGGTTGATTTTGCGACTTCTCTCATCTCGCTAAGTATCAGAGTTCGCTTCCAGGAGAGATTTATTCACGCTCATCCAAGAGAGACGCTGCAAGCTGAGGAGAAGGAGGAATGTGTGACGTCAAAAGTGGGGAGTGGGCAGGGACCTCCTCACTCACGCGCCAGCCTCCATTCGAGTCGCTTTACCTCTGGCCACATTTTGGAGTGTACCTTGCCTCCGCTTAGCTAGCGATACCTGTTTGTTTATTGATTTTTAAAGCCTGTCCTGTCTCACTTCTACACGGGCAGAGCTGTGGGGGACAGCTAATTTTCAATAAAGTCAACGTCTGCACATAAACGCTGTCTGATAGTGGCATGAATTCCTCACCGTGTATGCCGGAGTCTGCCTCTGGTAGAGCACATATGGACAATCGAGGACACGAACCACAGTCCACCCCGTACCAAAGGAGCAGTAGGACAGTTCTTGGCTAAATATGTGACAGGATGTCATTTGGAACTTGTGTGTGGTAGGTTGCCATAGGAGTTGCCCCAGGTTGTAGTTCAGAACCAACCGCTTCTAACTCTTGTAATGAAATAATTTATTACTCATATCTCACCATTTCTGTTCTGAGAAAGCCTGGAGGTTCTAATCAGGTTGACCCATTTGTAGGGGGGCCTTCCACAATACTGCCCTCTGGTGTTAAGACTGTGCCGGGTGCTGCTGTAGCCTCCATCTCAGGTAGACCTTTGTGTTGAGGCCACAGAAGGGTTTTGTCCAACACGTCTGTTTAATTCTCTGCAACATAAAATATGTACAGGGTCTCATCATCTGCACGTCCTCACAGCAGCCATCACACAACTATTTTAAAGAAGCGTAGAAAACATTACATATAACAAATACCTGCAATATTTAAATATATTTAGGGTATCATCACCTTGCATGCCCTGTAATACAAAATATATTTACATTTAGCATTAAATTTTTTTTTTTAAATGAACAAATTAAATTACAGGAAATCCAAAGAAAAACCGTCGCCACACAGCGAGTGCTAACAGAACTGAGTGTGCGCCCAAAAGAACACCCCGGAAGGTACCATTTACATGGTGGGGTTGTCGGTGTTTATTATCTCTCTCAGTTTTGCAACATCCTGCTTAAATGAAACTTTAAAAATATCCCTGAGCTTTTTAGCCCTTACAATCTAAGTAAAAATAATAATAATTATTATTATAGTAATACTTGATGGCCATAAATGGAAGGCCTTTACACTACTAATGGAGGTGGTTTTGTTATGGAGGTATGCGTCTTTATGTATTTTACTGTTATGTTGGTTATTTTTTTTTGTTATTGCTATTATGTGGCATATTTTTGTATCTTGTATTATATTTATAATTACAGTATGTTTGGTCTCTTTAAATGTACCTCTTGTTCTGCCTCAGCATTAAAGGATCAGGAGGCACAGAGAAACGCACGTGAAGTCTTTTATTTATCTGCACATGGATGCTTAAATGACACATAAGATGACCATTCATAGGGTCACTCTGAAGTGGTCACATGATGCATGTTCCCGGGAAATTCTGGGACGTTACCTCAGCATTGACTGCCGTGAATATCTCAATATGACGCTACTGGTCAACATTCATAATGGTGTTGTGAAACAGGACAAAAAAACAGAAACTTCTTCAGGAAATGAGAGGGGGCACAGTAAATGTCTGAGTCAGATTCCTTAACTCCAAAAATCCCAGATTAGCCACCAAGAAGTTCCAGAAATTCACTAGGAAAGCCACAAGAAATTAATAAAATGCACCAATTGCAGCACCGCTGTTCTGTGTTCTTTGTGGGTGGAGCCCCAGGAGGCGGGGCCACCCTGATTTCATCACTTCTGAGCCCTCCCTCTGGTTATGTAAGTGAGCTGAGAAGGCTCAGAAACAGGAGATCATTTGTTCACAGTGGAGTTAGTGATTATTGTGTCACACCATAAACATTTTAAAGTAGTTTTATTATATGATATATATAATATAAAATATGTACTGTATTTGGTATACTTTTTATTTATTAATGAGTTTATTATGAGTTATTTATTATATAGTGCTCAACTTGGAGGGAAAACTTGGGGGTTGGTGGCAGGATTGGCACTCCAGCCACCATAATAAAACCTCACAGTGTTCAGTGTGGTGCTGAGGTATCACCCATTGCACGGCTGCACTTGGGTCCCAATCCAGTTGGTTCATCATGTGGTGGGTGCGGCAACCCACTGAAATCAATGCATGCTTCCAACCTCTTCCTCCTCCTTCATATCAATCTATTTAGCTATTATACAGAGTGGGCCACGGAAAAGTAGCCCACCTCCGGCAATAGTATAATAAGATGAACGAGCAAGTGGATTGTTTTTATTCACTTACCCACAGGATACAACAGATGCTGAAAGTGGTCCCCATTCACATCTATGCACCTTTGGGCACGTCAAAGCATGATGGCTGATACTGCTTGCAGCTGTTCAGCAGTGATGCTGCGGATAGCGTTCGTGATGTTTTCTTTGGGTTCCTCCATGGTATGTGGATTGTTGGCGTACACTCAACAAGTCAAGTTGGGGGACATGCACTGGTACTGTGCGTTGCCACACCCACTACACAACGAAACAATTCGGGATCCTGGTTGGCAACCCCCGAGGAAGACACGCGGTTCAGTTCTACCCTCTGGAAATGACTCTCCATCTGCCACAGACAGGTGTTACGTGGGCGACCCCTTGACCTGGTCCAGCCAATCGGGTCCCCAACAATGAGGATCTTATGAGCTGGATCACCCTCGGGGAAATGCACCACATGGCCGTAGTGCCGTAACTGACACTCCCTCACAATGCAGGTAATGTGCCTCATTCTGGACTCCATGAGCAACACAAAGTCAAACCAACGGTACCCAAGGATTTACGGAGAGACACAGTACCAAAGGAGTCTAATCTTCGTCTCAGGTCACTGCATAGTGTCCATGTCTCACAACCATATAGCAGGACAGAAAGCACCAGGACTCTAAAGACTTGGACCTTCGTCCTTTTGCACAGCTATCACAAGCGCCACACACTCCTTTCCAGCGACCTCATGACCCCCCATGCTCTCCCAATCTGTCTACTGACTTCAAAGGAAGAGTCACCAGAGACATGAATGTCACTGCCAAGGTAAGTAAACCTCTCAACAAGTTCAACACTCTCTCTGCAAACAGACACACCGCTGATGGCCGTGCCCAAGAGGTCATTAAAGGCCTGGATGTTGGTTTTTATCAGGACACTCACAAGCCCAGACACTCAGACTCCTCACTCAGTCTCTCGAGCGCCCTGATCAGAGCCTCCATTGACTCTGTGAAGATCACAGCATCGTCAGCAAAGTCAAGATCCGTGAATCTTTCCTCACCAACAGATGCCCCACAGCCTCTGAACCCCACGACCCTGCCCAACACCCAGTCCATACAAGCATTGGACAGAGTAGAAGCAGAACACACCCCTGACGAACCCCAGAATCAACTGGGAAGAACACGGAGGTCCTGCCTCCACTCTGCACAACACTCACAGTACCAGTGTACAGGCCGGCCATGATATCCAGCAAACTCGAGGTGATCCCACGAACCCTCAGGATGTCCCACAGGGCAGCTCGATCAACTGAGTCGAAAACTGCGAAATTTGACAAAGGCTGCCAAGAAACTCTGCCAATAAATTAAAATTTAATGAAATTTCCCCACAGATGAAAATCGCATGTGGACAAGTCCAGAGGAACCTGGTGGCCATAACCCTTTGCTCACAGTTTGCTCCTCTGTAAACAGCTCATGAACCTGTGCCAGTAAGTCGTGTGAGATGTGGCATGTTGCCCCATCTTGTTGGAAAAAGCAGTACATTTTTTCTTCTGGTGTTAGTTGTTCGTAAAATTGTTCAAAGATGTCCAGGTAAACTGCGGTATTCACAGTTGATTCAAAGAAAACTGGGCCCACTATTCGTGTTCCTGACACCGCACCAAACAACAACAACATTTATTTCTATAGCACATTTTCATACAAACAGTAGCTCAAAGTTCTTTACATAATGAAGAATAGAAAAATAAAAGACACAATAAGAAAACAAAAACAAATCAACATTAATTAACATCGAATAAGTGTAAGGTCCAATGGCCAGGGGGGACAGAAAAAACAAAAACAAAAAAACTCCAGACGGCTGGAGAAAAAAATAAAATCTGCAGGGATTCCAGACCATGAGACCATCCAGTTCCCTCTGGGCATTCTACCTAACATAAATGAAACAGTCCTCTTTGGATTTAAGGGTCTCACGGAAGGACTTGATGATGATGGTCACATAGACTTCTGGCTTTTAGTCCATCAATGTTGGAGCATCATGATGCTTTGAATAGGTGGTAGTGGCGCAAGGCGCCAATTTTCTGGTCGTGAGGTGGCTGCGGCCTCCGCCAAAGAGCGTGGCACCGGTATTGGATTTCACATCCATGATTATCTATCAGATATGAAAGGCGCTCTCTATCTGTTTGTGTATCTATTATATAGTGCCTTTCATGCCCATCTATTCATATTTATCTACAGTATCTGTGTGTGTTTTTATCAAGCATCTCAGAGTAGGAAAACTGTCCTAACTGGCTTAAAGATATAGTCCTGCATTTAGGAGTGAAAGCATTTTATTAATTTTCCTAATTTAGGACACTACTACAAACTTCATCAGGATTTAGGAGAGCTCCTGACCTGTCCACGCTTGCTAGGTGCCGCCAGAAGATGACGTTCATCATGCAAATTCCAGCAAGGACACAAAGTTTTAGGAATGCTGGACAACAGTGAACTTGTAGAGAGACAGAAATGGAATAATAACTGTAACAAACCTGTTTATCTATCTATCTGGCTATCTGTGTGTAGAAGTCATGTGCTGTTTGCTGCCATTTCTTGAATTTTGCCCCAAACTTTGAATACCCTTACAACACATGAGATATTATCTAGAGTCATACATTTACCCAGCACCCCACGGGAGGTTAATGTTAAAGCAAGATGCATTTATGCAAATGGACAAGTGTGGATTAACAAGCATATGTGAATCTCAAGCGATATCAACAGTATCACCACGCAGGTGGCCGTGGATGCCAACTGTATTGTGGTAGTCAGAACATCATCCTGAAAACAGGTGGGGCTGGATGGGTGATTGACAGAGAAACGTCACACAGGTACACTGAGCTCCGCATTCGACAATCCCCATGGAATGTTTGTGTTACACTTTACATGCCCAGGAAGATTCAAGAAGTCAGGTCAAGACTCCAAAGCCATTGGACATATTAAGCCTCACAGAAGATAAGGGGACATCACGGAGAGAGGCACAGCAGGGCACAGTGGAAGATGATTGGGAACACAGGACGTGAATGTGACAGCAGAAAAATCGCCATGGCTAGTCTCAATATAACTGATAGTTACACACTGTTTAGTCTTGGTAGAGTAATATATTAGTCTACTTTCCATTTTGTATTATTAATATGTAGCCTCTGTCAGAATGCCTCAAATCTCCCAGACTTACCACTGTTTATAAGGTATTGTACCATATAACCTCTCTCCAGCTTCCTTCTACATCTATAACCTCAGTCAATTAGGTGTAGTAAAAGACAAGCAGGAGTTAAGTTACAATTTAAATAATATATTATTGATAATATTCATAAACAATATGCAAAGTAAATTTGAATATTGGCAACCATACAACCTGATAAATGGTGATGTGTCGTTTCAGGCGCACACAGACCTGTTAGTTACTTAAAATGTCTCTAGTTAAGGCAACATTTGTGGTCAGCTTTCTTCGCAACAGGCCGCATGCCTGTCTCAATATGGCTGCCGAGCTGTGCTCTTCATTGTGTTGTCCTTTTCAGTTCATGGTGTGTGAGTTGGTCTTTCATCAGTTTGGTAAAAGAGAGAGCTGGGTAAAGGAAGCAAATTTATAGGTTTTCTGTCCTACCCCTACAGCCAATAGGGCATCATGATACTTAAAGGTTTCTGATACAAGCCAACTCCAAACAGCCATACTTCAGACCAACGGGATGACAGAATACCTTCACACCTGCCACACCCCAAAACCATTTGTTAAGGTAAAACTTCCCAGCTAGGCAGTCTGGCTTTCCTGTGGTTGTTGACTGACAGATTCCTGCAGAGAAACATTTGCCAAACTTGTTTGAGGCATTTCTCCCAACCCTGTCGTAAAATTCACTTTCCCGGCGGGTGGGGGGGTGTGTGGGGGTAAGAACGGTCAAACATGAAATCCTCTCACTAATGTAACACTAATATTTCATTGCTTTGCCTAAGTTACAAGTAAAGAAATACAAAAAATTTATCAACTTGTATGCAAAATTTCACAGCACATCACACACTAAATTTAGTTTCCCATCAACACAATTTTTCCACTATCTCCAAATTAGAAACTTGGCTAAACAAAATCTGCCCAGCTTTCCACACCTCCTGCCTACTTCTATTCCAGATGAAATATTGATCAGTCTTGAGGACTCGGACAGCATTTCTATAATATATAAAACCATTTTAAAGTCCCTTCCTTTTAAAGAACCCAAAGTACAGTGGGAAAAGGATCTCTCACTCAACATCTCAGAAAAGAAAAGGAGTGGAAGGCAGCCAAACACAGAATTCACTTGAGCCCCATATAGCGCAAAGCACTCAATTATTCAACTTAAAAATTATATTTATCGAGCACATCTCTCTCGTTTAAAATTGTCCAAAATGTTTCCAGGGCAAAATCTGACCTGTAAAAGTTGCAATCGAGCTCCAGCCTCACTAGGCCACATGTTTTGGGCCTGCACCACATTAACATCATTCTGGACAAAAATCTTTAAATGCCTTTCAGGCAGCCTTGGGCTCACAGAGGGGCTTAAAGTGGAGAAGGACAAACAAACTGTAATTGCCTTTACTTCACTATTGGCACGCAGACTTATCTTGCTAAACTGGAAGAATCCCAGCCCACCTCTTATCCAAGTCAACGGGTAACTGATGGTATCTACTATTTTAATTTGGAAAAAATCTGATTCTTACTTAGAGGATCTGTGCAAAACATTTTTAAAACCTGGCAGGATCTCGTCAATAACATTTTAGAATAAGCATTTATATTGGGGAGAAAGATTCCTTTCTCTTTTTGCTACTCTCAAAAGTTTTACTCGGGCTGTCGGCCTTCCTCTCTTTCTCATGGGTGGAGGTTGAATTGAATTTAGCTTTGTTAAGTTTGACTTGATTGTATGGAATGTTACATGCTTTAAATAAATTCAATAAAAGTTTAAAAAATATATATAACTGGTACTTTACGCCATGGAGAAGTGATTCCTCTGACAGTACAGCTGTGGATCATTCATCGTTGAATAAATGTGCCCATTATTGGGCTTAATTCTCATTTGGTGTGTGTGTCACTCTTTTGGTCTCATTACTGCACTGTTCTTGATGTTGTTGCGAAGTGGCCTGACTCTAGAATACTTCATGACATAAAGCTTTTATTTGAATGTATCCATATCCCTTTGAATATTATTCTTCCAGCTGCTCCTGTTAGGGGTTGGCACAGCAGATCATCTTCTTCCCTATCTTCCTGTCCTCGTCATCTTGCTCTGTCACCCCCATCACCTGCATGTCCTCTCTCACCACATCCCTAAACCTTCTCTTAGGTCTTCCTCTTCTCCTTTTACCTGGCAGCTCTATCCTTAACATCCTTCTCCTAATATACTCAGCATGTCTCCTCTGCACATGTCCAAACCAACACAGTCTCGCCTCTCTGACTTTGTCTACCAACTGTTCAACTTGAGCTGACCCTCTAATGTCCTCAATTCCTAATCCTGTCCCTCCTCGTCACACCCAATGCAAATCTTAGCATCTTTAACTCTGCCACCTCCAGCTCTGTCTCCTGTTTTCTGGTCAGTGCTGCCCATATAACATAGCTGGTCTCACTACCGTCCTGTAGACCTTCCCCTTCACTCTTGCTGATAACCATCTGTCAGAATATTAATACTTATGTGGTGAAGCTCTGGCGTTAACATCAGAAAACGACAAGGTGTCATCCTGTTTTCCAAGGAAACTCCAAAATGCCTTCATGAGTGCCATTTCGGAGGACAGGGTGCCACACAATTGTGGTGTCATTCATTCTCAGATGTGACCTCCTACTCCTGGCATCGAGTGTATGTAGGATGTTTCATAATTACTGTACTTCTCATGTCCAACTCTTAATGAAGGACAAGCAATTCTAGCCAAACTTGTAGTGTAATTCCAAGATGGTTGGTAATTACGGGAACTGGAGGTGACTGCCAGCATTCTTTGTTTGAGCTCCACCGCACGCCCCTGTTGCTTTTCAAATTAAATAGTGTTGCCTGGTTCTGAGGGCCAACTGGATGATAACATAGATACAAGACCGCAAGACAAGCACATTACTGAGTCTTCATTGTTTGTTAATTTATTTGTATTTTTAAAGTTGTAAATCAAACGCCAAAATTACACAACTGTGTATTGCAGAAGACAATGGTGGCACGCCTGCTGACTTGCTATAAATCCAAATGTCAAGGCCTGTGGATAATAACAAAGCCATTTTTGTTTTTATTTTCTCTTTTCTCCACAGAGAACGTGTACGGCCTTTGTGAGACGTGTGCGCCATCACACAGCGAGCCAACGCTGTACCCCGTTATCTCCATTGGCTTTTGAGGATGTGATTGCTGGTTGGCTCTTGAGAAGAGGACTACTGAGAAGCTGCGACCACTTTGCTTGGAGCTGTACAGGTATGCACCCATTCACCATGTCAGCTTTTTAGGAAGGAGTGAGCCTATCACAGTGTAGCTGCTCATTCAGGACCACCCAAATACAAAATACGGAGGCCTAATTAGACCATTACTTGAATTAGAAGTTGTCTTTTGTTGCATTTACAATCGACTATGCAAAGACGTTATCTATATACAGTGATTTAATCCCGTATGTTGTCCAAACATTAAAAACTGTGTGAGTTTGTGAGGGTGCAAAAAGGTGGTGATTGTGCAGAGGTGCCACAGATGATGAAGGCTTCTCTGTCTTGAAGTGCTTCCTACATTGGTTCCATATTCTGATTGAATGAAGCACCGTTAGGGTTGTTAGTATATATTGATGCTAGCTTGTATTTACTGGGGTACAAAGCAAGGAATATAAAGAAGTACTGCAGGATTTTATTTCTATTGCCCACCAAGCCTGTGTATGTCCGTCTATTTGTGCCCATGTCCAGGTCTTTATAGTTTGTATATTTACCACCCAGTAATAAAACTGAAAGTTGGGTAGTGCCATGCCACCTTCCTCCTTAGGGTGGTCCTTTGGATGTGCGGATATTTTGAATTCCAAATAAATGAGGTTGTGATTGAATCTAACTTCTTAAAAAATAATTTATTAATGTATATGGTGGTGCTTTGAAATAGAAAAAGAAGCCGAGGAAGGATATTCATCTTGACAGCTAAAGCGGCGGTTCTCAACCTGTGGGGAGAGTAACAAAAAAAGGGGGGCGCGAAGATGTGAAAAAAAGAAATATGAAAAATACATCTATTGAAACGAAAACAAATTAACTTACACAACATTCTGGTACTAGAAAAATAAATCTAGAGTTAGATAAATGTCGATAAAAGTTAAGTGAGTATAATAAAACTTGTAGCGGTGTATCAGCAGCAAAAAATATAGGAATACACTGTGTGCACAATTATTAGGCAAGTGAGTATTTTGACCATATCATCATTTTTAATGCGTATATTCCAACTCCAAGCTGTATTAACTTGAATGCTTATTGGATTTAAGCACGTCAGGTGATGTGTATTTGTGTAATGAGGGAGGGTGTGGCCTAAGGAGATCAACACCCTATATCAAGGTGTGCAGAATTATTAGGCAGCTAGTTTTCCTCGGGCAAAATGGGCCAAAAAAGAGATTTAACTGACTCTGAAAAGTCAAAAATTGTAAAAAGTCTTTCAGAGGGATGCAGCACTTTTGGAATTGCTAAGATATTGGTGTGTGATCACAGAACCATCAAACATTTTGTTGCAAATAGTCAACAGGGTCGCAAGAAACGTGTTGAGAACAAAAGACGCAAATTAGCTGCCAAAGATTTGAGAAGAATCAAACGTGAAGCTACCAGGAACCCATTATCCTCCAGTACTTTCATATTCCAGAGCTGCAACCTACCTGGAGTGCCCAGAAGTACAAGGTGTTCAGTGCTCAAAGACATGGCCAAGGTAAGGAGGGCTGAAACCCAACCACCACTGAACAAGAAACATCAAAACTGGGCCAAGAAATATCTGAAGACAGATTTTTTTCAAAGGTTTTATGGACCGATGAGATGAGAGTGACTCTTGATGGACCAGATGGATGGACCTGTGGATCAGTAATGGGCACAGAGCTCCACTCCAACGTGGAGGTGGGGTACTCGTATGAGCTGGTATTTTTAAAGATGAGCTGGTTGGACCTTTTTGCATTGAAGATGAACTCAAAATCAACTCCCAAACCTTCTTCCAGTTTTTCGAAGACACTTTCTTCAAACAGTGATACAGGAAGAAGACCATGATTTTTATGCAGGCCAATGCTCCATCACTTGCATCGAAGTTCTCCACTGCGTGGCCAGCCAGTAAAGGCCTTAAACACGAAGGAATAATGACATGGCCGCCCTTCCTCATCTGACCTAAACCCTATCGAGAACTTGTGGGCACTTCTTAAACGCTAGATACACCTCTCTGAAGAGTGTCTAGGAGGCTGTAGTCACTGCTCCACAAAAAGCTGATCGTCAACAGATCAAGAAACTGACAGACTCCATGAATGGAAAGGCTTATGACTGTTATTGGAAAGAAGGGTGGCTATATTGGTCATTGATTGATTGATTGATTTTTTTTGAAATGTCAGAGATGTTTATTTGTAAATTTTGAGGTGTTTGTTTATTATTCTCACTATAACAGATGAAAATAAACAAGTGAGATGGGAAAATTTTCATTTTTCCTTTAGTTGCATAATAAATCTGCACACTAATAGTTGCCTAATAATTGTGCGCACATATGTATTCCCCTGATGATGTTCACACTCACATTTCCGTTGTGAAACATTCAGGTTTCAGGTTTATTAACATTTTGGATTGACTGATAGCACTGTGTTTGTTCCATATTAAAATTAATCCTCAAAAATACAACTTGCCTAATAATTGTGCACACAGTGTAAATTTTATTAGGGTTTCAAACAAATGTTAGGGGAGTGTGATTAAAACTGTTATGAAAACTTGGGTCGTAAATGCTTACAGTTGACCGGGGCAGATCTAACATAGCGGAAACGCGGCACACTGACTTATGGAAGAGGTGGCATTCTATGAAAATGGCACTTTTAACGTCACTGAGTTCTTCATTATGACCCACTCTATTACCAAAGTTTATCAATAGAAATTGCACAGCGGTGTCTTGATTTTATGCAGCCTTTAACAATGAAACATTTGAACTCAATAATTTGGGGTTTCATATGCAGTGTATAATGTTTGTAGTACGGCTGACTGCCTGTCCTCATAAGCTGCTGAACAGCCTGCATCTTCAGTGTTGCCTGGCCACCCACTTTGCCATCGTTGACACAGGCAGCAGAAGATGAAGGCAGACCACATTATATTGACCAGTTTTAACTGTCATCTGTAGTGCGATTGACTGCTGCCAGCATCGTCATTGTCCTCTGCCCAAACTGAGCAAGAGTACGATTCTGCCAACTGCTAAATGCAAGTGCAAGAATGGGCTTCTATGGCAAGATTCTCGTATGCAATAAAGGATGCAAAACCTGTTTTGATTGCGCCATCTTGACTCTTTCAGGGCTGACTTTTGTCAAAAGGAGGAGCTGACGATGGTAATCGACTGTAAACTGTGACAAAACCAACTGTTATGTTTTAGTTGGACTCTCATTGTCTGAAAGAACGTTAGATTCATTGGTTTGACCGAGATTTCTTGCGCTCACGTGACGTCTGGTGAGTGATCAAAGTGAACGCGTAAGGCAAAATACTCCGCAGACGACATTTTACATATTATCTCTGAACTGGACCATGACTTGTCGGACTTCGATTTTGATACAAGTGATCGAAAACGAATGTGAGGTTCCAGCCTCAGCTGATTGACAATGTTCACCAGGTAGAACTGCCACTTAACAATGATAAGAGGTAGAAACCACACTACAATGCACTGCGACCGTGATAACTGCTGCTGCTGCCCCAGCCACGTGAAGACAGCCTGGCAGCAAACCTGCTGCACATTGTTGGAAAACTGGCAGCCATAGCATGTAGCAACAGACGTTTTAACGTTGATTTCTGTGTGAAACCATCGCTTTTCAGAAACAGTTTTTTGGAAGACATATTCAGCCCTCAAAGAGTTAATGACAAAACGTCTTTCAGTTGTATTCGCAGTTGGGTTTCTGCCACCACTATACAGTAAGGTAATTATTACCAAACACACGAGTTTAGCCGATTTATTGCTTCCAATGGCATGAAGTAAAGGAAGTATGCCAAGTGTAATCCTTTAGGGTAGGGTTGGGTAGAAGAAAACCATTTAGAGTGTTTCTTAATATCAGTTTATGTGTATTATTGTTCTTTTTGTTGTTCTTTTAATTATTATTTTTCATATTTTTATGCAAATAAATAAATAAATATTCTGTTAGAACGAATTAGTAACTTGTTCCAGAGGAGTATTTTTATTATTATTATTTTTTTTTTTTTTACTTTAGTAGCTGTTTGTTTTTCCTGGTATACCGTTTAGTGAACCAGAACAGGAAAAGTATAGCCAGCCAATAGTTTCAGTACATTCTGCACTGTTTAGCCCCATTATTAACTTAGCGTTTCATTTATTAACGTTTGCACCGCTGACTCCAAAAGCTCAAGAACAGTGCATAGAGAGCTTCATGGAATGGGTGTCTTTCACTGATACACTTTGTTGTCAAAAGTATTGGGATGTTCCTCCAAATCATTGAATTCAGGAGTTCCAGTCACTTCCACGGCCACAGGTGTATAAACTCGAGCCCCTCGGCAAGCAGACCGCTGGCTTCTACAGACATTTGTGACAGGATGGGTCGCTCTCAGGGGCTCAGTGAATTCAAGCCTGGTACCGTCATAGGGTGCCACCTGTGCAATACGTCCATTTCTGAAATGTCCTCTCCACTAAGTATTCCACAGTCACCTGTTAGTGGTATTATAACAAAGTGGGAGCAACTGGGAACAACAGCAAAGTGGTAGGCCACGTCAGATCACAGAGCGGGGACAGCGCATGCTGAGGTGTGCAAAAGTCCCCAACGTTCTGCTGAGTCAATAGCCACAGATCTCCAAAAGCTCAAGAACACTGCAGCGTAGAGAGGGAGCTTCATGGAGTGGGACTCCACGGCCGAGCAGCTGCAGCCAAGCCTGACATCACCAAGTGCAATGCAAAGCGCTGGATGCAGTGGTGTAAAGCCCACCACCACTGGACTCTAGAGCACTGGAGACGTGTCCTCTGGAGTGACAAATCACACAATCCGATGGACGAACGGGACTTGCCTGACTGCATTGTGCCAAGAGGGGGGATTATGGTGCAGGGTTGGTCCTGGCCCTTTAATTCCAGTAAAAGGAACTCTTAATGCTTCAGCATGTGAAGACATTTTGGACAATTTCATGCTCCCATCTTTGTGGGAAGAGTTTGAGGATGGCGACATGACTGCACACACACCAGTGCACAAAGCAAGGCCTATAAAGACATGGAGGAGTTTGGTGTGGAGGAACTTGACTGGTCTGCACAGAGAGAGCCCTGACCTCAACCTGACAGAACAGCTTTGGGATGAATGAGAGCGGAGACTGCGAGCGAGCCTGGCCTTCTCGTCCGACATCAGTGCCTGACCTCACAAAGGCTCTCCTGGAAGAATGGTCACAAATTCCCATAAACACTTCCAGTGCTGATATCACAACAGACTAGCTGTGGCATTTTTCACCCAATCGCTTCAAGATGTGCCCAGAGTTACAACTTAAGTCGCTTTATTCCACTGTTGTGCCAAATCATCAAGAGCTAAAAAGGAGAAGGCCTTCAATCTTTACGTCTCAAGCTACATCCACAATTATGAAGGTAGGATCCAGACGTCTTAACATGTTTGTGTACCAGCCAAGGCTAACGCTGTGTGAAAATGAAACGGCTTGACACAGGAAGAGGTTTAGGCCAGCCATCCGTATACTTGAATAGGGCTCAAAAATTGACGAATAAGTAGCACAGTTGTGTACAGACTTGAGTCCAAAATAGAACTGAGAGCTGAAGGAGGTTGTCTGGCTTTTAAGGCAGGTTGGCGGAAGTGACGCCATGGAAGACCAGCCCCGGAAAGTGAAGTCGTCGGGGACCGGAACCAGAAGTGAGGCAGAATTTCCCATGTTTGGTCTGCAGGGATAACAGAGAAAGGGTTACTGGACCCTGCCATCCCCGTGTCTGGTGTGGAATCACCTTCTGTTGGTCCTTCTAGCTGCCTCCCATGCGCACGTGTGTGACAGTAGTCATTAAACTTCATTCAGAGACAGGTAGTACTAGGGTGTTGTACCGTGTTAGCCATTATGAATGTAGTGAGTGAATGACACCTTTTATTGGCTGACTAAAAAAGATGACAATATGCAAGCTTTCGAGGCAACCCAGGCCCTTTCTTCAGGCAAAGATGTAATCAAAAAGCCAGGTGAATATGTTTGTAAGCGTAATACATAATAACATGAGTCTGCTGGACATCTTATCTTGTGAAAATGCAAATGTCTCTGTCTGAGCCAGCAAGATGGTGAATGCCAACCTGCTGCTTCACTGTAAGGTCTCAGTTTGTTTCCTCAGCTGGCAGATCCTCCTCTCTGAGAGACATGTTCTCCTCAAGCATTAGGGTGAAAACTTCTGGATTTGGAGCAGAAGCGTACTCGTGGTCCTCGAGGATTTTATCATCATCATCCTCCTCCTCGTCCAGTGTGTCATCCTCCGTTGGTTGCTCTCTCTCCTCTCCCAAACCCCCATTCTGAAAGTGGCACAGAGAAATTGTTCCACTCAGACAATGCAGGAACCTCACTCCTCCTTCAACAGTCACCATCCTGTCTCGGACCCTGGCTCATGAAAACCGTCTTTCTTTAAAATGCTGCCTACAAACTCGGATACGGTGAGCAGCCGTAAAGCTGTCTCTCCGGATAGCGATGCTCCATTTAGATTGTTTTTTTCGCATTGAGGAACATGACCCGAACACAGACAGGCAGACACGTTAAAATCACCCCACGCACGTTTATTAACAACGTCCATATTTACAATAAAGTGCTCAAACCCCAATAGTCCCCAAAGTCCTGGCCAACACACACGATGCCTTGTCTCTTCCTTCAGGCCGCCTCCTTGCCTCCTCCCAGATGTCGTCCTTCTTCCACCCGACTTCCTGATAAGCCTCCGCCGACACACCAGCTGTGTACCCGGAAGCCCCCCGGGTGTCCCCGATCTTCTTCCCCCCAGCACTTCCAGGTGTGGCGTTGGGGCACCCCATGGCGGTGACCACGGGCCCCTACAGGGTTGAGCTTCAAAGCTCTGTACCCGTGGGCCCCATAGCAACCAGGGTGGTTGCCCCCACGTGGTCTGAGGTGGGCTTACGCCGTCTTCCGGTCCTCCAAGGCGTCCCGGCCGGGTTGCCCCCCCAGGCATCTACCACAGCATCCAAGGGAAACGTATGAAAACAAAGTACCTTGTAGTAAAGGTGCACAACAGTGTTCAGCTGTGTGGCTCTCTGTACTCTGAAACTTAAACTTCCTTTTCTTAGACCTTCTCGCCACTAAACAAAAATCGCAAACAGCTGCAGTACAGACAATGGAAGTGACTGAGCTGGCTTGAGATCTCCGCAGATTGTCACGCTTGGGTCACAGATTTGCACAGAGACACAGGAGGTTGTAGAAAGCGGGAATTGTATTCAAACACTGCAAACAAACATTTGTTTCTTTTTCAAAAGCTTAAACGTGTTCTCCATGACAAGTCCGAGATGGACAGTTCCGCTAGGAGCAGAGAATGTCAGAGAGAGCGAGAGAGAAATGTAAAACAATCAATTCCAAAACCGTCAGGCTCTGCGCTGCACAAGGCTTTTAAGTAAATGGAGTACCGCATGAGGGCTTTATTACGCGTTATAGCGTAAGTGAGAAGGGAAGGAGCAATGTGAAGGTAGACTCTGCTTCAGGGGTTTTCCCAGGGGCGTCTGTGTCCTCGTGGGGTGCGATCACCCCTCCAGCTTACAAGACGTACTGTACGTCAGCACTACTGTTCACATATAGCCCCTTGGTGTGTGCATAGGGGTTACGGAGGAGCAACACGAAACAGGGCCGGCAGAGCTGACAGGCGGCCGAAGAGACGTCTGAGGTGGCACGTCAGTTGGAAAAATGGCACATCAAGAACAGTATCCTGGTCCTGGAGGGCCGCAGTGGCTACAGGTTTTCATTCCAGCCAATGATCAGCCTAATCAGAACTCGGTCCTTGCTGATAATGATAGTTGGTGTTTGACTCCATGCCTTGTTGGTGCTTTCATTCATCAAATACAAAGTTTAGTTACTTTGTAGATCAGAGGTCCTCAGTCACAGTCCTGGAGGTCTGCTATGGCTGCAGGTTTTCACTTTAGCCAGTTTCTTAATTAAAACCTTCTTATTTACTACCGGGGGTGGATTGGGCATTTGGGCAATGTCCGGTGGGCCGCGGACTCTGGTCTGGTCATGGGCCGGCCATTTCATGAAATACATTTTATGCGGTGGTTACTGTTTGACATTAAAATAAATTTTCTAAACTACTAAACATTATCTGTCCGGTACTATATATATTGCCTTTGCCCTCCAACACACTGATTAGTCCTGATGACTTCTACAAGGATTGAGAGCTTGTACGGCGTTTTAACAAAATGTAAATTACTCGTAAAGGAATAGTAATTGTGACGATGTAACGTGATTTTGTGGGTCATGTATCTTAAGTCTGAGTCAAGTGGCAAGTCACAAGGCAGAACAATTCAGACTTGAGTCAAACCACGGCATCTGAGTCAGCCATCCCTGCTTGATTGCCACGTCCCAGCGTTCACAGTTGCTCATTCTCTGTTACATTTCACACTAAGGCGTCTTGCATTCTGAGAATTTTTTTTTGTTTAGTTTTATTTGGAGCCCTATAGAGAGCGGAAGCGGTGAAAAGAGTTGAAATCCAATCGGAGTGACTCACCTGATTCAGACATTCATCATCTCATGGGCAGCGTTTCAAAACCAGAGCATTGGCAACTTCTTGATTGGGGAGGAAAAAAATGTGCCACTCAAAACCTGAGGACAATGATCTCACTCTGACATTCACTTGGAATTTGATGACATAAAGTCAGCAAAAAAAAAAAAAAGCGGTTATAGGTACTTTAGCAAGAAACAGTTTAGCAGGCTGTAAAATGTGCCCATGAGAATCTGAAGTCTGATTTAGACGGAGTTTATGATTTTTAAAAATCAGAGCCTGGTCACCCGGTTAATTGATTGAGATGTCTATGTCAGAACTGCAGCAGCACCCTGCCTGATCTTTGTTTTCCTTTGTGTATATTTTTTTATTTTCTTTGAAACCTTTACCAGAGGGTGGCACGGTGGCGCAGCGGTAATGGTACTGTTGCCTCGCAGTAAGGAGACCTGTCTGGGATTGCTTCCCAGGTCCTCCCTGCGTGGCATTTGCATGTTCTTCCCGTGTCTGTGTAGGTTAGGTGCATTGGCAATCCTAAATTGTGCTTGGTGTGTGGGTGTGTGTGTGCCCTGTGGTGTGCTGGCATCCTGCCCAGGATTTGTTCCTGCCTTGCGTCCTGTGCTGGCTGGGATTGGCTCCAGCAGACCCCCGTGACCCTGTAGTTAGGATATAGCGGGTTGGGTAATGACTGACTGACCTTTACCAGAGTGGCTAGGGATCTGTGCTGGCAATGTCCTGTAAATGCCACAAGTGACTCGACTCCTTGAGCAAGGCCCTTAAATAGGAATTGCTTCATCCTGAGTGCAATGTTAATCTACATCCAGCCCTACAAGCAGGTCCTCTAATTTAACAGGGATTGGCACTCCAGCCACCATAAAAATCCTCACAGTGTTCTACTATGGTGATGAGGTGTCATCTGCTGCACTCGGATCCCAATCCATGTTCAACAACAGCAACAACATTATTACATTATTTCAACAGCACATTTTCATACAAATAATGTCGCTCAAGGGCGGCACGGTGGCGCAGTGGTAGCGCTGCTGCCTCGCAGTTAGGAGACCCGAGTTCGCTGACCGGGTCCTCCCTGCGTGGAGTTTGCATGTTCTCCCCGTGTCTGTGTGGGTTTCCTCCCACAGTCCAAAGACATGCAGGTTAGGTGGACTGTCGATCCTAAATTGGCCCTGGTGTGTGGGTGTGTTTGTGTGTGTCCTGCCGTGGATAGGCACCCTGCCCAGGATTGGTTCCTGCCTTGTGCCCTGTGTTGGCTATGATTGGCTCCGGCAGACCCCCGTGACCCTGTATTCGGATTCAGCGGGTTAGAAAATGGATGGATCAATCAATCAATCAATCAATCAACATTTTTTTATATAGCACATATTCATACAAAAAATGTAGCTCAAAGTGCTTTACAAAATGAATAGAGAAATAGAAGACACAATAAAAGATAAACATAAGTCAACATTAATTAACATAGAATAAGAGTAAGGTCCGATGGCCAGGGTGGACAGAAAAACAAAAAAACTCCAAAGGCTGGAGAAAAAATAAAATCTGTAGGGGTTCCAGACCAAGAGACCGCCCAGTCCCCTCTGGGCAATCTACCTAACATAAATCAAACAGTCCTCTTTGTATTTAGGGTTTTCATGGAAGGACCTGATGATGATGGTCACGTAGACTTCTGGCTTTCAGTCCATCAATGTTGGTGCATCAGGATGCTTTGAGTAGGTGGTGGTGGCGCAGGCCGCCACCACAAAGAAACTGGAAAAAGAAACAGAAGAGAGAGTAGTGGATGGATGGATAATGTCGCTCAAAGTGCTTTACAAGATGAAGAAAGAAAATGTATAAAAATAAAATTAGGCAATACTAATTGACAAAGAATAAAGTAAAGTCCGATAGGCGAGAGGACAGAAAAACAAAACAAAAAAAAAAAAACTCCAGAGGGCTGGAGAAAAAAAAAACAAAATCTGCAGGGGTCCTGAGGCCACGAGACCACCCAGCCCCCACTGGGTATTCTAACTAAGATCAATGATCTCAGTCAGTCCTCATGGTTTTCAGGCTTCACTTGGAAGAACTTGATGATGATGGTAGGGACAGCATGGTGACCTGATCAGGTGGTGCGGGCGCAGATCAGCAGAGAAAGTAGAGGTTAGTACGGATTATGGAGCCATGATAAACACGATAATTCAATGCATATACAGAATATCAGGGTTACACTAAAATGAAGCTCTGAGAAAGCCATGTTACAGTAATGTGTTTAGCAGTTTTTTTTAAAGTTCTCCACCGTATTAGCCTGGTGAATTTCTATCGGTCGGCTATTCCAGATTTTAGGTGTATAACAGCAGAAGGCCACCCGCCTCACCACTTCTTTTAAGTTTAGCTCTTGGAATTCTAAGCAGACCCTCATTTGAAGATCTAAGGTTACGATTTGGAGTGTAAGGTGAGAGACATTCTGAAATATAAGATGGAGCAGATTATTTAAAGCTTTGTAAACCATAAGCAGGATTTTAAAGTCAATTCTAAATGACACAGGTAACCAGTGTGGTGACATCAGAACTGGAGAGATGAGCTCGGATTTTCTTTTTCTAGTTAAGTTTCTAGCAGCGCCATTCTGCACTCGTTGTAATGGATTGATGTCTTTTTTTTTGGGTGGTTCTGAGAGGAGTGCGTTACTGTAGTCTAGTCGACTGAAAACAAAAGCGTGAACTCATTTTTCAGCATCTTGCAAAGTTATAAGAGGTCTAACTTTTGCTATACAGGGTGTCTTCGGGTTACAACGTTTCGAGTTTACATCGCTCACTCCCATAAAAACTTTAAAAAAATTGAGACATGAGAAGGAATAAAGGTAAGAATTTTTTTTACACATTTTTTTCTGTTACTACAGTACAGTATATTTATGTCCTTTTCCTTTTTCTGAGGCTTAGATTTTGTGTTTTTATGTTCTAGATTATGATTTTGCAAATGTG
This sequence comes from Polypterus senegalus, assembly GCF_016835505.1. NCBI lineage: Eukaryota > Metazoa > Chordata > Cladistia > Polypteriformes > Polypteridae > Polypterus > Polypterus senegalus. The sequence continues at coordinate 16,496,299 of NC_053164.1, read as the reverse complement.
TTTTTTTTTTTTTTGCAAAAAAGATAGGTAAGTTACTTAGGCTAGAGTGTGTTTCGACTTACACCAAAATTCGGGTTACATCACTGTTGTACGAACGGAAGTGTGTCGTAACCCGAGGAGCCTCTGTATTTCTTAAGTGAAAAAATGCTGTCCTAGTGATCTGATTAATATGCGATTTAAAATTCAGGTCAGAGTCAATAGTTACCCCTGAATTATTTACCCCTTTATTGACTTTTTTTTTTTTTAAGTTTTATTAATTTTATTGCAATCCATACAATTAATCAATTGTTTACAAAAAGAAAAATTGAATTAAGGACAAATCGATCCCCACCCCTAAGAGAGAGAGCAAGGCAAACAGCGTGAAATTTAAGGCTTGTAAACATACCTAAATTAATAAGTTTGATAAGCCAATAGAGATGAATGCAGAAGACAAAGAAATATGGAAATAATTGCTTCCTTTGTGCTTTATGAGCTTATTTAAAAATACTACTGATTAGATCCTGCCATGTTTTGAAAAAAGTCTGTACGGATTGTGAACGGTACCCGGACACAGACAGACGGACATCGTAGTTCACCCAACACATCTTTATTATTTACAATATTTACAGTAAATGTTCAGTGCACGTCCCAGTGCCTCCAGCACCAATCCTCCAAAGTCCAGGCCTCACAGTTACCAAACGCCTCTTCTTCTGGCCGCCTCCAGTCCTTCTTCCACCCGACTTCCGCTCTCGAATGAAGGGAGGCGACCCCTTTTATCACACCCCGGATGGGCTCCAGTTGCTTCTCGGCATTCCTCCGCAGACATGCCCCAGTGTGGTGGAAGTGCCTGCTGCGCACCCGGAAGCCCTCCGGGTGTCCCCTGTCTTCTTCCCCCAGGCTCCAGGTTTCTTCAGGCACCGGGGCGCCTCCTGGTGGTGGCCACGGGCCCCTACAGGGTTGTGCTTCCAAACCCCTTACCCGAAGCCACCAACAAAACCAAGGCGGTCGCCCCCTCGTGGTCGGGAGGAGGCACCAGCCCTCCTCCGATCCGCTCGGGGGTCCCGGCTGTGCTCCACCCCCAGCCACCTGTGACAGGATCCTCTAACTGAGTATTTGATTTTTTCCAATTTCAAATAATATAACACATCGGTTTCCCACTGACATAAAAGAGGAGAGTTTGGGTTCTTCCAGTTTATCAGAATGAGTCTGCGTGCCAACAGTGTAGTGAATGCAATCACAATTTGTTCGTCTTTCTCCACTTTAAGACCCTCTGGAAGAACCCCAAACACAGCTGTTAATGGGTTAGGAGGGATTGTGAGTCCAAGGCTGTCTGAAAGGTAATTAAAAATTTTTGTCCAGAATAATGTTAATTTGGAGCAGGCCCAGAACATGTGACCCAGTGAGGCTGGGGCTTGATTGCAACGTTCGCAGGTTGGATCATGCCCTGGAAACATTTTGGAGAGTTTTAGTCGAGACAGATGTGCTCGATATATAATTTTAAGTTGTATAATTGTATGCTTTGCGCATATGGAGCTCGACTGAATTCTCTGCATTGCTACTTTCCACTCCTTTTCTGATATATTAATTGAGAGATATTGTTCCCAGTGTCCTCTTGGATCTTTGAAAGGGAGGGATTGTAAAATGATTTTATATATTGTAGAGATGGAGTCTAAGTCCTTGAGATTGAACAATATTTTTTCCAGCATGGATGAGGGTACAAGATGAGGAAAATCGGGAAGGTTCTGTTTAACAAAGTTTCTGATTTGAAGATAGTGAAAGAAATGTGTAGCTGGAATGTTAAATTTGGAATGTAATTGTTCATAGGATGCAAAGATGTTGTCTATATAAAGATCTCTAAGCAAGTTAATTCCAGTTTTTCTCCAGATATTAAAAACTGCATATGTTTGTGAAGGTTGAAAGAGGTGGTTCTCTTGCAGAGGTGCCACCTATATTGAGTTTTAAGCCTGATGGATCAAGTTTATTTCTAATAACCTCATTATATCAATTTTTGCCAATCACTAAAATTTCTGTTTTCTCCTTATTAAGTTTGAGAAAATTACTAATTACTACTCATCCATTCAGAAACACAAGTAAGACATTGAGATGAGTGGACCAAGAGAGTCGGGGTCATCAGGCGCTATTGATAAATGCAGTTGTGTGCTGTGATAGCTCATGTTATGCCTTGAGATAATTCAGTGTGTGGTATCAACGCATGCTCCCAACCTCTATCTCTCTTTACCACTCCCTATGTGCTTCAATGACCTTTCTAAAATGCCATTTAAACCCTTATTCTGGTTTGAGATATCGGCCTCTGAGAAACCTGAGTAACAGAAGTAGATTTCTCTGTGAATAGCATGATTTTTGTGGCCAGGTATACCCTTAATCGAGTTACTGCTAAGGATTTTGTAGTCTGTCAGCCCACATTTGCTTTGCACTCGCTTTCAGCAATCACAGGTAAATGCAGGGCAGCCCGGTGGCACAGTGGTAGCGCTGCTGCCTTGCAGTAAGGAGACCTGGGTTTGCTTCCCGGGCCCTCCCTGCGTTGAGTTTGCATGTTCTCCCCGTGTCTGTGTGGGTTTCCTCCGGGTACTCCAGTTTTCTCCCACAGTCCAAAGACATGCAGGTTAGGTGCATTGGCGATCCTAAATTGTCCTTAGTATGTGCTTGGTGTGTGTGTGCCCTGTGGTGGACTGGCACCCTGCCTGGGATTTGTTCCTGCCTTGTGCCCAGGTTTCGCTGGGATTGGCTCTGGCAGACCCCTGTGTCCCTGTAGTTCGGAAAATGACTGACTGACAGGTAAAAGCATCCACAGAATAAATTTTCAGAGGTAAATGTCCAGAAGCCTCATGTATAACGGCGTGCGTAGAACTCGCACTATAACATGGCGTAAGCACAAAAGCTGAAATGTGCTTACGCACAGAAAAATCCAGATGCAGGAATCTGTGCGTACTCCAACTTCCACGTTCTTCCGCTACATAAATCCCGACCAGCGTGAAAACTAACGCTCGTGCACGCGCATTATGTAACGCCCCAACTCCTCCCAGAATTACACCTATTTGAATATGCAAATCAATATAAATCGCCCTTAAGCTGAGCCTTCTATGAAAAGACAATGGGAAAAGCACGGGGAAAATATAAGAATTTCAACGAATACCAAGTGGAGGCAAATGAAAAACATACTATTTGTTCAAATAAACCATGGGATAATCAACAAAAGGAAGTTGATCGAGTGACATAGCGTGTTGGAGAAACTTGAAAGCTCACATTCACAAATCGCACAGTGCGGAAATAAAAAGAAGTCACATATCAAAGTCGCCGTGAAAAGCCGAGTTGTAAGCCCACTGTCTGAGTGTCATATGAAAGCTTATTAGGGTACAGAGAAAAAAGGCACACAGTGGGGAAAAAGCACGAAATGTCAACTTCAATCTCGACATTTCCACTTTAATCACGTAGTTTATTTTGTCATTAAAGTAGAACATCATAAACTTCATCTTAAAATCGTTTAATTAACCAGTTTCTCAAATCACATCGTAATTAAAGTAGCATGTTAAATGCTTTGTTTTGTATTTGATCTTCTATGTGCTCTATGTGTGTGAATCACTACTTGCTTCTTAAACCGGCTCTCTTCCTCCAACTGGACACAGAGTCCATTACATTCATGATATTACAGCTCTCTGAATAACTAAAATACTGAGATGTATACGTGATGTCATTTTCATGATGATAGGAGTTAAAGCACGTTATTAAACATGTGTTTCACTTCGATGAAATAATTTATTGCAGCAGTACTCAGGGGCGGCTCTAGGCTTGTGGTGGCACTGGGCAGAGGAAGAATCGGTGGCTCCTTCGCCCGCCAATGTCAGTAAGGTAGCTAATGAAGGATGGATGGCCACGTCCGTTTTAGACACTGCATAGCCGCCTCGTGCTTATGACACAAGCATTTAACTTTTGCCGAAATTTGTCGCTGTGTTTTTAGCTGTGTTGTTATTTTCTCTTTCTGTTTTATATTCAATATATATTGGCGTAGCCGTCACTGCAGTCCTTGCTTTTCTTTCCCCAAGTAACCGATCGCCATACAATCAGCTCTGTAATAGACGTTAAGCCATCTGTAAGCTTAGCGCCGATTCTTCAAAACGTTTAAAGAACATTGAAATGTCTTCGTAGTACATGTTTAATTATTCTATCCTTAACGACACTCCCAGTGAAGAATATAGATTATTTAAATGAAGTTAAAGTTTTATCTGTATAATTTAATAAACATATTTTGCTGAATTTCACCTTATAAATGATATCGTTTCTGTTTCTGAACCGCGAGGTCCGTACAGGAAAGACTTTAAAACATTTTGCAGTGGCTGAGACAGCGTGTCCTTGAAGCTGTATACCGATAATTCTCTTTCCGATCAGCTGCTGCTGTGATTCACACTCAGATACAGTGATATAAATACTCCGAGTGGTGCAGTGAGAGAAATATTGAAAGAGATGATCCGCTGTGGCAACTCCTAACAAGAGGAGCTGAAAGAAGAAGAAGAAGTGAGAGTAACAACGCTAAAGCAGTTATGGTATTTGGAATACTATGGCTGTTCCCTGGACCATTATATTGTTACAAGTTAATTACAATCAGATGCATTACACTAATAAACAATATGCGGTTAGTTTCAGTGTATTTATAAAGCCGCGTCAGGAAAAGAAAGGATAACCACACAGGAACAGTAGCACTGCTTTGACGCTGGGTGACACCAGTCTGCAAAACCGAGCGGAGATCTTGTGTACGACAAGGTATGAGGTACCGTGGAAAAGTGCGTGGCTTTACGCCAAGTGTAGGTTTTATACATCGTGATTTGAACGTGGAAAAGTTCTTACGCAACGTTTCTGTGCGTACGCACCGTTTATACATGAGGCCCCAGGTGATCACATTATTTCCTCTTCTGGATATAATTTGTCTTAATGTTTCAGAAATTGTACGTCTGCTGCTAAACTCAGCAACAGAATCTCAAGAGCAGTTTAGTAGTCTGTTCACTTTTTAAAGTAACCTAATGCAATTCTTATCTTATTGAAGTTAACTATTATGTGTTATTATTATTGCAGCAGCACAGGGTGTAAGGCAGGGAGCACACGTACTTTGCAGGTCTTAGTCCCACAGCCAAGCATAAAATTGTGTGCCGTGTGTAATCCGGTAACAGAAAAATATACATAAAGTGTGTGGGCAGAGAAAGTTTTGGCGATGGTTTAATAAGTGTATAAGATTAATATGTCACTGTGCTCTGTGCAAATATATTTTATTAATCTGCCTTTTTATATTCATTTGCACAGTTGACACAGAGCCAGATTTAGCACAGGGTTCACCATATAGAACTGCTAGGCAAGCATTATAATGTAGTACAAGACAGATAAACACAACTGGGAACCGAGGCTGAGGACCGTTATACTATTTCTGTGTGAAACTCAGCATGAAACTGTATCCTCTTTGCCTTCTTTGGAATGGCTTGATTCACCTAAGTAAGGGCCGCACATGAAGAAAGAGTGTAAAACCTTGGAACATTGCCCGGCACACCTTTGAAGCTGACAGATGGATATGAGATAACGTCATCCAATCCTGAAAATCCTTCCACTGCAACGCCGAAAATGGCAGACTCTACACATCGGGCTCCCACTCCCGAACAATGAGTTCTTGTCATTGGCTTCCTTTGTCTGTTATGCGGCGTAGACCGTCATTAAACAAAGCAAAGTTATTTCTCCTATGTGATTTCTAACAGCCGTATCACTAAGGGAGGGGCATAGCCTTTTTATATTTTATCTATATAGATTCAGGTTATGTAACACGCTGCAATTACAAAAGAACTCATTCCCTGGGAGTTAGCACTCCCTGTTGGATACAGATGGCCACGTCGTATACTGAAAAAATAGGCAGCAAAATAAAGAAAACATGTCTTTACAATCGGAGTTCAAAATGGAACTGACTAACAAGGGAGTTCTGTGCTTTTGATATTACACAAACAGGAAGAGGCGGCGTCAGGGAGGCCGGATAAGGAAATGAAATCTGTAGAGGTGGGTCCTGGATGTCATTGGAGGGTGCTAGATATGATGTCATCAGTGGGCGGATTAGAGGTGGTACTTCTGGGAGGTACGATCTTCACTTAGTCTGCAGAGGGACTAAAGGAGAGCATATTAGAAGGCAGCGCCAACCCCTGGTCCGGCTGAGCAATGACACTATTTGAGCCTGTGAGCCGTCTCCCATGCAGACGACTGTGACAAGTGTCAATTTGACTAAACGTACTGCTTTTATAAAACACACGCAAATGATCTGTGCTTGGGCTGATCCTATCAGAACGTGTGTCCTCCTTCATATGCTGTGTCCTCTGCATTTGTCTTATTCACATGCATTTGATGGGTTTAGCCGGATCGCTATCACATTGGTAATGCTTTATAATAACTTTGATTAATAATTCACTAACTGGCAGTATGCAGTGAAGAGATTGTTAGTTTATGTACATTCATATGTTTATAAGTGTCATTAAATGATAAGTAATATTGATAACAGTATTAAATAACTTTGATTAGTAAACCTTTAAACAAACAGTATACTGTATTATACTTAACAGGCAGACTCTGTACACGTCTCTAATCCTAACAGGTACTCAAATGGCTTCACTCACCTACGCTTATTAGTTTTTCTTTGCAATCCTGGCCTTGATCCCATCAGATCTTGCAGCTTTTAGACTCGTCCCCTCAGACTGCTAATCCCCTTTAGTCTTACAATCGTCTTTCCTGTTATTCATTCTGCTCTGACCCTCTCAGATTTTGCTTTTGTTCCTCATACTTTCACATCTCACACTTTCCCCCTTCTTTGCTATTTTTTGGTTGTATTTTGTCCGAACACTTTTGGCACCTGATATTTCCTTGTTTATTATACTCGGTATGTCTCTCCTGTTCTTTGAGGATTAAGCACACATTCAGTTTCACTTGTTCTAGAATTTCAATAGCTGCCATTTAGTGTATCACTTTTACCTTTCTTTGCGCCTCTGATGTTTACAGGTTCATATTTGTCATGCGTACAGGGAGAAGTCAAGCAGAGTGGCGCCTTTTAATTAGCTAACTAAAAAGATTACAATATGCCAGCTTTTGAGGCGACTTGTGCCTCTTCTTCATGCAGGATGTAATACAGAAACTGGAGTTCCCTGTGTTTATAGAGACACCAGGACAGATACAGCATTGGGAAACCTTTAAGTGAGACATCTTAGATGTTAAAACTGAACAGACCTCTCCATGCTAAGATTCATTTAGTGAGAGAGGAGAACAATGTCTAGTCAAGATCTGTTAATAAGATGGCCATCCAACGGAGTCTTTGGAAGTTTCTAATGAGTTTTTCCATACAATGTGGGTCTGTAGTCAGGTTGTCTGTGTCAGTCCGGATATGCAAACAATCCTCATATCTGGCCATAAAACTGTCTCTATTTAAACCATGTTTGTAGTACAAGGGTGTTGTACTGTGTCAGCCATTATGGATGCAATGAGAAGTTTAGCAAAATGACACCTTTTATTGGCTAACTAGAAAGATTACAATATACAAGCTTTCGAGGCAACTCAGGTCCCTTCTTCAGTCAGAGATGTAATAGAGAGACTGGAGTTCCCTGTGTTTATATACACACTAGCGGTATGACCAAAATTTGATATCGCGGTATTTTTCCAAATTATCCCGGTTTCACGGTATTCAACGGTATTTTTTTCCCATGCATGAGTGGATGTTAACCATATTTTCCTTTGCAATTACTGCAGTAGACTGGCTAAGAATAACCTTTTCCACTGTCATGAGAATTGTGCATTGCAGAAAACAACATTTTAATGTGCACACAAGTATTAATACAGGTTTGCAAGGCGCCATAAAGTGATCGTTTTCAAGGGGCTGGCTCTAATGAAGAGGAGGAATCACATTGCAAAATATAGAACCTTTTTATTGAACAAATTTTGCAAACAACTTAAACTATAACTTTGACAACATATTTTCAACCATCTGAAGAGGCATTTATATCCAGAGGTGCTCGTCAAAAGTTGTATTGCACTAAACATGTCTTAGAAAAGGAATAAATAACAAAAATGTTTTGTAAACCAACTCCACTTTCTGTAAATGTTAACAATCTCAGTCCACTGACACGTTAGCGATCTGGATTGTAATGGCGTTGGTTATCTCGACCCACCGCTTGCTTTTTTTTGTCGTACGGAGTACCTCCAGCAAACGCGTCTACAAGTGACGTCTGACTCGAGTGTCCTCTGGCTGTTTCAGTTTTACCTGAGGACGTGGAGGGTGCCAAGCTTATTTCCATACATTCGTGGCACTCCAAAGCATGTCTGCGGCTAAGGTGGTGCAGCAAATTGCTCATCGTTGACAACTTTAGCTCGACAGCATTTGCAGTAAATTGTTGTTTGGTCCAAATTCGACCTTTTATAACCAAAGTATCTCCAGACAACAGACACGGCTCCTTTTTTTGGCAAAAGTTCTTCTGTGTCATCATGTTCAACTTTATCGTCTGCTACAGATTCAGTTTCGGAACGTCCTCTGTCCATTTTCACTGCTCAATACCTCCATTAATGACTGTACTCCATTGCATGCATGTTTAGCGGTGTAGCAGTGAAAAAGGTCCCCCTTTAAACACTTTCCCGCTGTACCACGTTCCGAACGTTGTTTAGGCTATTTAGAAATGGTGTTGCGGTGTAAGAAAAATCAATATCATAACAAAAATAAAAAACGGTTTTCGGTATAAACCGGTATACCTTCCAGCACTAACTAGGACAGATACAACATTGGGAAACCTTTAAGTGAGACATCTTAGGTGTAAAAAATGAATAGACCTCTCCAGGCTAAGATTCATTTAGCGAAAGAGGAGAACAATGTCTAGTCAAGATCTGTTTAAACGATGACTGTCCAGCAGAGTCTTTGGAAGGTTCTGATGAGTTTTTCTATTCAATGTCATGGAAAAAAAATCAGTAAAATAAACAGTTAAAAGTTCACCTGTTGGCGTCAATGTAATCTTTACTTGGCTGACTTAAAAAGTGCTAATGAAATGTACAACTGTTCTAAATATTACAGTCACATCAACCTTCCAAATTAGTCATTTAATATCTTTGTATATAAACATTACAGCTTGCCATTGAGATTTTCTTCAACATGGCATGCAAGTAACTCCTACCTCAGACAATACGTGCTTTTTGTGGTGGAAATCACATGTGATACGTGCAGGCAGCTTGTTTGGCATCCTAATGGGCTGGTAAGCTGAGAGACATCTTGCTATATGAGAAAGTCTATAATTATCGGATGTCAGCTATTATTAGTGAATAGGAGTCTGTTATTAGATTATATACCAGTTGTACAAACTGTACGTACTGTGGCGAGTGGCTGGGGCTGCTACCCAGCCGGGACACTCGGGAGGACCAGAGGAGAGCTTGCGCCTCCTCCAGACCACGAGGGGGCGACCGCCCTGGTGGCTTTGGGGACCACGGGCACAGAGCTTTGAAGCTAAGCGCTGTAGGGGCCCGTGGTCACCACCAAGGGGCGGCCCGATGCCTATGGAGCCCTGGACCTCAGCACTTCCGCCACACCCGGAAGTGCTGGGGGTAAGAGAATCAGAGATACCAGGAGTGCTTCCGGATGCAGAGCCTGTACTTCCGCCACACTGGGGAGTGCCAATGGAAGATTTGCCGGGAGGCACCTGGAGCACATCTGGGTGTGTATAAAAGGGGCCGCCTCTCTCCATTCGAGGCTGGAGTCGGCTAGAAGAGGACAGAGCTCGGGAGGAGAGGAAAGAGGCAGCCTGAAGAGTAAAGGCTTTGTGAAGAGTGGCCTGGACTTTGGGGTGATTGGTGCTGCGGCACTGGGTTTGTGTGTGTGTTCCACATTTGTACATATTGTAAATAAACGTGTGTTGGGTGACAAAACAATGTCTGCCTGTCTGTGTCCGGCCTGTTTCCCACAGTACACAGATCTACTTTCCCGAAGTTGCTGGATATCATGGCCGGCCTGTATGCTGGTACTGTGAGTGCTGTGCAGAATGGAGACCGGACCTCTTCTTTTTCCCCCAGTTGTTTATGGGGTTCATCATTGGTCTGTTTTTGCTCCTACTCTGTTCAGTGATTGTGTGGACTTGGTGTTGGGTGGGGTTGTGGGGTCCAGTGTCTGTTGGTGAAGTAAGATTCACTGTTCTTGACTTTGCTGACGATGCTGTGATCTTTGCGGAGTCAATGGCGGCTGTGATCGGGGCGCTCGAGACTGAGTGAGGACTCTGAGTGTGTGGACCAGATCTTCAATGACCTCTTGGGCACAGCCATTAGCAGTGTGTCTGTCTACAGAGGGAGTGCTGACCGTGTCGAGAGCTTCACTTACTTGGCAGTAACATCCAGCGTCTTCAGATCTAGATGCTTTGGAGAGCCTTTTGGAAACAACATGGTTTTGATGGCCATAAAAAAACACCATTTAAATGTAGAGAGAAGGCCAAAATGAATTAAACGTATTCGTTTTAGTGTGGACGGGGGTCTTACTTGCCCACCAGCACACAACACGCACCACTGTCTGCTGCCCTAATAAGCAAGAATGGATCAAAATACAGAACTTCAGTTTAACACAAACCGGCTTACCTTGTTTCCTAGCTGCTTTAAATGTTTGGCGTCATTGAGTTCATAGGAATTTCTGGTCATCATTTTGGTAAAAGTGCAAAGTCTCCGTTGATTTCCTACTTGGTCTGCACAAAACACAATTGAAGATCAACTCTCTTTGTTTGTTATTTTGTTTGCAAAAATCAAAAGTAAAGTAAAATGCACATTGTGGACCCATAAATTGAGAGGAATATCCAGCTGCAGCAAGGACAGGTTTTAGCCTCTGGACAGATCCACGCACCTCAGACACTGTGGAGCCCACGAAGGGGAATTTATTACACAAGCACAAGCATTCATTCTGGAAGGACTGGAAAACGTTTTCCTGTTTATGTCAAAGTTGTCCTCGCATAAACCTTCAGTCACCATTACTATACGATACTATTCTCAACACAGAAATCTACCTACCTTTGTCTATTTTTTTAAGCTTTATTTATTTTTGGATTTCCCCATTGGGATTAATAACATTTGATCTAATCTAATCTAAGCAGACACGTCAGCAGTGTGCCTGTTTGCGGAGAGACTGTCGACCTCGTCGAGAGGTTTACTCACCTCGGCAGTGACATTCACATCTCTGGTGACTCTTCTATGAAGTCAGTAGACGGATTGGGAGAGCATGGGGGTCATGAGGTCACTGGTAAGGGGTGTGTGGTGCTCCCGATATCTCTGCAAAAGGACGAAGGTCCACTTCTTTAGAGTCTTGGTGCTTCCTGCATTGCTATATGGTTGCAAGACATGGACGCTATCCAGTGACCTGAGCCGAAGACTGGACTCCTTCAGTTCTGTGTCTCTTTGGAGAATCCTTGGGTACTGCTGATTTGACTCTATGTTGCTCACGGAGTCCCGAATGAGTCACATTACTTGGATTGTGAGGGATAGTCAGTTACGGCACTACGGCCATGTGGTGTGATTCCACAAGAGTGATCCAGTTTGCAGGGTCCTCAACCAGGCCAGGGGGATACCCATGTAGCCTGGCTGCGGCAGATCGATGGTGTAAAAGATAGCCCGGCCACAGACAGACACAACACCAAATGTCCTCAACACACGTGTTTATTTACACTATTTACAATTTGGCTCCACCAGCTCACACACGACTACTGAGTTCTTTCCTCTCTTCGGCCGCCTCCACTCCTCTCTCGCAAGCTCCATCCTCTTCCATCCGACTCCAGCTCCCCGAATGGAGTGAGGCAGTCCCTTTAATTATGCCCCAGATGTGCTCCAGGTGATCGGTGATGGTTTTCCGCCATCACTTCCTGGTGTGGCGGAAGTGCTGCCCTTGCACCCGGAAGCACTCTGGGCGTACACAGTTCCTGGAGCGGCAGCACTTCCTGGTGTGGCGGAAGTGCTGTCCTCCAGGGCTCGGGAACCAGGAAACCAGGGCGGGCTGCCCTCTTGTGTCCAGGGGAGATATTTCCCCTCTCCTGGTCTTTCCCTGCTCTGAATGAGTCACATTACTTGGATCGTGAGGGAGCGTCAGTTTCGGCACCATGGGTGATCTGACTCACAGGTTCTTCATTGTTGAGGGCCCAAGCAGCTGGACCAGGCCAAAGAGACACCCATGGCAGTTAGATGGTCATTTTCCGTGACTGGACCACGTGTCTGCCTGGGGTGTTGCCAACCAGAATCCTGAGCTGCTTCATTCTGTGGTGGGTGCGGCAATGCACTGTAACAGTGCATGCCCCCAACCTGACCTGACCTGAGCCGAACATGTCCCCTGACTGAGTGCATCCTTTTAAACCACATGCCACAGGTTTTTAAGTCAAATTCTCCAAGAATCACACTAGACTAAGCAAACTAATGTCAAAAATACTTTGTTATACTTCTAAAAAAATTGCAACGAGTTAAAGAAGTCTTCTGCAGTTAACTGCTCCAGTGTGTCTGTAACTCACAAACATGGCATCTACAGAGCAGGAGTCACAAGCTGACACAGAGCAGACACAAAGGAGAGGGTCTGAACAGAGATGTCTGACTTCAGTGCTCTTCATCTATAACACTTGAACCCCAAAGGCACTATTGCTAAAGGTTTGTACTTTACTGTCTTGTTTCTTTTGACCACACTGTGTGTCATTAATCAGATTATATTTTCCAGTGGAAAAATCACACTGCAAGCAGCACACGCACAGCTTATTACAAAGTTCAGTTTGTTGTACTTACGGCACCTTTCAACAGAGGCATAACTGTGCAATTTCACTTCGCTTAATGAACTGCCATTTGTTATAGCGTATGCTACACTTCTACCATGCTGTATTATTTTACTCTACTGAAAGAAACACAATCCAACAACCCTAACACAACAAGAAAAAGATACAACACATCACTTTCAATTAGAAAAGGAATCGCTCCTCTTTACAATATGGCAGCTGTTCTTCAATGTTGTCTTCCATGCACTGAGGATGTTGAATGCAATGGCAGTCGTTATTATTCAAAGAGGACTGGCTGGCCTGGAGCACAGATCAACAATGGTATTCAAGGAAGCAACCAGTCCGTGCAAGTAAACTATTTCAGTGATTTGTCCACATACTTTTTGTGAGTCTGAGGCCCATACAGGCCGGTGGTGCAGTCTGACATACCCAGCCTCTCACTCCAGATAGTCCGCCTCTTACCCTGATGAAGACAAACCAGTTTGATTTTATATTTAGTTATAGGGGGCGGGCTCTGTGTGCGTGACACCTGACAACCTATGAATGCTCATCTGGAAGTCCAGTGCATAGAATGCAAAGAAGAGGATTGTGGGTGTTTTAGACCTCACAGACCGAAGACAAGCTCATTTGACTGATGGCTCATGTTTTATGTTGTAATAAGTCAGTCAGTCAGTCATTATCCAACCCGCTGTATCCTAACACAGGGTCACGGGGGTCTGCAGGAGCCAATCCCAGCCAGCGCAGGGTGCAAGGAAGAAACAAACCCCGGGCAGGGTGCCAACTTTTAAGTGTAAAAGTTTAATATGTCACTGTGCTCTTTGCAAATATATTTTATAAATCTACTTTTCTTTCTGCTCACATGCACAGTTGACACAGGGCCTCATCATTTAGATCTGCTAGGCAAAGACAAGATAGATAAAGACAGCTGGGAACCGGGCAGTCAGACTGAGGACTGTTGTACTATTTTTTGTTTGTCAAACTCAGCATGAAACTGTATCCTCTCTTTGCCTTGTTTGGAATGGCATGACTCCCCTAAGTGGGGGCCTGCATGTAAAGAAAGGGTATAAAACCTTGGAACATTGCCCGGCACACCTTTGAAGCCGACGGATGGATGGGAGATAATGTCATCTGATTCTGAAAATCCTCCCAACACAGCGACAAAAATGGCAGACTCTACACATCGGGCCCCCACTCCCAAAGGTCTTGCCATGGCTTCCATCGTCTGTTATGCAGCTTAAGCCGTCATTAAACAAAGCCAAGTTATTTCTCCTATGTGATTTCTGAGCGCCATATCACTAAGGGAGGTGTATTGCCTTTTAATATTGTATCTATATAGATTTGGGTCATGTAACACGTCACAATTACAGAAGAACTCATTCCCATGGAGCCAACACCCCCTGTTGGATACATATGTACCATGACAGAACTGAAACAGAGCAGAACTCTGTTCCAGAATTTTAACCATTCATACGGCGCCAGCTCCATCAGGCAGCATGCTATTTTTTATCTAGTGTTTTCCTCTAAGGTTTAACAGACTTTGTGGTTCTCCACTAGCCTCTTGATTGGCCTGTAACTCCTTAATTGTGACCACTTCACGATTCCTTCAATCCAGGTTCTATTTGGTCCTTCCCTTCCTCTTCTTGTATCCAATCTCTTCTCGAGAATCATCACCGGCAATTCTCCTCCTGACTCTCGCATTATATGTCCTGCGTACTTCATCTTGCCTATTACAGTGTCCTTCAGGATATGCTTCACTGCATCCATTCTCCTTAAGACTTCTTTATTAGTTACTTTCTGTGCTCAGCTTATTTTCAGTATCCGTCAAAACCATTTATCCTGTGTATCAACAACATCAACACCATCCAACCTCTGCTCCTTAGGCACAAGCTGACTGAGATGGGAGTAGACTCAAACCTGGTGGCATGGATCATGAACCATCTTACAGACAGATCTCAATATGTGCGTCTTGGGAACTGCATGTCTGACATTGTGGTCAGCAACACAGGAGCACTGCAGGGGACTGTACTTTCTCCAGTCCTGTTCAGCAAACATACATCAGACTTCCAATATGACTCGGAGTCCTGCCATGTGCAATAGCTGATGACACTGCTATTGTGGGCTGCATCAGGAGTGGGCAGGAGGAGGAGTACAGGAAGCTAATCAAGGACTTTGTTAAATGGTGCGACTCAAACCACTTACACCTTAATACCAGCAAGACCAAGGAGCTGGTGGTGGATTTTAGGAGGCCCAGACCCCTTATGGACCCTGTGATCATCAGAGGTGACTGTGTGCAGAGGGTGCAGACCTATAAATACCTGGGAGTGCAGCTGGATGACAAATTGGACTGGACTGCCAATACTAATGCTCTGTACAAGAGAGGACAGAGCTGACTATACTTTCTTAGAAGGTTGGCGTCCTTCAACATCTGCAATAAGATGCTGCAGATGTTCTACCAGACAGTTGTGGCGAGTGCCCTCTTCTACGCACTGGTGTGCTGGGGAGGCAGCATAAAAAAGAAGGACGTCTCACACCTGGACAAACTTGTTAAGAAGGCAGGCTCTATTGTAGGAGTAAAGTTGGACAGTTTAACATCTGTGGCAGAGCGACTGGCATTAAGAAAACTCCTGTCAATCATGAAGAATCCACTGAACAGTGTCATCTCCAGGCAGAGGAGTAGCTTCAGTCACAGACTTTTGTCACCGTCCTGCTCCCCTGACAGACTGAGGAGACCCCACACTATGCGACTCTTCTATTCCACCCGGGGGAGTAAATGCTAACATTACTCAAAGTTATTGTCTGTTTTTACATGCATTTTTATTACTATTTAATTTAGTATTGGGTTTTACTGCTGGATTATGTGAATTTCCCCTTGGGATTATCTATCTATCTATCTATCTATCTATCTATCTATCTATCTATCATATAGTGCCTTATCTATCTATCTATCTATCTATCTATCTATCTATCTATCTATCTATCTATCTATCTATCTATCATATAGTGCCTTATCTATCTATCTATCTATCTATCTATCTATCTATCTATCTATCTATCTATCTATCTATCTATCTATCTATCTATCTATCTATCTATCTATCTATCCATTCTCTGTCCAAAGTCCAGGTTTCACTGCCACAGCACAAAACAGAGAATACAGTAAAACATTGGATTGCAAGTAACTTGGTCTGCGAGTGTTTAGCAAGACAAGCTAAAATTTTTAATTAACTTGTGTGACAGGAGCCAGTGACCACCACTCATCGGCCAGAGTCGGGTGGAGGAAGACAAGGTTGTGAGGGAGGAGTGGTGGTGCCAAGGAGGAGTGTTTGTGCTGCACTGGTGGTTACTGGTTCCTTTTATAGGTCACCTGGAAGTGCTCCAGGTGTTTGATCACCAAGCTCTGGCGGCACTTCCAGGTGTGATGAAGCTGCTGTCCATATGGGCTCAGGAGTCCCAAACACAGCACCCCCTGGCGGTACGTGTGGGACCTAACAGGGCTGCCCCCAACTCCAATTCCCAGGGAGCCCTGTGGGAAACTGAGGCACTTCACCAGGCCAGGGGGGTGGCCATCTATCGTCCAGGGGGAGGTATTGCACTGTCCAGGGCTGCTCCCCCTGAATACAGTGTGCAGGGGCGTCCCGACTGGGCATGGACGCCAGGCGCCTGTCACACTTGATAAACGAGCGATGTCTTGCTCATAGTAGTACATATACGCTTTGTCCACCGAGCGTCGCGTGGGGATTGTGGGTAATCGTCTCCCATGCTTGTTCTCAGTCGGCGTGCCTCACTCATATAGTCAACATCCGTACGATCGTATGCCGTTTACTATAGCATGGTGATCACGTGTGTGTGTTGTAACATGCGAGTCCCTATCTTGCACCCCAAAACACGAGGCTGAGTCTCAGTACTTTAGCGACACCAGCTTTATTCAGCTTGAAACAGGAACAGCACAGTTATTTATTGTTGCGGGATCTACCGCTCTCCTATACACAGACACAGCAGTCAGGCAGGGTCATGGCCAGGTTAGTGGCCAAGTAATACTGTGCCCTGCACATTTATAATGTTCGTTGTATCACCCATTGATGGCAGGCGCTTATAGCACAAACGCAATCCTTTCTGATTAACATTTATGGTGAGCCTGCGGTTGCTTCGGGACGCTCTTCTGCATGTCGTCCCGTTGGGGGATCCCAAAAGAGTTTAGAAGCCTTACAGTGCGTAAAGAATTTTGTTTTTATTTTGTGTTCAAGTGTAGTGACTCTTCAGGCAAAGGCAACTGTCATTGGAGAGGTTTCTTTGTTAAAGTCGCAATAAAAGAAAAAGATTCCAGTGAGCCAACAGATAGCAGGGATTCTGTTAGTTGGAGTGAAAGTCGTCCACACAATAACCCTCCTCCTCCTCTCCTCTCTCTCGTCTCCCTCACACCAGCCATGATTCTTTTCAAAGGTATAGTGCAGGTTAATTTATTTTATGTATTTTTACTTTATATTTTGTATTAATCATTTTTATATAACTATGTGTGGGTTCTGAAGCGAATCATCTAAGTTTCCACAATTTATTATGGGGAAATTCTCTTTGATATATAAGTGCTTTGGATTATGAGCATGTTCCCGGAACGCATTATACTTGCAAACCAAGGCATCACTGTATGTAGAAATTTTCAGTATTCTCTTTTTTTTAGGCCCAAATCTTCTCATCAGGTACTTTTGTGCCCAGAAAGCATCCTTTGCCCTGCCAATTCTTGCCTTTCTCTTTTGACTGCAATGGTTATCACTGCATAGCCAACTCCCTAAATAT
Source organism: Polypterus senegalus (assembly GCF_016835505.1). Taxonomy (NCBI): domain Eukaryota; kingdom Metazoa; phylum Chordata; class Cladistia; order Polypteriformes; family Polypteridae; genus Polypterus; species Polypterus senegalus. Next base: position 16,478,750 of record NC_053164.1, on the reverse strand, counting down.
TTGTATTTATCAACTCCCTTCGACTTCTCTCTGTCTTTTAGCCTCCTTTTTTGATACTATTATTATTTCAGTTTTCTTTAGGTTCAGCTCCATACCGCATCACTTTCCTGTTTTTTTATTTACAGCCTAGAACAGTGTGGTGTCATCTGCATAACTTAAATTCTTAATAATATGTCTTCTTATCTTTACCTAATCCAAGCCTTTGAGCGCTTCCATCATAACAGACTGAAAATTATCAGCCACATGACACAAACTTGGCAGACTTCCCTCCTTACAGTTGTGCTTGAAAGTTTGTGAACCCTTTAGAATTTTCTATATTTCTACATAAATATGACCTAAAACATCATCAGATTTTCACTCAAGTCCTAAAAGTAGATAAAGAGAATCCAGTTAAACAAATGAGACAGAAATATTATACTTGGTCACTTATTTATTGAGGAAAATGATCGAATATTACATATTTTTGAGTGGCAAAAGTATGTGAACCTTTGCTTTCAGTATCTGGTGTGACCCCCCAATAACTGCAACTAAACGTTTCCGGCAACTTCTGATGATTCCTGCACGCCGGCTTGGAGGAGTTTAAGCCCATTCCTCGGTACAGAACAGCTTCAACTCTGGGATGTTGGTGGGTTTCCTCACATGAACTGCTCTCTTCAGGTCCTTCCACAACATTTCGATTGGATTAAGGTCAGGACTTTGACTTGGCCATTTCAAAAAATTAACTTTATTCTTCTTTAACCATTCTGTGGTAGATCGACTTGTGTGCTTAGGGTCGTTGTCTTGCTGCATGACCCACCTTCTCTTGACATTCAGTTCATGGACAGATGTCCTGACATTTTCCTTTAGAATTCTCTGATATAATTCAGAAGTCATTGTTCCATCAATGAAGGCAAGCCGTCCTGGCCCAGATGAAGCAAAACAGGCCCAAACCATGATACTACCACAACCATGTTTCACAGATGGGATAAGGTTCTTATGCTGGAATGCAGTGTTTTCCTTTCTCCAAACAAAACACTTTTCATTTAAACCAAAAAGTTCTATTTTGGTCTCATCCGTCCACAAAACATTCTTCCAATAGCCTACTGGTTTGTCCACGTGATCTTTAGAAAACTGCAGACGAGCAGCAATGTTTTCTTGGAGAGCAGTGGCTTTCTCCTTGTAACCCTGCCATGCACACCATTGTTGTTCAGTGTTCTCCTGATGGTGGACTCATGAACATGAACATTAGCCAATGTGAGAGAGGCCTTCAGTTGCTTAGAAGTTACCCTGAGGTCCTTTGTGATCTCGCCGACTATTACACCCCTTGCTCTTGGAGTGATCTTTGTTGGTCAACCACTCCTGGGGAGGGTAACAATGGTCTTAAATTTCCTCCATTTGTACACAATCTGTCTGACTGTGGATTGGTGGAGTCCAAACTCTTTACAGATGGTTTTGTAACCTTTTGCAGCCTGATGAGCATCAACAACTCTTTATCTGAGGTCCTCAGAAATCTCCTTTGTTCGTGCCATGATACACTTCCACAAACATGTGTGGTGAAGAGCAGACTTTGATAGATCCTGTTCTTTAAATAACACAGGGTGCCCACTCACACCTGATTGTCATCCCGTTGGTTGAAAACACCTGACTCGAATTTCACCTTCAAACTAACTGATCATCCGTGAGGTTCACATACTTCTGCCACTCACAAATATGTAATATTCAATTATTTTCCTTAATAAATAAATGACCAAGTATAATATTTTTGTCTCATTTGTTTAACTGGTTTCTCTTTTTCTACTTTTAGGACTTGAGTGAAAATCTGATGATGTTTTAGGTCATATTTATGTAGAAATATAGAAAATTCTAAAGGGTTCACAAACTTTCAAGCACAACTGTATGCTTGAAGTCCTGTGAGGTTCACTCCTTACTTCTTACAAATACGTTTTTTTCTCTCCAGTAAATGCTCTTTATTAGCCTTCTTTCTAACTCTGGTATTCAAACCCTTGTTAATAACTGTTAACGTATCTTGTCCTACTCCATCGAAAGCTGTCTCAAGGTCAATGTACGAGGTGTGATCAAAAAGTATGGTGAAGGTTGATGCAGAGCGCCATCCAAGAGCAACGCAAAACAATTCAAGGCAGCTTCATCTCGACTTGTTTAATCCTGTCAGTTGTTTGTGAGCCCCGTTGAGTTCAAAAGTGTTTTTCAAGTTTGCCATTGATAATGGATATCGAGCAACACATTAACATGAAATTGTGTTTCAAATTACTAAAAGCTCAGGAAACCCATCAGATGTTAAAATGGGTTTATGGTGACACTGCACCGACAATTAAGACTGTTTACAAGTAGTTTGATCGATTTCGTAATGGGTCTGACTCGGTTGAAGACGAGAAAAGATCAGGACGTCCTTCAACATCAATAACCAAGGAAACTGTAGAAATGGTTTCGTTCTTCATCATGACAACACTCCTTGTCAAACATCTCTTCTAGTACGACAATTTCTGTTAAATAAAAACATTACGCTGTGTCCGCATCCACCTTATTCACCGGATCTGGTACCGTGCGACTTCTGGCTGTTCCCTAAATTGAAAATGACCAGAAAGGCAAACGATTTAATTTCATGGAGGACATCCAGGCAGCCACGACAGCCCAACTAAAGACACTCTCGAAAGGAAACTTCCAGAACTGCTTCACCAAATGGCAGGAGTCCTGGGATACGTGCATTTGAAGTGGAGGAGAGTATTTTGAGAGTGACTAGTAGTTGTACATTTTTTACTGCAATAAACATTTTTTTAAAACATATTTTTTGATCACACCCCATAGCTTATGTTCCGGTCCAGTGTTATTTCACAAATGGTTCACAATTCAGTGATGGCATCTCTTGTACCTTTTCCATTACAAAATCAGATCTGGCTGTCAGATAGTTTTCTCTCTATTATTTTTTTCAATTCTATTTTTGACCAATTTAAGTAAAATTTTAGAAGCATATGGTATCAGGCTAATCATACGATAGTCATTACAATCTTTTGCCCAATTAACTTTTGGTACTGGGACAAATGTGTATTTGATGTCATCTTCTGGCACCTTGCCTGTACAGTATATCATATTTGTAAGTTTTGTTATGACTGGTATTCTTTTATTTCCAAGTAGGCGGTAATATCGCCACACTTGCATTCAATTGGTTGTCAGAAAAATGGATGAGCACAACTGTGCTGGAAGGATGGCATTCAGTCTAAAAAATGTGGTGTGCCCTTCTATTTTCAGCTGTGTAAGCTAACATGGTCTGCCAACAAGAGCAGCAACTGCAGTCAGCAAGTCTGATAGAGCCTATGACTAGAAGTCACTTAAGTGTTTGGTTTTGTTATCACATTTGTTTTCATTTTTCTTCAGAAGGCAGCAGTAATAAGTATAAGACACTAACTCTGAAAAGGCATATTTCAACAATAGAAGTCAAAGAGATGAGTGTATAAGCCTAGTTTGCAGGCTAAGGTACCCTCTGATATGCAAGTGCAGGCCTTTATCCTGCAATTGGAAGTCCTAGTTTGTGTCCTTGCTTCACTTGTATTTAGTCCTAAGAAAATGTGACTGGTAGAAAGTGTCAAAATATGAAAAATAGGACAGAGACAAGCACAGAGTGTTGGGGGAATTCCATGAATAATCTCCGGATTGCAGAGTAATGAATACTGACTGGTTCTCTGGTCATATGTATGAAATACAGTTGACAAACTATACACCGAGGCAGAGGAACAGGAAATGACAAAAAATAAAACAGAAATAGGAAGTGATGTCTTCAAGAGGCGACGGAAGTGACGTTATTAGATGAAGACGGAAGTGATGTCATCATACGAGGACTGGAAGTGATTTTGTCAGAAGAGGATGGATGTGACATTATCAGGTGGGGACCGGAAGTGGCATCATCTGATGAGGAAAGAAGTGGCGTCATCATGCGGTGACCAGAAGTGATGTCGTCAACTGGGTAGTGAAGTTTCCGTCGTCTGGTTAGGATGAAAAAGAATTGTTATTCTTCTGTAGGTCTGTTGAAAAAGGGAAAAAGGCGTTAGTAATTGTTTCCAACCCTCTATCTGTTATAATTTCACTCTCATTTGAACCTTTTGGCTGCTCCCTAAGCACACGTGTGTGACAATAGATAGATAGATAGATAGTAAAGGGATATCTATCTATCTATCTATCTATCTATAGATCAGTAAATCAATATATCCAGAGGATGCTTAATTAGACAAAGTTGTGGTCAGGAATATCTATCTATCATATAGTGCCTTATCTATCTATCTATCTATCTATCTATCTATCTATCTATCTATCTATCTATCTATCATATAGTGCCTTATCTATCTATCTATCTATCTATCTATCTATCTATCTATCTATCTATCTATCTATCTATCTATCTATCTATCTATCTATCTATCTATCTATCTATCTATCTATCTATCTATCTATCTATCTATCTATCTATCTAGTATATCAGACACACCATTACACACGTCAGTACCCAACACAGAACTGAACTAATGGGGCTCTCCTTAGCCATTAAACAGCACTGTTACTATCATAACATAATCAACGTGTATTTTATTACATAACAAACCAAATGCAAAACACTACCAGTGTGTGTTTTTTTAACATTTCAAGCCAGGACAGCACCGTGGTAGCACTGCTGCCTTGCAGTAAGGAGACCAGGGTTCATGTCCTCCCTGTGTGGACTCTGCATGTTCTCCCCATGTCTCTGGTTTCACCCCACAGTCCAAACACACGCAGGTTAGGTGGCCTGGCAATACTACATTAGCCCTAGTGTGTGGTTGGTGTGTGTGTGTGTGTGTGTGTGTGTGGTTGGTGTATGTGTTGGCCCTGCGATGGACTGGTGCCTTGTGCAGGGTTTGTTCCTGCCTTACATCTTATGCTGGCTGGGATAAGATCCAGCACGCTGGGCCACCATGTTCAGGACTAAGTGGGTTAGACAATGACTGACATTTCATGCCAGGTGCAAAGAGAATATCTTCTCGTGCTTTGTTAACACTGCAAATCAAATACAACAAAATTTCCTTTCAGTATCTTGTAAAATAAATGTCGTAAATAGCAGGTCCTAACTCATTGCTTTCACAGTTGCAGTATCATTAATGACATTCGCCAAACTCACTTGATGTGCCAGCTCCCATTTTGAGTGCAGGGTTGTTCAGTCTTTTATTGGTACATTTTTGCATATAAGTCATTTCCTGTGATTTTTCAGACCCCTGTCTTTAAAAGGACCACTCGGTCAGCCACTGAATGAATGAAATCTGCCTGAGGCTGCCTGAGGAGCTAATTTAAAAAGTGGTCAGCTGGGTTCAAGTCATTATGCATTCCTGCCTTCTGTAGCCCCCTGTAGTTGTTGCCGTTGCCCTTGCTGGTATTGTTACTGATACACAAACAATGAATTTCTGTTCAGACTGTCCTGGGCCCCCTACCAGCCCACTGGCCTGGGTCAAGTATTCCTGTTTCCCACCCATGTTGCCACCCCCGATGTATATACACTTACCGATCACATTATTATAAGTGCCTGTGCACTTGATTATTCATCTGATTATTTAATAAGCCAATCATGAGGCTGCAGTGCAATGCAAATAATCATGCTGATATAGGTCAGGAGCTTCAGTTAATGTCCACATCAAACACCAGAATGGCGAGGAAAAACAAAACCGTGATTCCGACCGTGGCGTGATTGTTGGTCCCAGAGCACTGGTTTGAGTATTTCTGTAATTCCTGACGACATGGGATTTTCAAGCACAGCAGTCTCTAGAGTTTACTTAGAAACACAAAAACAAAAAATCCAATGAGCGGAAATTCTGTCGGCAGAAATTCCTTGTTGATGAGAAAGGTCAGAGGAAAATGGCTAGACAGGGTTAAGATGACAGAAAAGCTACTGTATCTCAGAAGACCAACTGTGGTGAGCAGTAAAGCATCTCTGAATGCACAACCCATCGAACCTTGAAGTGGAGAGACTATAATGGCAAACAAACACATCTTGTCTCACTCCAAGAACAGAAAGCTGAGACTGCAGTGAGCACAACATCACCAAAACTGGACATTTGATAACTGGAAAAATGTATCCTGGTCTAATGAATCTCTTTCTCTACTGAGGGACACAGAGTGCAGGGTCAGAATTTAGTGCCAGCAGCATGAATCCACGCACCAAACATGCCTTGTTTCAGTAGTCCAGACTGATGGTGGTGCTCTGATAGGGAAGTGAATGTTTTCTTGGCACACTTTGGGCCTGTTAGTACCAATCAATCATCACTTGAGTGCCATGGCCTATCTGAGTATTGCCCCTGACCGTGTGCATCTACTAATGGCTACTTCCTACTGGATAATGCAGCATGTCACAAAATAAAAGTCGTCTTCAAGTAGATTCATGAACATTCATTCTTGAAGCCATTAAGAAGACTAACAGCATGTCAGGTTATATAGCGCCTTGATATGTGGGGCACAAGTCACAGGACGTTCTGCTCTATTTTTATAACACACTGGTGAGGCCTCATCTGGAGTACTGGGTGCAGTTTGGGTCTCCAAGCTACTAAAAGGACATCACAGCAGTGCTAGAGAAGGTCCAGAGAAGAGCGACTAGGATGATTCAGGGCTACAGGGGATGAGTTATGAGGAAGGATTAAAACTTTACAGTTTAAGAAAAAGAAGATTAAGAGGCGACCTGAGTGAAGTGTTTAAAATTATAAAGGGAATAAGTACAGTGGATCGAGACTGTGAGTTTAAAATAAGTTCATCATGAACACGGAGACACAGTTGGAAACTTGTTAAGGGTAAATTTCACACAAACATTAGGAATACATTTTTCTTTACACAAAGAATGAGTGGTGGACAGTAAGACTTTAGGGAATTTTAAAAACTCAAAGAAATAATTGGATAGGACTGACAAGCTTTGTTGGGCTGAATGGCCTGTTCCCATCTAGAGTGTTCTAATGTTCTCGAATGTTCACTGGCCTTCCCAGTCACCAGGTCTGAATCCAACAGAACACTTTTGGGATTTGGTAGATCAGGAAATCCACAGCATAAATGTACAGCTGATAAATCTAAAAAAAAAATTGTGTGCATCGGCCAGAATCTCAAAGGAAAGTTTCCAGTATCTTGTGAAATCCATGGCGTGAAGAGTTGAGGCTGTTCTGAAAGCAAAGGGAGGCCCTGCTCAGTGCTGGTATAGTGGTCTTAAGAAGCTGCATTGTACGTGTACAGTAAATATACACTTAAAGAACAGAATCTGGGGCAGGGGGCTCCAACACGTCTCTCGTGAGCTACCGGTAGCTCACCACCCCTTTCCAAGCAGCTCGCCAAAGGGTTAATGAATCCTCCATAAGTTTGAAAACTTGATTAGTCAAATTAGGGCTGGGCGATCTTTTCAAAAAATCATATCGCGATCCACAATCTCAATGGCAATCTATCTTTTCAATGTGGCATATACTTAAGAGAATATCCGGACTCAAACTCATCAAGACCTAAGTGACACTTTATTTTAAATATCAAACAAAGTTGAATTCAATTGTTCTCTCGTTCGCTAGCTAAGCGGAGTTAAGGCACACGCCCTGAAGCTGGCGAGTGAGTGAGTGAGGAAGGCCCCGCCCCTCGGCCCGCTGCGTGTTTCTCGGATTCGTGCAAATACATCGGTACCGCGAGCGAACTGTGATACATAGCGAAATGACAGAAGTCGCAAAATCAACCGGAATGTTCAAGCAAATTATAGAAAAAAACCCGATCTAAATCCGTTAAGAAGTTCTCTCGTGAAAAGCGGACAGACATACAGACAGACAGACATTACAGTTTATATATTATATATTAGTAAAACTTCAAAGTAATGTGCAGTTAAAGACTCAACAGCATTCTCAGCATTTCTGGAGCTTAGTAGAGCCAGATAACTAGAAGAATCTTCACCAAGCAGCTCTGAAAATGTCTGCTTTGTCGGGGTCTCCATACCTCTGTGAGTCTGACGTCAATGTCATCAAATCAAAGTTCAGATCAAGACTGAGAGACGAACATCGAAAGGACTCCATAAGAGTGAACCTCAGTGGCTCCACTCCACCAGACACCTGCCTCTCTTGTTGAATCCACGCAGTGCCAGTCATCCGACTAACTAAAAAACACATCACACATGTGAATAAAGTGACACAGTGACATGTGACAAAATGACAAATGAAGAAGTCAAATCTGTGGATTTGGAATTGCATTGTTTTGTTCTGACAGCATTCACGTTTTAATTCAATAGTGTGAGATACACTAGAAAATGCAGACAGACATACAAAATGCACTTGCAGGTTAACTAAATATTTTTTCGTGATGTTTTAATGCAAAATGTGAGTTGTGGACACCAACCTTTTGTAAATGTTCAGGTAAAACAAGCTTATTCAGTTTGTTTGGGTTGAAATAAGCTACGAGAATAAACGTTAGAAAACGTGAGGAGCTTTCGGCCATTTTCATTTTGTAAAAGTAGTTCTCGGGGACAAAGGTTGGAGACCCCTGCTCTGGGGTGTTCCTATTGCAATAAACTCATAGTCTTTGAGAAGACTACTACTGCAGTTTGGGTCACCACCTGTCCAAAATGGTGCTTAAGGTCATGTGTGATTACATGGCTTTTACAGCCAGTTTCAGTCATGGCCTTCCTGTACATCCATTGGTAGAGCACTCCGTTGATCGTTGGCCTCATGTGACATACCCAGTGATCCCCGCTAACTAGTCCACAACTCACTCTGATAAAATCAAAGGTTGATTTTGTCTTTAGTCATTGTTGTGAACATGAGAGCTGAGAACCAATGAATGCTTACTGGGAAGTACAAAGCATTTACTGCAGTGACGAGGATTAACTGTTTTAGGGCGGATGTCGACTTTTGTCGATACAAGGGGTTGAGGATGAATATCAGGGGCAGAGGGCGAAAGAAAGCTATAAATGCGGATAAAACTCACTGTTACGTTATCATCAGAGCCTCTTTGATCGGAGGACCGTTAGACTCGTTGGCTTGACGTTGCTTGAGTAGCGTAGAGTAAGCAACGTCTAGAATAGCATCAACATCGAGCGAGAGAGCGAAACAAATGCACAAACCAAAATACTCTGTGCGTATTATTTCTTACTTTCTATATTTTTTTCTATTATCGCTGAATTGGACTTATCAAACTCTGATTTTGATACAAGCGATCTGGAGATCGAAAACGAAAGTCAGGTGCCTGCATCGGCTGATCGTAGTGCTGGATACGCTCGTGCAGCTGACGTGCCAACAAAAATGTTCGCCCTGTGAGGACTAAACAGACATCGATCTGCGGGAGATGAGCTGGCAACTGGACTTTACCAAACGACTCGGCCTGTTGGTGGGCACTCCAGATTAGCAGCCACTCGACTACTTCAAGCCGTCATTTCACAAGAAAGTGCCTTTCAGCTTATGAGTGATGGGACAAACACGTATGTAATAAGTATGTGAATACGCATGATGTAGGGGCTCCTGGAACATAAAACAGAGTGACAACATACAGTCAGGTCCATAAATATTTGGACAGAGACAACTTTTTTCTCATTTTGGTTCTGTACATCACCACAATGAATTTGAAATGAAACAACTCAGATGCAGTTGAAGTGCAAACTTTCAGCTTTAATTCAGTGGGGTGAACAAAACGATTGCATAAAAATGTGTGGCAACTAAAGTATTATTTTAACACAATCCCTTCATTTCAGTGGCTCAAAAGTAATCGGACAATTGACTCAAAGGCTATTTCATGGCCAGGTGTGTTCAAGTCCGTCGTGATGTCTTATCAATTAAGCAGATAAAAGGCCAGGAGTTGATTTGAGGTGTGGTGCTTGCATGTGGAAGATTTTGCTGTGAACAGACAACATGCGGTCAAAGGAGCTCTCCATGCAGGTGAAAGAAGCCATCCTTAAGCTGCGAAAACAGAAAAAAACCATCCGAGAAATTGCTACAATATTACGAGTGGCAAAATCTCCAGTTTGGTACATCCTGAGAAAGAAAGCAAGCACTGGTGAACTCAGCAACGCAAAAAGACCTGGACGTCCACGGAAGACAACAGTGGTGGATGATCGCAGAATCATTTCCATGGTGAAGAGAAACCCCTTCACAACAGCCCACCAAGTGAACAACACTCTCCAGGGGGTCGGCGTATCGATATCCAAGTCTACCATAAAGAGAAGACTGCATGAAAATAAATACAGAGGGTGCACTGCAAGGTGAAAGTCACTCATAAGCCTCAAGAATAGAAAGGCTAGATTGGACTTTGCTGAAGAACATCTAAAAAAGCCAGCACAGTTCTGGAAAAACATTCTTTGGATAGATGAAACCAAGATCAACCTCTACCAGAGTGATGGCAAGAAAAAAGTATGGAGAAGGTGTGGAACAGCTCATTATCCAAAGCATACCACATCATCTGTAATACACGGTGGAGGCAGGCAGTGTGATGGCTTGGGCGTGCATGGCTGCCAGTGGCACTGGGACACTCGTGTTTATTGATGAGGTGACACAGGACAGAAGCAGCCGAATGAATTCTGAGGTGTTCAAAGACAGACTGTCTGCTCAAATCCAGCTAAATGACCTCAAATTGATTGGGCGGCGTTTCATGATACAGATGGACGATGACCCAAAACATACAGCCAAAGCAACCCAGGAGTTTATTAAAGCAAAGAAGTGGAAAGTTCTTGAATGGCCAAGTCAGTCAGCTGATCTTAACCCAACTGAGCAGGCAGTTCACTTGTTGAAGACTAAACTTCGGACAGAAAGGCCCACAAACAAACAGCAAGTGAAAGTAAAGGCCTGGCAGAGCATTAAAAAGGAGGAAACCCAGCATCTGGTGATGTCCACGAATTCAAGACTTCAGGCTGGCATTGCCAGCAAAGGGTTTTCAACCAAGTATTAGAAATGAACATTTTATATCCAGTTATTTAATTTGTCCAATTACTTTTGAGCCCCTGAAATGAAGGGATTGTGTTAAAAAAAATACTTTAGTTACCTCACATTTTTATGTAATCGTTTTGTTCAAACCACTGAATTAAAGCTGAAAGTCCACTTCAACTGCATCCGAGGTGTTTCATTTCAAATTCACTGTGGTGATGTACAGAACCAAAATTAGAAAAAAGTTGTCTCTGTCCAAATATTTCTGGACCTAACTGTAAGTATTTTTCGTAGATTTATGTGTGAAACCATTGCTTTGTGTACTTTTTAGAAAAATTTTTTGGAAAAATATTCAGCCCTGGGACAAAAGGAAGAAAAAATAATTAGCCCTAAAAGAGTTAAGGAACATGGGGCGCTTTGGACCTCACAAACAGTACAGAAGCTCCTCCGTCTCATATCTCACATTTAATGTTCCACAATAGAATGGAAAAAAAGGTAGAGATTGCGGCAGAACTCACCAAAGCTGGAAGCAGAGACACCTGGGATGTTGTCCCGCAGTTGCTAAATTTGAAAGGCCTGTCAATTTTCAGTTGTGTTTATTGAGATGGTCCAGTGGACACAATCAGCAACTGTAGCCAGGAAGTCTGAGATACCCAATAACTAGAAGTCACATAATGATTGGCTTTTGTGGCATCTTCTGTCTGCAGTTTTCTCCAGAGATGAAGAGGCTTTCTTTTTTCTTTGTTTCTTGGCCTTAGGTGCCATAATCTCGGCCTAGTAAGCCTTTTCAAGCTCAGAAACCCTTCAACTAGGTAAAGAATTATCACAGGGTGAGAACAATGTGCAACATGAGACAGGAGATATGATATGCAGTGTTAAAAACTGTGCCCCTCATGTCATACAGTACGGGTGGTTACATTATGGCCTCTCCTAACAGCTTTTTAACTGCGCTCAACCAGTCTCGCTCTCAGCTCAGAGAAGGTGTGGCACAAGGAAGAAGAACTCCGGAGCAAAGCCTCCATTTGGAGACGGAGAATGTGTGTTGGACTGCTGCCAGGATTAGGGAAGGGCACTCGCCACACCTGGGATGCCACCCTTTTTGATCGTTCAGCCAGAGAAAAGGAGGAGGAGTAGAAGGAGGAAGTGTGAGTGTGAGAAATGAACTTGGATGATTATTAGCTGATTCAAAACCACACATTAACATCTGCTTTGACATTTTTTCAGACTTGACAAGACATACTGCAAATTTGAGCTTTTGTGTCATGAATGGAACGGGGAACCAGTCATGTGTCGGTTCACTTTGCAGAGCATCTTGTACTCTGGACTGTGTGTTCAAAGTTTGAAATTTACTCCTTCATCAGCGCTCAGAATCCAAAGGATAGGTAATAAAATAATACAGGCGTTGGTGGTCCTGCACGCTCTGCCAACAAGGAGCAAACGTGGCTTGCTTATATTAGCAGAGTCTCTGTCTACAAGAGAAGGCTTCACTTGACTGGAAGACGTATCACAATGAATGTGACAGTAATGTACGGTGGGACCTTGAACGGAATCCATCTTTGGAAGTAGGGGCCTGTCAATTGCAGGACCAACTCATACACTCACATACATGGGGCCCCCAGTTGAGAATTCTCTACTAACGATATGGCAGGAAAACTGGAGTACTGGTGAAAAAGTTCAGACACTGCAAGAACACAAACTGCAGACAGATAATGACTGGGCATGGAAATTAAACCCGTGGACGCTGGGCGTGAGAAGCAGCAGTGCTAACCAGTGCGTCACTGTGCCACCCTGTCTGTCTGTCTGACTCGTAGAACATTTCATATCTCTATATGGTGTCGTGGATTTCTTTTAAATAAACTAGGGGGCTTTGCCCCCCTGCTCACTTTGCTTGCCAACCCCTATGCCTGTACTACTCGCTAGCCTCTTTGTGGTTCTGCCGCTCGCGTACGGGGATGCGGATGTACAATTTGCTGACTATTTTACATTACAGTGAGTAATTAACCATATTAAAAAATATTGAAACGTAATAATTTGAATGTAAATTGTTTCATGTTGCGTTATACGACAGTATTTTGTTCTGTTTGGCTTTGAAATTAACACACAAAAACTTTTTGAACTTACACTTTTACTGTAAAACTTCAGTAAAAACAATTTTTGGAATGAAATTTTCATCAAGATCGTATTTAATTGTGATTCTATGTTTGGACTTTGATCGTGACTGTAGCCGCCGAAGTGTAAGGCAAGATCAAGCACGGGTAAAACGCCTACCGAAAGAAATCTCTCAGTCCAAAAGTCCATTTTAAAAATATTTAGTGAAAGTCAAAGGCAAATAATCCACACAAGAATAAAGAAAAAGGTAGTTACACACGTAGAATAAAAGGCGAAAAAAAGGAAAAATGTATCTTCTCTAAACTTAGCTTTACTTGAGAAACGTCAGCTATTTCTGTAATTAAAAGTTCTTTACTTCTTCTTTCTATACTTAAAGGTTCTTAATTTCTTCTTCTGTACACCTTAAGTGTACGGTTCAGTATTTAAATAAGCGCTGTTTTCTTAGAGTATCAGTATACTGCTGCTGGATTATGTGAATTTCCCCTTGGGATTAATAAAGTATCTATCTATCTATCTATCTATCTATCTATCTATCTATCTATCTATCTATCTATCTATCTATCTATCTATCTATCTATCATATAGTGCCTTTCATATCTATCTATCTATCTATCTATCTATCTATCTATCTATCTATCTATCTATCTATCTATCTATCTATCTATCTAGAGTTGTTTCACACACTCAAAAGGCCCGCAGGCACGGTTTAAAACCTTATGCCTTCTACGCCTTACACATGGCAAGGCTGGTCACTAACTGAAGAATAATGTTTACTCAAAGCTGTTAGAAATGCAGGAATATACCAATACAATTCTACTTATGGGGGTTACAGGAACCTCCCATAGATTATACATTGTCATCTAGTAAAATATTCATGAATCTTATAGAACTAGGAAAATGGCTCTTACAGTGACAATGCCACATATAACTGTCCGTGACTGAATTTCGTTTCTTCCTCACTATTAAATAAAACAACCTTTTCAGATGTTTGCCTCTAAGATTTGTTAATTGTCTTTGCAATAGCTATTCTAACTGGAAACTGTTAACGTTTTAATATGAATGGTGTATCAAGATCTCCTTTGTTTTCTAATGTTATCTCCTGAAGATGTACTACATTACCTTTCTTGGATACGTCCTTTCTACAGTAATTCATGCGGTGGAAAACCGGACGATGTTAACGGTTGTAGATATTCTTCAAGACATTGTAAGTTGATGTTTTCATCTTCCACACCATCACCACCAACTGTTTCAGCACAGCCTATCGATGCACATTTAATCAATCTGCCGTGTAACCGATCAACATTTTTGGCGTTAATTCATTTGACTAGGATTGCCCGTGTACTCATTTTTTCTGTTGATAACCCTTTGCGATGAAATTATTCAATAAGATTTGGACATAGTACGTCTTCTTTCATTGGGAACTTAAAGTGAGGAAAACGTTAACATTTATAAGAGCTGAGAGAGCAGAAAGTGTGTCTGTCAAAAGCATTCACACGAATGAGAGGTGAGAGGACCGTGTGTGCGGTTGAATATGATCGAGAGGAGAGCAGGACTTGAACAAATCTCATGGCCAAAGTCTCGACTCACAGGACTTGGAAAAAATCTTCCAAAAAGTCTCCTCTCGTCTCAGGATTATCTTCTTATGTAATGCGCTACCGTGGCTGTTGGTTTGTCTGTCCAGGATTTTAAATCACCTGTAGCTCACCTATTGACCTGTAATTTGGTACACATATACTACGTGACGTCTACTATCCACTTTCGTGGTGATGATTGACCTCCAAGGTTATTATTTTATTTATTAGAATCAACTCTCGGCAGCGGCCAGCAGGGCGGCAGTGTGGCACACGTGTACAGGCTCCATTCTCATCCCTACCATCTTCGCCATCACTTCCCCTACCACTTCATATCTTAAATCATTCCTTGAGGCAGATTAAAGACTTAAGTGCCAGCTTAACTGAAAAATTAAAGAAAACGTGTTAAGTAATCGCAACACAAACACGGACTTAATCAGTTTTAACGTGAAAAGATGCCGACGAAAGAAGAGAAGAAGTGGGCTGCTAGGGTGGAGAAAAGAGGAGCTGCTCAGGAACAGCAAGCGCATCAACCTCTGAGAAAACGAATGATAAACGTACAGAGAAAGAGGAGGAAAACTGTAAGTCAAGTGTAATCACTGCACGTTATCAGGCAGTGCGTCGTTGCCTATTTTAGTATCATAGAGAGATGTTCTTAATTCACTCTACAAGTGTGTGTGTGTATATATTGTAAGATTGTTTAACTCTTTTGAGACCCTCCCCAATGGAGCGACACACCAAAACGTGATTGACGTGTCTGTCGAGGGCTGCTTGTCGGTCACCAAGGCAACCACAGTTTCGCAGAGCCACAGAGGCAACTGCAAGCTCAACACCTCTTCTGTCACCCGATGGGTGATGCAGGGAACATCACACCTTGGCCAATGACCTGGCACCCGCCATGCCCGTTTGCTGTGCCTGTGTGTAGTAGAGTGGGAGCTCCCACTGCATTAAATAACCTTGCTGTTCCTGTTCCGAGTGAAATATGAAAAGAAATGAAAGCTGTGTAAAGCATAATGACATACTGTATATACACACACACGCACGCTCACTGAGCAAATAATTCAGAGCTTTAATGCTGGTATTGCCTCCTTTCAAAAGAGCCTCAGTTCACACTGTGAATCTCCCATTCTTCCACATCCCAAAGGTGTTCTACTAGACTCAGATGTAGTGACTGGGAAGGCAACTAAAGAACATTGAACTCGTTGCATGTTAGACAATTGTAACCATGAAGGGATGCACATAGTCAGCAACAACACTCCGATAGGCCGTGGCATTCAAGCGATGACTGATTGGTATTAACAGGCCCAAAGTGTGCCAAGAAAACATTCACTACCAGCCTGGACTGTTAAAACAAGGCAGCTTGAGTGCATGGATTCTTGTTGTTGGTGCCCAATTCTGACCCTCCCATCTGTGTGCCTCAGTAGAAATTGAGATTCATCAGACCAAATTCCATTTTTTCAGTGGTCTACTGTTGTTGACCGAGTTAGAACCTGACATGGTCTTCTGATGATGTAGGGTTCCATGTGTTGTGCATTTTGAGATGCTTTTCTGCTAATCACAGTTAGGTATCTGCACCACTGCAGCCTTTCTGTCAGCTTGAGCCAGTCTTGGCATTCTTCTCTGACCACTCTCATCAACAAGGTGTTTTCATTGGCAGAACCACCGCTCACTGGATGTTTTTGTTTTTTTTGCACCATTCAGAGTAAACTCTAGAGAAGCATTCCATTCTACTTTAGCCACTCTGAATAGAAAAACACATTTCTAACTTATATAGACATAGATAAGGAAAGGAGCTAAAAAGCAGTACGCCATCCTATACGTCAACTGTTACTAGGATCCTGAAAAAGGCAGAAACTGTAAAGTACACAACTTATCATACATATGATCCAACCTACACCATAGCTTAGGTGGGGCTAAAGAAAACTCTTTTTTATGTACATTAACAAAATATAGAAAAACATTGAAAAAAATGCATACTCATATAAAGTAATTTCCTTCACAATAGGTATCTATCATAGAGTGCCTTTCATATCTCTATAGTGTTTTTATTACTTCCTGTGTGTCTGTCACACTGAATTTCATATCTATACAGTATATCTATCAGTCATATTGTGCCTTTCATAGCCCTGTATAGTTCTTTAAATAAATGTCTGTCTAATATAATACATTTTTCATTATCAGTCATCTATCATATAGTGCCTTTCATTTCCCGCTATTGTATATTGACTTGAATGTCTATCTTCTTAAATATCTGTGTCATATAGTGCCTTTCTTATCTATCTATCTATCTATCTATCTATCTATCTATCTATCTATCTATCTATCTATCTATCTATCTATCTATCTATCTATCTATTGTTAAAGGCGCTATATAGCGCCCGACTCGGCACAGCAACGTGTAAAAACCAGCACATTTTTTTTTTTCTTCACCTGTGAGGCATGTCTTCCCCGTAAACCCCACAGGCAATACATAGTCCCAAAAGCATGTACATACAATACCAACAACACTTCCACCTTGCACCACCACTCCTCCCAGCCAACCTTGTCCTCTTCCTCCCGATTCTGGCTCCTGAGTGGTGGATGCTGGCCCTTTTTATAGCCCATCCAGAAGTGCTCCAGGTGCTTGATCACCTGTGGCTAATTGCACTTCTGGGCGGGGCTGTAGAGATGTCCAGGTGGGCTTCGGGATCCATGCAGCACGCCCTGGCGGGGTTGTGGAGAACTCCATCTCCTATGAAACCCTGCGGGAAACTGAGGCACCATCGTCAGCCAGGGAGGCTGCCACCAAGCATCCTGGGGGAGCTAGTGAGACACCCATGGTTGCTCCCCCGGAACATAAGGAGAAGGGGCATCTCGGCCGGGCATGGGACCTGGCCGCCCACCACTCACTCTATCTATCTATCTATCTATCTATCTATCTATCTATCTATCTATCTATCTATCTATCTATCTATCTATCTATCTATCTATCTATCTATCTATCTATCTATCTATCTATCTATCTATCTATCTATCTATCTATCTATCTATCTATCTATCTATCTATCTATTCTGTATATCATATATCATATCTATCATATTATGTCCTTTATAACTATGCTTGTGTCTATCATACTGCCATTCTTATTTGTATGTCAATCACATTCTGCCTTTCATATCTTTGTCTATCAGAGAGTGGCTTTCATACCCCTTGTGGACTTGACCCGGACACAGACAGGCGGACATGTTGTTCTTCAACCACCACACGTGTTTATTAACAATATTTACAATAATATATTGGTCACTCAGACCCAATTCAATGTGCACAAACCCCAACAGTCAGTCCTGGCCTCACAATGCCTTCTTCTCGGGCCACCTCCACACCTCTCTCGTGCCTTGTCCTTCTTCCACCCGACTCTAGCCCTGAATGAAGGGAGATGGCCCCTTTTATATTCTCCCGGATGAGCTCCAGGTGGTTCCCGGCATTCCCTCGTTGGCCACGCCCCAGCGGACGCTGGTGTGGCGGAAGTGCTGAGGTCACAAGTCCCCAAGGCATTGGGGCGCCTCCTGGCGGTGACCATGGGCCCCTACAGGGTGGGGCTTCTATGCCCTGAACATGTGGCCCCCACATGATCCCAGATGGGCGCACGCCCACTTCCGGTCCTCCAAGGCGTCCCGGCTGGGTCGTGGCCCCTGGCATCCTCGACACCCTCTATAGCACCTTGAATATGTGTCTACGTGTCTAATATAGTACCTTTCACAATATGATCTTTATCTGTCATATAGTACCTTTCACATCTTAATTTCTATCATACAGTGCCTTTAAATGTATGTATGCATGCTATTGTATCTTTCATAAGGATCTGGGTGTCTGTCATACTGACTTTCATATCTACATATCTATCGATCATATTATGTCTTTCATATCTCTGTTTATCAAATTGTCTATTTTACACCTCTCTATAATGCTCTGACTTCCTTTTAATCTATCTATCTATCTATCTATCTATCTATCTATCTATCTATCTATCTATCTATCTATCTATCTATCTATCTATCTATCTATCTATCTATCTATCTATTATATAGTGCCTTTCCTATCTATCTATCTATCTATCTATCTATCTATCTATCTATCTATCTATCTATCATATAGTATCTTTCATATCTGTATATTTATCATTGTTTTTATCATATAGCGCCATTCACATCTGTCTGTATGTGCGTTTCTTAACTATTGGTCTATCTGAACTTTGTGTGTGTATCCATCTTGATGTTTACCCAGAGTGGCCGAGTGGCTACCTTTGAATTGCTATGAGGCTCTAGTGACATCAATACGATTCACGCCTTTTATAACATCTTTGGTTATTAAGTTCAGACTTCACTGAGACCAAATCACACCGATAAAGTCTATTGATGCCAGTTTGCATGATGATATGACTATATTCGTTGCATATTTAGAATACATTGGTGCAATATAGTTGAGGTCTGTGAGTTCAATGAGGCCAGGGAGATTAAACGACATCATACATCAAGACTTAAGAGTCACACATTTGTACTGATCTTCATGCAGTGTTGCTGCAGGCATTTGGAATCACGCACCCTTCACCCTGGGCAAGAAGCTGCATTGATATCAGTTTAATTTAATGGCAATTGTGTAGACATAAATGCTGCATATTCTTCTTGACTACTATGAGGTCATAAAGCGACAATCCTAAAAGTGCTTACTATGCGTTATAGCAACTGAGAGCCGACTTTGGAAATTACACAATGAAACTTTAACATATTTAAGGTGCAGTCGGGTATTCCTAAGGCAACAAAATGCTTGCAGGCGGAGGGTTTCATTATAACAATATGTATATGCAGTAAGGTGAGAAGCCCCTGGACTTGTCTCCAATTAATCTTCCTCCTGTGTATCTCTCTGTTCCAATTTACTTTAATAAACTAAAGAGATTAAAAAAAATAAAAAACAACCTTCTCTCTGATCTCTACCCCAATGTGACTGAGGCGTGATCAGACAAACCTGATGAAAGGAATATCATGTGCGGGGAAGGGCCCTGGCCTGAGTTCACAAGATGAAGGACCTGGCTGTGTCCCAAGCATCTCCTCTTAACTCATTCATTAAGCATTTCTTAAGATTTCCTGTCTAGTGGAGGGCAGAGGCCGTGCTACTTGATTAAATGAGGCAGCGGTTTTGGCAGGAGAAGAAAGAAGTGTAAGAACCTTGTCATTTACCTCCAACTGCTTGATCTTCTCCAGAATTACTCAAAACTGGGCAGTGCATCGCACCTCCGCCTAACGGATCCAGCATCCTGGGTTCAAATCTTCCCCTGGGGCGTTGTCTTGTTTCAGTGTGGATTTCCTCTGACTGCTCTGGTTTTCCTTCTGCTTTCCCAAGATCTGCAGTTTACTGAGATCCTGTGTGAGGGCAAAGACCTGCAGGTTAGCAAGTTTCAGATCTTTCATTTTCTCCTCTCTCATGTTTTCCTGACTTTGTCTTTTTTTAGTTCTGACTTCACTGCTGTCTTTCTGAATCATGGCCTTCTTTCTCCCTTGTTCCTATTCGGGTGTTGTTTCCTTTTATTTCATTCCTATAAAACTCTCAGTACATTCATTTATTTTTCTGAACCCACCTTTTTCCATAACTGGATTGCAATTAACCCAAGTCAAACCAAAGACAGGAACCGACTGTGGATGAGACACCAGACTACCGCAGGACACATTGAAACACATTTACATCCCACCCTTTGTCACAAGGGACCAACTTAAACTGACCCAATAAATAACCTCAAATGCAAGTGTTCAGAAGTACAAAGGCATCCAGGGAATCATCTATGGAAACATAAAATAATGTGCAGATTTCACACATATGATGCACCTAATCCTCATCACCTGCACTTTAGAACAGGAGACCCACCTGAAGCTAAGGATGTTTGGCTCTGGCCTGTACTTGGATGGAAGACCATCTAGGAAAAGCTTGGGTTGCTGCTGGAAAAGGTGTTGGTGAGGCCAGCATTGGTCATCTACCCTGTGTTTTGTGTTTGGATCCCAATGCCCCCAGTACAGTGACCAGAGACACTGTACTGTAAAAAAAAAACATTGTGCCAACCTTTGGATGAAACATAAAACCAAGGTCCTGACTCTTTCTGGCCATAAAAGACTTCTGGGCACCTTTCGAAAAAAGTAAAGTGTTTCCTAATGTCCTGGGTGACTGGTCCAACTTGACTTCATCATTCCGGTCCCATAATCATCCTCTGTTCTTTATTGGCCAACTATCTCTTTCACCCTTTCACCAACTAATAGCTAATGTGTGGTGAGCATACTGGAGCAAGAATGGCTGTCGTCACATCATCCAAGTGGGCGCTAAACAAATGTGGTGGCTAAAGTGGTTCCCCCACTACCTATTGTGCAGCAGCCCTGGTTATCGGTGCCCTGTGGGAAGTCAGCAGGGTATGCCAGGAACTGTAGTCCTGCAGGGCAGCCCTGCTGTGGAGTCACGGGGTGCCGCAGGGAAACAAGCTCCCTACTGTGATGATGGACTTCGAAGGACTTCCGGGTCACATGGATCGGGCAGTCGCCCTGGCACTGTTTGTACTCCCGGGTCTGTGATAAAAGGGACCGCACTTCCTTATCCAGGTGAGTCTGAGCTCGGAGGTAGAGAGACAACACTTGACTTGATTATTGTAGAGAGAGAACCCAGTGTTTTTGTGCTTGTTGTGACATATTTGAAGGGAATTTGGTTAATAAACCAACTTTTATTTAAACTCGGGACTGTGCCTGTGTGTTCGTGTCGGGGTTTGAGCTGGGTTTCCATTGCTAAATGTACCTAGTTCATTAGTCCAGCACATTCTTAGAATGAATATTGTTCCCTGCCTTGAGTATATTAGTGCTGTATTGCCTACTAGCAGGAGTACCCGGCGTTGCCCAGGAATCTGTAATCGGTGAATGTCCCAAATGAAAGAAACAGAACAAACAGTTTTCTGATTGACATTTTATTGTAAGTGCCTCCACTCTGGATTCTGTCTGCTGTGGCGTTTCAGACGCCCTTGAAACAGACTTTCTTCTGGCATTTGAAGTGGACCTTCCAATTCTACGTCTTTTTTTTCGGTGGCATGGGTATATTAGGGAAAAGCAGGACAATTCTAATGTGTTACATGGTATTACATACAGAATAAGCACCACAGTGAGAGGAATTTACCTTATTTACAGTACATCAGAAAGCGAACAAATAGCACCAGTCAGTCAGAAAGAGCAACACTGAAATCGTACTGTGAGTCGTAAAGTGAGGAAATAGCACCACAAATACGGAAAGCCAGGGAGAAAGAGTAGCACTGAAACCTTACTGGGAAAAATAGCGGGAAGGGGAGCTGTGTTTCTAAGGAGTGTCTGTGTTGAACTGTGATGCCATCTAATGGACATTGGCGATGGTAACAATAGAGAGTCCACCCTATTGTGAGTGGCCATTTAAACTAATACAGGTAGACATGGAATCCGGGTTTTCTGATGAAAAAGCAATAACGTTTAAAACAGTATCATTTACATACAGTCAGGTCCATAAATATTTGGACAGAGACAACTGTTTTCTCATTTTAGTTCTGTACATCACCACAGTGAATTTGAAATGAAACAACTCAGATGCAGTTGAAGTGCAGACTTTCAGCTTTAATTCAGTGGGTTGAACAAAACGATTGCATAAAAATGTGAGGCAACTAAAGCATTTTTTGAACACAATCCCTTCATTTTAGAGGCTCAAAAGTAATTGGACAATTGACTCAAAGGCTATTTCATGGGCAGGTGTGTTCAAGTCCGACGTTATGTCTTATCAATTAAGCTGATAAAAGGCCTGGAGTTGATTTGAGGTGTGGTGCTCGCATGTGGGAGATTTTGCTGTGAACAGACAACATGCGGTCAAAGGAGCTCTCTATGCAGGTGAAAGAAGCCATCCTTAAGCTGCGAAAACAGAAAAAACCATCCGAGAAATTGCTACAATATTACAAGTGGCAAAATCTCCAGTTTGGTACATCCTGAGAAAGAAAGCAAGCACTGGTGAACTCAGCAACGCAAAAAGACCTGGACGTCCACGGAAGACAACAGTGGTGGATGATCACAGAATCATTTCCATGGTGAAGAGAAACCCCTTCACAACAGCCAACCAGGTGAACAACACTCTCCAGGGCTTGGTCGGCGTATCGATATCCAAGTCTACCATAAAGAGAAGACTGCATGACAGTAAATAAAGAGGGTGCACTGCAAGGTGCCAGTCACTCATAAGCCTCAAGAATAAAAAAGGCTAGATTGGACTTTGCTGAAGAACATCTAAAAAAGCCAGCACAGTTCTGGAAAAACATTCTTAGAAGAGATGAAACCAAGATCAACCTCTACCAGAATGATGGCAAGAAAAAAGTATGGAGAAGGTGTGGAACAGCTCATTATCCAAAGCATAGCACATCATCTGTAAAACACGGTGGAGTCAGGCAGTGTGACAGCTTGGGCGTGCGTGGCTGCCAGTGGCACTGAGACACTCGTGTTAATTGATGATGTGACACAGGACAGAAGCAGCCGAATGAATTCTGAGGTGTTCAGAGACATACTGTCTGCTCAAATCCAGCTCAATGACCTCAAATTGATTGGGCGGCGTTTCATGATACAGATGGACAATGACCCAAAACATACAGCCAAAGCAACCCAGGAGTTTATTAAAGCAAAGAAGTGGAAAATTCTTGAATGGCCAAGTCAGTCACCTGATCTTAACCCAACTGAGCAGGCAGTTCACTTGTTGAAGACTAAACTTCGGACAGAAAGGCCTACAAACAAACAGCAAGTGAAAGTAAAGGCCTGGCAGAGCATTAAGAAGGAGGAAACCCAGCATCTGGTGATGTCCACGAGTTCAAGACTTCAGGCTGGCATTGCCAGCAAAGGGTTTTCAACCAAGTATTAGAAATGAACATTTTATTTCCAGTTATTTAATTTGTCCAATTACTTTTGAGCCCCTGAAATAAAGGGATTGTGTTAAAAAAAATACTTTAGTTACCTCACATTTTTATGCAATCGTTTTGTTCAACCCACTGAATTAAAGCTGAAAGTCTGCACTTCAACTGCAATCTGAGATGTTTCATTTAAAATTCATTGTGGTGATGTACAGAACAAAAATTAGAAAAAAGTTGTCTCTGTCCAAATATTTATGGACCTAACTGCACAACAGATTTTGGCGAATCGTTTAAATTCAATTATTTATATCCATTTATACACTAATAATGGCAGTTATTAAATAATAATAATAATTATTATTATTAAATAATTCCTCCCATATAAGTAACATTTCTCCGACTGTCTTCTTCCATCTCTGAAACATTTCTAGACTTTCATCCTGTTCTTACGCAACACAGTACTGAAGTATCGGTTAATGCCCGAGTCACCTCAGGTATAGATTACTGTAATGCTATTCTATCTGGCATCCCACAAAAACGTATCCATCCCTTACAACTTCTTCCAAATTCTGCTGCCAGGATAATAACCTGCTGTTCTAAATCCACTGAACATATCACATCGATTGTCTCTCAACTTCACTGGCTCCCTGTTAACTACAGAATACAATACAAAATACTACTCTTGACATTTAAAGCAGCTCGAGCTTCTGCACCACACATCAAACTGTGTGCTATGGGAGCTTGAGCGTCTCTCATAGTGCTCGTCAACTCGGGAATTCTCTTCCCTCTCATATTCGTAGAGCACTATCGGTGTGTGTGGGAATGTGACGTGCGGTGTGTCAGCCAGTCACACGTACTGGCTCATTCACGTTTTACATCTATACGGCAGTTCCTCTTCATGCACAGAAACCAAAGCCGCCGCTAGATGGCGCCGCGGTGACCGTCTTTTGCAATGGGCAGCCATCTTAAGTACGGGGACGTGTGCCGAACGTGGTGTCGGTGAAAAGGTGCCCTGTTCTTGACCACGAACATTTCTCCCAACAAAACCTACCCCATGACCTTCTCCTGGTCATAAAGGAGCCCCATGCCCAGTTTGGTGGCGATCGGACGCCTGGTGCAGATTTGTATGGTGGACAAACTAACACACATCGACTGTATACTGTACCTCCTCCAGTCAAATTCTGGTCTAACATTAAGGTATTGCTTTTCTGTACACTAATGGAACCCTAATCCTAACCCTAACACTTGACTGTGATCGGAGGGGTGCAGTATCTCCTTCAGGTATGGAGCTTTATCAGAGGACATTAGTGCCACGGCCTATCTCGGCTGCTCTCTCCGACTAACACAGTTGTCCTTTCTGGCCGCCCCCAACCATCATTACTAGCTCTACAATTCACTCTTATTGATTTTGGGCCAGCTATGCTAACCACGTGCTCCATCCCATAATCATCTCGTTCACAGCTTAAATCGGCGTGTCTCATGTTTGATAATATGATTTGGCTGTAAACATCAGACAACACCAAAAAAGCCTGAAATTACACCATTCACCCCAGATGCAATGGATTAAAGAAGCAATATTCACAGCATTTTAAAGTGAATGCACAAGCACAGGTTGACCTGGCAGCACGTCTCAGATATGTAGGAGGAAACCCACCCAATTTAAACAAAAAAAAAAACAACAAGACGCTAAGCAAGAACATTCCAGAGAAAATGCAGCCCCGCCTAGAATTAAACCTCGGATCCAAATGTTGCACAACAGGATCTTTTCACCATTTTTAAACCTTTCCCTTTCACACTGTAACTAGAAGAAATGGCAACGTGCCCTCATTTTTAAAGAATTAATGACATTTCTATGACCTTTACTTGTGTGTTTCTTTTCTCAATTTTTGCCTGTTAGTTCATCTCTAATCACTGGGGAACTGTCAATTCAATTTGTATTGTGAGGCAGATTCAGGGAAAATGTGTAGAGAAACGCATGCTGGGCTCTACTGGTGGGGCAGATTTGGCACCAGATTGAGGTGCAGTTGGCAAATGTGTGCATTTCTTTTTATTCCCTGCAGCATGTCATGTATACATACTGTAGTATCATGAAATTCATACTTGCATGCCTCCTCAAAAGAGCTGAAAAATCCATCCATCCATCCATTTTCTAACCCGCTGAATCCAAATACAGGGTCACGGGGGTCTGCTGGAGCCAATCCCAGCCAACACAGGGCACAAGGCAGGAACCAATCCTGGGCAGGGTGCCAACTCACCGCAGGACACACACAAACACACCAAGCACACACTAGGGCCAGTTTAGAATCGCCAATCCACCTAACCTGCATGTCTTTGGATTGTGGGAGGAAACCGGAGCGCCCGGAGGAAACCCACGCAGACACGGGAGAACATGCAAACTCCACGCAGGGAGGACCCGGGAAGCGAACCCGGGTCTCCTAACTGCGAGGCAGAGCTGAAAAATACAATAAAAAATTTATATTTAAGAAGCAAAATTATATATATGCCAGTAATGACAAATACACTTATAGTTTTTCTCCTCTTTCTCTGTACGTTTAACATTCGTTGGCTCAGAGGTTGATGCGCTTGCTGTTCCTGAGCAGCTCCACCCTAGCAGCCCGCCTCTTCTCTTCTTTCGTCAGCATCTTTTCACGTTAAAACTGATTAAGTCAGACTTTGTGTTGCAATTGCTTAGTTTGTTTTCTTTAATTTTTCACTTAAGCTGACATTTAAGTCTTCAATCTGCCTCAAAAATGATTTAAGATATGAAGAGGTAGGGGAAGTGACGGCGAAGGTGGCAGGGCATGAGAACAGCGTCCATATGCATGCGCCACACAGCCACCCTGCTGCGCGCTGCCAAGAGTTGATTCTACAATAAAATAAAATAAAAATAAAAAGAGGAATAAAAATCATCAGCCTGAAAGCGGACAGCAGAGGTCACATGTATATGTTGTGGAATATAGAGGGTGTTATTGTCCCCTTGAACCCTCAGACGACACGTCAGACACCAGGTAAAAGTCCAAATTATTATTTATTATAATAATAGTGTGCAACCCTCCCAAATCCGGCTCAGCTTGCTGAGTTTCCCACAGTCCTTTAAATAGTCCTTGACCCTGAAGTATTCCTTCTCCGGGTCAAAACGCCTTCCTCAGGTGTCCCGGAAGTACTGCGGGTTTCTGACGTCATGACTCCTAAGTAGTTCGGGTTAACTTCTCCATAATAGTCCCCGGGTTCTTGGTGAGCTCCCCCTTGCGGCACTCACAGCACCCAACAGGGCTGAAGAAGCAGACTCCATGTCCCATACTGCCCTGCGGGAATCCTGGGAACCATTTCTGTCCAGGGGAGCTGCCATCTAGCATCCTGGGGGATGTAGTGTCCTAAAAAGGCTCTGTCTCTTAGTTGAGGGACGTCCTGGCCAGACTGAAATGCTGGCTGTCCCTCACAATGTGTACCAAATTTCAGCGACAGGTGATTTAAATTCCTGGGCAGACAAACAGACAGCCATGGTAGCGTATTATATAAGAAGATATATTAACGCTGGGCAACAATTAAAATTTTGAATCACAATTAATCGCATGATTGTCTGTGATTAATCACAACAATCACATTGTTATGTGCAAAAGTAGCGTACTGCATGTATTTGGTTTGCAAACACTTTAAACGAACAGATAAGGTACTTTTTAACAGCAGCATTCCCTTTACATAGCAGCAGTTAAAATATTTCTCAACTTAAACATTAATGTAATCAAATTAAATAGAAAACCAAGCTATTTGCTACTGCCAGGGCATTCACGTTTTATCTAGTTTGTTATAGAAAAACCAGTTACCCTCAGAGTCCAGAGTCACGATCACAACATTATAACAGGCACCTTCCGAACAACAGCAAGTTCACATTTCTAAATCAGTTTTCTTTTTGATCTGAACAGATACAGGACCAGCAGAAACATTTTCTTTTATCAGGGATCAGAATAAACAGTCATATGTTCAGTAGCAACTCTTTGAGGGCTGATATTTTATTCCAAAAAAATCAGTTTTCTGATAAGCGCACAAAGCAATGGTTTCACACATAAATCAACACAAAACGACTGTTGCTGCCCGTTGCACCCGCGGTCGGTGGCTGTTTGCAGTTTGTGGTGGCTCGACGGCCAGCAGGAATGCACGGTGGGCTGGCTCTCTTTGTGAGACGCAATATGGTTTGTACCTCCTGCCATCGTAAATGTCTGTCATCCCAATCGAACTTTGCCATCGGTGCATCAGCTACACAAACGTGTTCAGCACCACAGTCAGCTGGGGACCGATCCGCTGATGCCGGTACCTCACTTTCGTTTTCGATCTCCATCTCCAGATCACTTGCATCAAAATCACAGTCCGACAAATCAGAGTCCGATTCAGCGATGATACGAAAAAAGTTTTGCTTGGAGCATTCACTTTGGTATCTCTCCACATGCCATTTTAGAAGCTGTTGGCTCTTTGTTACTCATGCGCTACTCAGGGAATCGAGGTCAAATCAACAAAGCTAACTTTCCTTCCAGCAATAGCGTATCGAAAAGCGCTGAAGCAAGAAGATCACTGATCTCTATCGATCGCTAGCGAGACTGAGGCTTTCAAAATAATAACAAAAACTGCATTAATGTGCGACAGTATAATTGTCAGTGTTAATTAATTAATTAATGCGTTTACAAGATAATAGTGCGTTAACTTACCCAGCCCTAATATATATATATATATATATATATATATATATATATATATATATATATATATATACAATATACTGTATATATCTACTCTCTCTATATATAAAATCCTAAGCCTAAAAGTGCAATGATTTAATGTGACATTTTTATGTCACTTTTTTGTCATGCTTTAAATCATCTTATTTTAAAACCTACATATATATGTTTGGTATCATTCTTTTCAGAATTTATCAAACTTTAATGTGATGTTGTGTATTCTGTTTTTAAATTATAAACTAAAAAATATCAAGAGCTCACGTCCTGTGAGATGAGACTTTGTGCCACACCTGGGGCCAGAAATGAAAGACAAAGAGTAGGACAGCTGCTCTACAGGCTTTTAAATGTTCAAAGCGCTGTGCGAGACACAGATCACGTGGCACTGCAGCAGCTGATCGAGCAAAGAGGAGGTAAAAAAAAAATTTTTTTTTAATTGTTTCTCTGTATCAGTGTTTAAGATGGGGTTTCAGAGGAGCAACCGAGTCACAACGTGAGTGGCAGAGATGCTAGTGTATATATATATATATATATATATATATATATATATATATATGGAAGTGAAGGTCTGTGATATGGTTTGCATATTTGCAGCTAGAGATCCACAATGGGAGAAAAAATGAATCACGTATCATAAAGTAGTTTTTATTCCTGACTTATCCATCTCCCTGCCCCCCACAGGATTCCCCAAGGGACACGGTCGAATGCCTGTTCCAAGTCCACAAAACATGTGTAAACTGGTTTGGCAAACTCCCATGCACCCTCCAGGACCCTGCCAAGGGTGTAGAGCTGGTCCACTGCTCCATGACCAAGACAAAACCTATTAAGAATTAATTTTTTTTTTTTTTTCCTGACACCTATGGGACTCTGTACAAATGCTTTCAAATTTCAAAGTAACTGAAGACATTGCAGTAATACATAGATTAATGAATTCTTTGACAGTCCTTTACAACAAAGTCAGCATAAAACATGGTATGGAACAAGTTCAAATTCAAGTACTGGTCTGTTAGAGCGGTGTGCTGGTAATTGTCTGTCACTAATAAGGAAGTAAGTAAAAAATGTATTTATTTATCACAAACAAAAGTCACAAAGCACTGAACAGTAAAGCATAGAATAAAATAAAATATCAAACCAAAATACAAAACAATATAAAGGACAATATAAAAAACACCCACAGATGGCTGCACTATCCAAATGCCCATCTGAACAGATGCGTCTTACGTTGACACCCAGTTCGGGCAGATTCTGTTGATCTCATCGTCACTGGAAGGCTGTTCCATAACTTTGGAGCAATGGTTTGAAATGGGCGATTGATGTGTGCCTTTAGTCCGCTATGAGGAACTGAAAAGGGATGTAACTGAGCAGCGCTGAGGGCACAGCCGAGGTCTACTGCTGAACGAGGTTCATGATATATTGGGGAGCTTGACCATGCAGAGCTCCGTAGTAAGTAAGTTACCAGAATTTTGAACTGGATGCTAAATTCCACTGGGATCTAACATAGAAAGTGTACAATTAGAGAAATGTACAGTATATACTGTACTGTATGTACGAACATTGTGTGTACTGTAGAATGCAAAGTTATACTATAGATGAGTGCTTGGGTATTTCACACATACTGTAGTTAGTACTAGTTTTACAAAGTTGCCCTATCTATCTATCTATCTATCTATCTATCTATCTATCTATCTATCTATCTATCTATCTATCTAT
Source organism: Polypterus senegalus (assembly GCF_016835505.1). Classification (NCBI taxonomy): domain Eukaryota; kingdom Metazoa; phylum Chordata; class Cladistia; order Polypteriformes; family Polypteridae; genus Polypterus; species Polypterus senegalus. The sequence continues at coordinate 16,448,862 of NC_053164.1, read as the reverse complement.
CTATCTATCTATCTATCTATCTATCTATCTATCTATCTATTCTGTCTTACTGTTACTCTATGTGTTGATTGCTTTGGTCTGGAGTGGGAGTGGCCTTAGTGCTAGCAGGAGAATGAGTGTAGCTTTTTCTTTTTTTCTAGTCACTTCTCTTCATTTTTAGCTGTGTTATTTCCATCCATCCATTTTCTAACCCGCTTATATATAATTATTATTTCAAGTTTATTTGGTGTTTTTTTTTAAGAAAAGAATCTATCTATCTATCTATCTATCTATCTATCTATCTATCGTGCCTTTCATATCTATCTATCTATCTATCTATCTATCTATCTATCTATCTATCTATCTATCTATCTATCTATCTATCTATCTATCTATCGTGCCTTTCATATCTATCTATCTATCTATCTATCTATCTATCTATCTATCTATTCTGTCTTACTGTTACTCTATGTGTCAATTGCTTTGGTCTGGAGTGGGAGTGGCCTTAGTGCTAGCAGGAGAATGAGTGTAGCTTTTTCTTTTTTTCTTTTATTCTTTTTTTCTAGTCACTTCTCTTAATTTTTAGCTGTGTTATTTATATATAATTATTATTTCAAGTTTCTTTGGTTTTTTTTTTTTAAGAAAAGAAGTGGCTAGGATGGCTGTGTCCCAAGGGATACAGCCAGGCCTTTTGCCACATGGCTTTGAAAACCTTAGCAGAAGAAATGGCATCAAGTTGATTGTTGATCCAGTAGTTTCAGTAGAGAAGTGTGTTACTGAAATTGGAAAAATAATTGAATGTAAAAACATTATTTCTGCTTCACGAATGAATAAGGCAGTTGTGGTTTTTGTAAATGAGGAGGCCTTAGTTCACCAACTGGTTCAGGAAGGCCTAGTTATTAATGGAACCCTCATTTCTGTTTTGCCGCTTTCAACTCCCGCAAAGAGGATTATAATCTCTAATGTTCCTCCTTTCTTGACGAATGAACTGCTACGTAATGAACTGAGCAGGTATGGCGAGATAATTTCTGATATTACTTTGATTCCTTTGGGGTGTAAACAGCAAGAATTAAAGCATGTGGTCTCATTTAGGAGACAGGTTTGTATGCTCCTCAACAGAGGTTACAACGAGTTAGATGTTGTTCTGAAATTCAAAGTAGATGGATGTGATTATATTGTGTTCATATCTTCTGAATTAATGAAATGTTTTAAATGTGGCCGTGCAGGGCACAAGGCAGTTGACTGTAAAAGAACTGATGGCAGTTGTTCTATGGGAGGAAACATAAATGGAGTGAGGGAGTCAGATGTAGAGGATGAGTCTGAGGACTGAGGATCAGCAGATTGTTATCTGTGAAGTATCCACAGGTACTCTTAGCTCGGCTCCAGGAAGTTCTGAAAATCAGATACCCAGTTGTAGCTCTACAGTTGAAAGGAGTGAAATGAAGAAAGCTGAGACGCAAATGTCTGAAGTCGATAGATGGGCTGAGGCCGACTTGAAGTCCTCTAATGTGAATATAAATCAGGATGAAGAAAAGGGCCCAGCTAAGGCCGAGGTTATGCAGCTTGTCAGAGAAACGACACCAACTGAGGTGGATGGCATTGAAAGTCTGAATGCTTCTGCCGCTGAACCATCTAAGGTGGATGAGCAGGCTGAGGCCAGTCCTGGGTCCACAGTCCATAGTGAAACTGCTCGCCCTCTCTTAAATGTCAAAGCTGTGGCAGAAACTGAACCAGGCACCACTTCAGGTAGTGCAGTTAGGGAAGAAAAAACTGGAATTGTCGAGGAAATGAATGTTGAAGAAGAATGGACGACACTCCAGAAAGAGGAAAGAAACCTCAGATGATGGAGAAGGAGCCAAGAGAAGTAACAAAATGAACCTGACAGAGGGGGCTGACGTGTCTTTAAAAAATCGCTTTTTAAGTACCTGAGAGGTGACAATTAGCACGGAGTGTGAGGGGAGTCAGCAGGGTGGTGAGGACAGTGACTCTTGCATGTCAAGTGACAATTTAACTGGCGCGCTTGGAAAAACGGAGGTACAGCACTGAAAGCATTCGGAGCTTTCTGGATTTTCTTGAAGGCAAAAGGAAGTGAATGTCGTAGAACATTTTGATGACCTGGAACTTTTTTTTCAGCAAAGTTAGAAAGTATCTCACCTTCAGCACATAATGGCTCCACACCAGCTCCTCTCTTTTTCATTAGTTCAAGTTCTTCTTGTCATTGCTGCTCTGTTTCTTTTCTTTCTAATGCCTGTTTTCTCTTTGGGCTCTTTGAACGTTAACGGCTGCAGAGACTCCTTAAAGAGAGCCGTACTTTTTCAATATTTAGAACAGAAAAAACAATGTTATTTTTCTTCAAGAAACTCCTACTGACCCAATGAATGATTCGGTGTGGCAGAGGGACTGGAGTGGGACATCGATTCTGAGCCACGGCTCCAGTGCCAGCGCAGGGGTGGCAGTGCTCTTCAGTAAGGCGTTTCTCGCGGAGTCCATATACTGTCTTGAGCAAGTTAAAGGCCGTCTCATGAAGGTCATTGTGCACATTGTAACAGATTAGGACGCTTCTCGCACCCTTGTACCCTCAGACTATACGTCAGACACCAGGTAAAAGTCCAATGATGATATTTATTATAATAATGAAGTGCACAAAGCACGCTGCTCTCCACAATTCTCAATAAAAAATACAATAATTAATAAACCAATCCTCCACTCCCAGACGCTTAGCCACCCTGCCTCCCAACTCAGCTCATTGTCTGGGAGCTCCCACAGTCCTTTTATATTCCCTGACCCAGAGGTGTTCCTGCCCAACAGTCCACAAGTCCTTATTCCTTCTGGGTCAGGGTAAATAGTCCTTTTCTTCAACCCGGGAGCACGTCGTTTCTTCCTGTCACGTGACCGTGATGCACTCCCGGTTATAGGGCACATAAGAGCCTACGAGCCCCTACAGCGACGCCTGGTGGCCCCCAAGGTATCCAGCAGGGCTGTGTACAAACACTACATAGTCCATGATGCCCTGCTGGAACTCGGGGCATGATCATGCTGTCGGGAGAGCTCCTCCTGGCGGCCTGGGGTTGAGGGCCGGAGTGAAATGCCGGCAATCCACCACAACATACAGGAGAGAAACATTATTTTCATAAATGTCTACGCTCCAAATGAGTTTCTTTTTTTTCTTTTGTTAAAAGACGTGCTAGCTGAGTGCAGTTCAGAGGATGTCGTGTTCTTAGCTGGTGATTTTAATTGATTGGACAGGAATGGCTCTGAGCCTTTCCCGGATCAGTCAAGGTGTTACAGTCTTGTGGATGTGTGGAGGGAGTCGATCCCGACAGCGAGACAGTACACATGGCTCAAGGCCTCCAGTGGCATGTTATCTATGGCAAGGCTGGACCGAATTTATACTTTACGGCACAATCTGAACCTCATTTTGGGCTCTTGTCTTCTGCCCACAGGGTTTTCAGACCATAGTTTAGCTCTCACTCGTTTTCTTTGGGGTCTGAGCGTAATTTTAAATCTTTCTGGCACTTTAATACCAAACTTCTTAAAGACTCTCTATTTCTTCAACACTTTCATCTCTTTTGGGACAAATGGAGACTCCGCAAAAGTGAATTCTCATCTCTGAAACAATACCGGGACGTCTCCAAGGTCCAAATTAAACTCTTTTGCCAGTTTTATTCTGAACATTCTTCTAGAAGGGTCACTATGGCCATTAAAGAACTGGAAGAGGACATTGGGCTAATTCAAGCCAAACTGGAAACCGGTTTTGATGCCACTTTGCTTGAGTCCCTAAAAGACAAAAAAGGATTCTCTGAGGTCCCTGCTGGATGAACAGGTGAAGGGCGCCATTGTTAGGGGGAGTTGCCAGACTATTTCCCAAATAGACGCCCCTACGCAGTTTTTCTTTTCATTGGAGAAGAAGGTTGCTTAGGCAAAAATCATTCACTGTCTGAAAACTGCAGATGGGACTGAAATGACGGAGACCGAGGAGATCCGGGAATTTGCCTTCAAATTTTACCAATTCTTATTCTCTGCAGAAACAGTGGACTTGTCTTCAAACACAGAATGTTTCTTTAATGACCTACCACAGTTGACTCCATCCACCAAGGAAGAACTCGACGTGCCACTATCACTGGAGGAGCTCACTAGTGCTCTTGGGAGTTTTAATCAGAACAAAGCCCCTGGGATCGATGGACTTCCCGTCGAATTCTACAAGTCCTTTTGGGATATCATGGGTAAGGACTTCCTGACTGTGTTCATGGAGAGCATCAGGGATAAAGAACTTCCTGTGAGTTGTCGGAGAGCAGTTTTGACTCTCTTACCTAAAAAGGGGGATCTCTGCAACATTAAAAACTGGCGACCGGTCAGCCTGCTCTGCTCAGACTATAAAATCTTTTCTAAAGCGTTGGCTCTTCGTCTGAGGACTGTCATGAACTGCTTGGTGGCCGTCGATCAGTCATACTGTGTCCCTGATTGATGCATTTTTGATAACATTTTCTTTGTGTGGGATTTGGTATCTGCCTCTGAGACTCTTGGGTTTAAGGTGGGTCTCATCTCATTGGATCAAGAGGAGGCCTTTGACCGGGTAGACCACCAGTATTTATTTAAAGATCTAGAGAGGTTTGGTTTTGCCGAGACCTTTCTAAGATATATTAAATTAATGTACACAAATGTGTTTAGTGTTTTAAAAATTAATGGAGGATTGAGAGCCCCATTTTCATTCGTCAGGGGTGTGCACTGTCCGGTATGTTATACTCGCTGTCCATAGAGCCCCTGCTCCACAGACTTCGCCAATTACTTCACGGCCTGTCATTGCCTGTATGTCCCACTGCATCCTTTAAAGTGGTGGCATATGCTGACGATGTCACAGTTGCCATCACTGAACCTGATGATGTTGTCCTGCTGCAGGACTGTTTACAGGTGTTTCAAACGGTGTCATCTGCCAGGGTCAACTGGTCCAAATGTAACGCCTTTCTGATGGGAAACTGGGACTGTCCTCCCCCAAGCCTCCCAAATGGTTTAACATGGAACTCTAAGGTGTTTAAACATCTGGGAATTTACATTGGGAAGTCTGGAGCCACAGCTGATAACTGGGAAGGCTTCATTGATCAAATTCAGGGGAGACTGAACAAATGGAAATGGGTGGTCGCCAAGCTCTCTTTTCGGGGTTGGGTGCTTATTATTAATAATTTAATCGCTTCAATGCTTTGGCATAAATGTAGGTGTGTAGATCCTCCACTTTGGCTATTAAAAGAAATTCAGAGGATATTGCTGGATTTTTTTTGGGACAGACTTCATTGGGTTAAACGCAGTGTGGTACATCTGCCTGTGGATGAAGGTGGTCAGGGCTTGGTGGACATTCTGTGCAGAATTGAAGCTTTAAGGCTGACAGATTAACAGCGTCTCTTGTACGCCCCTCAGCCTTTACTGTGGAGGAGTCTGGCTTTTGCTTTTTTTCATAGGGTCGGAAATCTTAATTTTGATGTGCAACTCCTTTTCATTGATGTCAAGCGATTGGCGCTATCTGTGCTGCCCACCATTTACCGCAACAAGTTATTGATTTGGCACACCACAACAAACAGACTGGGTATTAATCTGGAATCAGTCTTCTGGTTACTTGAAGAACCAGTAATATGGAATCCAATCTTGGAGTTCGACTCGGTCAGTTTAAGCTCACTGCTTATGAACAAAGGCTTTACCAAAGTAGCTGACTTTATTGATCTGGTCAGCAATCAGTGGAAGTCTGGGGCAGCTGTGACACGTGAGCTTGGGATTAGGTCTGTCCGTCTTGGGGGATCGATTATTAACAAACTTAAAGTCTCTTTAGTGCAACTGGGTGCAGGTCCCCTGTGGGAGGATTTTTTCTCTGGACATCTCATAAAAGAGGAAGAACCTCCTGAATGTGTCATTACAATTAAACCAAATGTAAAAGATTTTATCAGGCCTAAAAACTTAATTTTAAAAATTAATCACATAAGTGTAATTTTGTTCCAAGATTTATCAAAAAAAGATTTGTATGACTGGTGTCTTAAAGTATCGAATTTTATGCATTTGAAGGAGATGACTGATACCCTGTGGAGGAACACTCTGTGTCTGCATGACACGACATCTCCAGCATGGAGGACTTTATATAAACCGCCCATTGAGAAAAGAGTTGGGGACCTGCAGAGGAGGATTCTACATGGAGCAGTGGGCACCAATTCATTTTTAAAAGTCATTGGTGCTAGCGCAACAGATCAGTGGCCATTCTGACTTCAGAAAGAAACAGTTTATCATTAATTTCTGTATTGTACCCGAATACAACCACTGCTGCATTTCCTTGATTTATTGCTGATGGATTTGGGAATTGTATTTAATGAACTCATTTATATTTTTAGAATGTCGGTGTCAAAAGTTTGTAAAAGACAATGTTTACTTGGCAATTTTTTGTTAGGCCAGGCCAAGATGACAACGTTAAAAACGAGAAGAAATAGAGATAAAGATCTGAAAACTACTGATGCTCTGTTAATGTTTAAGGTCCTCCTTCAAAGGAGATTGAGAATCAAATTTGCATATTTTAAACTTATTAATCAATTACATATATCTAAAGAAATCTGGGCTGTAAATGATGTTTTATGCTCCATGGAAGATGAATGTCTGGTACTAAAGTATGAGTAGGAAAAGTTTGTTATTAAATGTTTAACTTTGGCTGTTAATCTGACTGCAATTATGTTATAATTGTTAATAAAGGTCTATTTAAAATAACAAAAAAATCTATCTATCTATCTATCTATCTATCTATCTATCTATCTATCTATCTATCTATCTATCTATCTATTGATTATATAGTGCCTTTCATTTCTATCTATCTATCTATCTATCGATTATATAGTGCCTTTCATCTATCTATCTATCGATTATATAGTGCCTTTCATATCTATCTATCTATCTGTTATATAGGGCCTTTCATATCTATCTATCTATCTATCTATCTATCTATCTATCTATCTATCTATCTATCTATCTATCTATCTTAGTTAGTATATGTTGCCCCAGGGTCCTGGAGAACATGATTTCATGCCAGTTTGTGCTCCAGTACGGTGTTTGGGTGGTATGACAGTAAAACCACTTGAGATGTGTCCTTTAATATTTAGTCTTCATCTCTTGGTCTTTTAATATTTTTTTTTACTTAAAGCAACCAACTAGCTGCAGTAGACAGCTTCAAATCTGAGGTCACAGTTTTTTGTTGGTTCACGATGTCAGATGGGAACAGCTGATCCTAGTGGGACGTTTAATGGCTTGCTTTTTTTAATAACTGGGGACAATGGCATTGTGGTAATCATTTGAGTGGATTTCATTGGTGGCTGCAATGGTTTTGTGGGTGTTGTAAAGGACTGTAAGTGGTATAGTTGGCCTGGGCATATGACAAAGCTGCAAGTCCCCGTCCTTAGTTGTGAGTAGCATATAAAAATGAACGTTTGACTTCCGGTGTATGTTACTTGTGTTGGGTGACTCTGGAGAGGCTTACTCTGGCTGGACAGTAAATATAGAGGATTATGCCAAATGTACAGTGGATTAAAAAAAGCCTACACACCCCTGTTAAAATGATGTAAAAAAAAAATAAAATGAAGAGAAATGATGTCAGGACATTTTTCCACTTTTATTATGAAATTCCAGCCTATACAACGAACATAAAAGTAAATCAGAAACCATTCAGGGAAAAATAAAAATCCCAAACTTACAAGAACAGGTTGCATAAGTGTGAACACCCCTAAACTTGTGCTTTGTTGAAGTATCTTTTGATTTTATGACAACACTCGGTCTACTTTGGCAAAAGCCTAGCAGCTTGGCACATCTTGACTTCCTTGCAGAATGTTCTAGATCTGCTCGTTTGCAGGGGCCTCTCCTGTGCACAGCTCTAATCAGGTTCTCCCCATCAAGATTTTCATTCTGGAATCAGGTCCGGGCTCTGACTGGGCCATCCCAGAACGCTGATCTTCTTTTGGTGAAGCCATGGCTTTGTTGTATGTTTTGGGTCTTTGCTGTGCTGAAATGTGAAATTCCTCTTCATCTTCAGCTTCCTAGCAAACACCCTGAAGGTTTTGAGCGAAAGTTGACTGGCATTTAGAGCTGTTCATGATTACCTGTACCCACTGCTGGTTGAAGCCCATTTGGAGCCCTCGACAGGGTGGACTGACACCGCCTCACACTGTATTGTTCGGCTTTGGTGACCTTTAGGGGGCCCCATCTCAGTATCCAGAATGCATTGCTCCTTCAGTAGCACAAACAGCAGCCTTTTGTGTATTTATCACAGACTTTAAGGAGCTCGCGCCCCTTGGTGTACAGAGTGTGTGCACTTTTACTTTCATGAATGGCGCCTACTCAGTATCATCAGAATTCAAGGGCTGGGAATGTGCACCCCTTAGTTTTCATAAATGTCCGCTCACAGGTGATGACCCCCTGGGTGGCCGTGTAGGTCACCTAATGGATTGACAGGTTCTGCCCTTACCTTAACTAAAGCCCCCTACTTTGGCTGAAAGAAAGAAAATCATGACGCCGCCACCAACCACGCTTCACCCTGGGAATGGGTTTCTCCTGGTGATGTGTTGTGTTGTTTTTGCACCAAACATATCTTTTGGAATTATGACCAAAAAGTTCAAGACGTCAGGATGATCCTGCAGAAATGGGTGGACTTTACTCAGTGGCAGTCAGAGTCACTTTAATTGATGGCAGGCTTACTAATTACTATTTAACACGAGAATGAATATGAGGTTTGCTTCCTGGGTCCTCCCTGTGTGGATTTTGCATGTTCTCCCCATGTCTTTGTAGGTTTCCTCCCACAGTCCAAAGACATGCAGGTTAGGTGCATTGGAGATCCTAAATTGTGTGTGTGTGTGTGTGTGCCCTGCAGTGGGCTGGCACCCTGCTCGGGGTTTGTTTCCTGCCTTGCACCCTGTGTTGGCTGGGATTGGCTCCAGCAGACCCCAGTGACCCTGTAGTTAAGATGTAGCAGGTTGGATAATGGATGGATGGATGAAGTTCAGGATGATCCTGCAGAAATGGGTGAACTTTACTCAGTGGCAGTCAGAGTCACTTTAATTGATGGCAGGCTTACTAATTACTATTTAACACGAGAATGAATATGAGGTTTGCTTCCTGGGTCCTCCCTGTGTGGATTTTGCATGTTCTCCCCATGTCTTTGTAGGTTTCCTCCCACAGTCCAAAGACATGCAGGTTAGGTGCATTGGAGATCCTAAATTGTGTGTGTGTGTGTGTGTGCCCTGCAGTGGGCTGGCACCCTGCTCGGGGTTTGTTTCCTGCCTTGCACCCTGTGTTGGCTGGGATTGGCTCCAGCAGACCCCAGTGACCCTGTAGTTAGGATGCAGCAGGTTGGATAATGGATGGATGGATGAAGTTCAGGATGATCCTGCAGAAATGGGTGAACTTTACTCAGTGGCAGTCAGAGTCACTTTAATTGATGGCAGGCTTACTAATTACTATTTAACATGAGAATGAATATGAGGTTCGCTTCCCAGGTCCTCCCTGCATGGAGTTTGCATGCTCTTCCTGTGTCTTTGTAGGTTTCCTCCCACAGTCCAAAGACATGCAGGTTAGGTACATTGGCAGTCCTCAATTGTCCTTAGTGTGTGGTGGGTGTATGTGTGTGCCCTGCGGTGGGCTGGCACCCTGCCTGGGGTTTGGTTCCTGCCTTGCACTCTGTGTTGGCTGGGATTGGCTCCAGCAGACCCCAGTGACCCTGTAGTTAGGATGTAGCAGGTTGGATAATGGATGGATGAACATGATTGGTTGATTCTGAATACAGTCACATGTTTAACTGCAATACAGTTTGCACACTTATGCAACCAGACTTCTTTTTTGAATATCATCTCTGGATTTTGATTTTTGTTTTCTTCACCATTTTTCTACAGGCTGTTATTTCACAATTAAGGTGGAGCAAGTTCTGGCATGATGTATTTTGGTTTCATTATTTTAAAGCACCAAAAGCAAAATCCTGCAAAATAACAGGGGTGTGTAGACAACTGATATCCAGTGTATTTAGTGCCTTACTCTTTTTTTCCCAAGTATTCATGTCTGTGTTCACTTTACTGTCTCTATGTCAACATCTCCTGTTTAATTTTAGCATTATTTGACATCTCTCCAAGAATGATTGCAATAATATGCAGAACGTGAATCAAACAAGATACTTAAAACCCCACCCTTGGGAGTGCCTGAACTTAATAGACATAGTAGGGGCATTTATTAATAATACCTGCGGTTTTTCTGTGGAAAAGTTCTATGAACCCGCTTTTCCGGTACAGGGTTATGGAAAATTGAAGCCATTCCAGCAATAGCAGTGACTAAAATGCCAGGGATGATTCACACACACATACTCTCTCACACTTACACTTTAGAGCCATCAGGTAAACAAACAGCATGTGTTTGAACTGTGGAAGAAAATCTGCGTAGGAATCCTACAAGAAAGTGGAAAGAACTTCCAAACCGCACAAACAGAGCACCCCAATGACATAGGGCTCTGGGCATTGTGTGAAATAACGGGGTAATCTGGGAGTCTATTTACAATGACAACTTATGTTTTGAAAAGCGCTCCTCACTGAATGCTGGCGCAGCGCGCTGATAGCAATTCTCAGTTAAAATACCAGTATAGGTGATACGAATTACTACATACAGAACTGGTACACACATCAATACGGATTTGTTAAGACACATAGAACAAACTAGAAACTAAAGAAACAAAATGGAAACCGACAATACCTGTCCAATGATTAACTGATGAACTACGGTCAGTTGACAATGGAGAAGACTGAAATTGTCACTGCCCTGGAGACCTCGGCTAACTGGCCGCCTACCCGCTCCTGGTTTTTCTATGGTGGAGTCTGTGATGCCCGTCTGATTTGATGATTCCAATGCTCCTTTATGCAATATGACTTTTGCATTTCTAAGAGAGCAGCCTGTTAGTAGAGCTGTAGCACCAAGTGCCCCGTCCATATACTGAGAAATGAAACAGAGTAGATGAGGGTGAGTGATGGTTTACAAATGTCATATGACTTATTTTAATACTAATGATACTAATGGCTCCTGTCGATCATGGAGAATCCACTGCATCCACTGAGCAGGATCATCTCCAGACAGAGGAGCAGCTTCAGTGACAGACTGCTGTCACCATCCTACTCCACTGACAGACTGAGGGGATCATTCCTCCGCCACACTATGCGACTCTTCAATTCCACGTTAATGTGGAAAACGTTAAACGTTAACATTATACAAAGTTACTATCTGTTATATCTTTCTGAGAAGGTTGGCATCCTTCATCATCTGCAGTAAGATGCTGCAGATGTTCTACCAGACGGTTGTGGCGAGTGCCCTCTTCTACGCGGTGGTGTGCTGGAGTGGCAGCATAAAGAAGAAGGACGTCTCACGCCTGGACAAACTTGTTAAGAAGGCAGGCTTTATTGTAGGAGTAAAGTTGGACAGTTTAACATCTGTGGCAGAGCGACGGGCATTAAGAAAACTCCTGTCAATCATGAAGAATCCACTGCATCCACTGAACAGGATCATCTCCAGGCAGAGGAGTAGCTTCAGTGACAGACTTTTGTCACCGTCCTGCTCCACTGACAGACTGAGGAGACCCCACACTATGCGACTCTTCAATTCCACCCGGGGGAGTAAATGCTAACATTAATTTTATTTTAATTTTTTTCATTTTTATTACTATTTAATTTAATATTGTTTCTTTGTATCAGTATACTGCTGCTGGATTATGTGAATTTCCCCTTGGGATTAATAAAGTATCTATCTATCTATCTATCTATCTATCTATCTATCTATCTATCTATCTATCTATCTATCTATCTATCTATCTATCTATCTATCTATCTATCTATCTATCTATCTATCTATCTATCAACAACAGAGATGAAGCATGCACAGCTAATCAGCAGCTCTAGTCAGGGTATGCTGGATTAAAGTCTTTGGTCTTCAGCCTGATTTAAAAGCTGAGACTGAAGGGGCAGCTCTTCTAGTAGCAGGTAGATCATTCCATTGCTTCTTAGATTAGATTATTTATTGATAAAAGCACATTTAAAACAACAGAGGTTGTGCCAAAGTGCTGTACAAAGAAGCATTAAAATAAAAACAATGCAAACAATCATGCAGAAGCAGATCAATAAAACCACAAATTATAACATCCACCACAGTCTCATTATACATAGTGAAAGGCAGAAGAACACAAGTAGGTCTTAAGTCGACTTTTAAAAACCTCGATAGAGAATGAAGACCTGATGTGAAAAGGCAAGTCATTTAAAAGCCGAGGAGCAACAACTGAGAAAGCTCGGTCTCCCTTTGAATTCAGCCGAGATCTTGGAACTATAAGGAGTAGGCGTCCAGATGGTGCTGTAACTAAAAGCTTGGTCCCTACTTTTATTTTATTAATCCTTGGAATCTTATGTAGGTTGGCATCTTAGGATCTTAATGCACACTCTGGATTGTAAGTATTGATAAGCACAGATAAGTAAGCAGGGCCTTTGTGTGGAATAGCGGCTCCACAGCTCAGATGAAAAAGCCCAGTTTTTAAATAGATATTCGCCACACTCGCAGCTTAAAGAGTGGGCATGGTAGTATGGCCGGAGCGTTTCCTGGAGGCTACGTGAGGCAGGCATTTCCTCACTTTTGTGCACAGGTGGGGAATCGTCCGTATCCATAATTGATGCCGGGAGCTGCTAATCACCTGAGCCACGTCTCCATTATATATAGTAGGAGCGAGAGTGCGAAGGGTAGGAAAAGAAAAGTTCTGAAAGAGAGAACGGAGGTTAAAGGAGGAAGAATGGGAGGCAGGAAGAGAAGGAGCCAATTTGAGTGAGTGAGTGAGTGAGTGAGTGAGTGAGAGAGAGAGAGAGAGAGCAGGCTCACTATAAAAACAGGCAGCTGGGAAAAGTGAGCCCTAGTGGGGTGTTTGGCTGGCACCTGGGGCCAGTTGGTAGTGGTCACTCCTGCTGAGCGTTAGTGAGGAACAGGAGTGACCGGAAGGTGGATGGCTCACTGCATAAGGCCGAGGAAGGCAGAGGGATTCAGGAGATTTGGAATTGGAACCCCAATGTGAGCGCCCTGGCCGTTGGTGGAACCCAAGTCTCGGTCCAAGTAAACTGGTGCCATACGGAAGTACGGAAGGCAACCAGTTGTAGTGAAGGTCAGCTGCAGCTAGGGTGACTCCCCTGGTGCAGTGCCCGGATGGGAGAAGCAGGGGAGCCACCAGGTAAGGAAGGCATAGGTTTTGTTTTTAAAAGGACTGCTTCCAGCCAGCGATTTTAACCTCATTTTTATTGGAATTATTTTAACCTCCACATTTTTCAGTTTGGTTTTTAACGGATTATTTATTTAATGACTTTTTGGATGCACTGCACTATTTATTTGGACACTGCGTTCATTTTGTTGTTTTTAATAAAAGCATTTTGCACCTTCCCCTTGCTTTTCATTGTGTCCACAATGATCAGCTCAGCCAGTGACATTACAGACGGTGTCGGGTTCAAGAGCTCCTAAAAAGGAGATGGGAGCATGAAGTGGGACCCACATTGTCACACTTTACAATTTAAGGCTTTTTGAAATCCACCCTAAACTTAACCTGAGAGCCAGTGTAAGGACTTAAGAACTGGGGTTATGTGTTCGTATCTTCTAGTTCTTGTAATAATTCTTGCAGTAGCCTTTTGAATTAACTGAAAGCTGCATTAAGAACAGTTGGAACAGCCAATGAATAGCGCATTGCAGTAGTCAGTCCTACCAATGCATGATTTGCCAAAAGCCTTAGTCTTCCAGCATTTTTAAGAGAGGCAAAAACATGTTTTGGATAGTTTTGTAATATGTACAGTACAGGCCAAACGTTTGGACACACCTCCTCATTCAATGTGTTTTCTTTATTTTCATGACCATTTCCAGCACTCCATCACTCTCCTTCTTGGTCAAATAGCCCTTACACAGCCTGGAGGTGTGTTTGGGGTCATTGTCCTGTTGAAAAATAAATGATCGTCCAACTATCCTGACTTCTGCACAACACAACTGCTGGTCCCAACCCCATTGATAAAGCAAGAAATTCCACTAAATAACCCTGATAAGGCACACCTGTGAAGTGAAAACCATTTCAGGTGACTACCTGTTGAAGCTCATCGAGAGAATGCCAAGAGTGTGCAAAGCAGTAATCAGAGCAAAGGGTGGCTATTTGGAAGAAACTAGAATATAAAACATGTTTTCAGTTATTTCACCTTTTTTTGTTAAGTACATAACTCCACATGTGTTCATTCATAGTTTTGATGCCTTCAGTGAGAATCTACCAATGTAAATGGTCATGAAAATAAAGAAAACTCATTGAATGAGGAGGTGTGTCCAGACTTTTGGCCTGTACTGTATTTCAATGACATGCTAGTGTCAAAAATAATACCTAGATTGCAAACTGGTTCATTAAACACAATGGTGATTCAAACGGGATTAAAGAGTCACAGAATGTTCTTGCGGCTGGCAGGTTTCACTCCCTCTGCCCTAGCCGATACAATAAGTCGTTTTCTATTACAAAGTGAGGACCCTGTGGCATGGGCTGATGAGTGCGTTGGCCATTGACTAACATGACTGCATTTTTAGCAAATTTCACAGAGTCATCGTTCCACTGTTCCCTTTTAAAAGAAGCCTAGAAGAAACAGGGACAGGACCTGACAAATAACCAGGTGGGAGAGTACCGGGGCCGAGTTTCCGGATAGGGGATTCGTCCTGTCGTATGGAAAGCCCCTTTACAGCCTCCACTCCCAAAATACATAACCGGGCTCTTTCTTCCTGCCGACTATGCCACTGTCATAAGAACGCGCCAAAGACATCAGTCCCGCAGTGGAGCATCGGCACAAATATTAGGAAGGTTTTCTTCACACAGAGAACTATAGAGACATGGAATTACGTGACCAAGTCATGTGGTAGTCAGTAGAGCTTTAGGGACCATCAAAACTAAGCTTGATGTTCGTTTGGAAGAATGAAGTGGATAGGACTGACAAGCTTTGTTGGGCTGTTGTCGTCCAGATTGTTCTGTTGTTCTTAAAGTTAAAAATGTGAATGAGCAGAGATGTTTAAGCCAGGCTAGTGTGGTGGTCCCAACATTAAACCAAGCGATAAAATAAAGGAGCTGCATCTCAATCTGTTAACCTCTCCGAGGTGTTTTATGACGAGCTGTTAAAATTGTACTCCCAACAGTTCTGAACGTAAAATGTAATGAAAGCTAAAGGAAAAAAATATTTTTTTTTTTCTTCTCATTCAGTGTACTACTCTTTAGACAGATCTCATTGCCTATGCTCGTTCTACATTTATATTATGTTCACCTCTTCTTTCTAGCTGTTCAAGAAGACATACATACTTGAGAAGTGAATTGGAACCAGGAGGAGGCTCAATAATGGATGCGTTTTCAGGAATTGGCAAGAGTGCTATATGTAAGTAAAAGTACAGATTGTGGGAAATCTGGTCTGGTGTACTGCTGATGGCGTCACCTGGGTGGCCCACAAAGTATGCTCGCTATCTCTGTTTCCTTGGATTTTCTGACTTCTCACATTCCTGCCTTTTTCCATTAACAGTGCAAAGCAGAAACCTGGAACTCAATGCCTCGTTTACCACAGCAGATGAGCTGTCCAAGGAGCTGGGCAGCATGTGGGAGGAGTGCAGCGCGTCAAATGAAGCCACTGATGAAAAGGTAAAGTGGCCATCATCATTACCAGCGTTTGTTTATGTTCTGATGTCTATGTCTAATTTCTTATGGGTCATCCTTCACAGTACTCTACCTTTCTAATCTCACATTAATAACATCACCCGGTCTGCTTACTTCCACCTACGTAATATTAATCGCATCCTCCTCTCCCTCAATTCCCATACCACTGCCATTCTTGTTCACAGTCTTGTTACTTCTCATCTGGACTATTGCGATTCACTCCTCTTCGGTCTCTCTAATAAATCTCTCCATAAGCTTCAGCTAGTCCAGAATTCTGCTGCTCGCATCATTACTCCAACCCCGTCTAGTCACCATATTACTCCGGTCTTGCAGCAGCTTCATTGGCTCCCTTTTAAGTTTCAAATTGATTTTAAAATTCTGCTGTTAACATTTAAGGCCATTCATAACCTCACCCCTCCATATCTGTCCGACATTCTTCATGTTGCCATTCCCTCCCGTAACCTCAGATCCTCTTCCTTCATCCATCTGACCGTCCCTCTCACCCATCTCACCACCACTGGGAGCGGAGCATTCAGCCGTTCTGCTCCCAAGCTCTGGAACTCCATACCATCTGAACTTAGAAATATCGAATCCTTTTCAACCTGCAAATGTAAACTTAAAACCCATCTCTTTAAAATGGCTTTTTCTTTATGATTACAGTGGCTTTGTTTGGTTTTAATTTTTATATTTTCTGATGTTTGAAGTTTGTTTATAATGTATTTTTTATTTGTTTGTTCAGTGTCCTTGAGTTCTTAGAAAGACACTGTGATAAGAAGGGACAAGAGACATGGCAAGGTTTGGGGCAGCCACCCGTATAATTCAGTGTCCTGCCTGCAAATGTAAATGCTTTTTAGTTTTAGCCAAGCTTACAAGAGAGAGTCCAAAACAGAACTGAATTCCAGGGAAAAGGTGTGAGGCTTTATAGGAAGTCTGGGGGAAGTGATGTCGTCCTCGGGGCCGGGACCGGAAGTGGGGTGTCCCGAGTCTAGGCGGTGGCTCCTGGTGGGATTTCCTGGGAAAGGACAGCAGGGAAGTTAGAAAGAGCGTCAGTGCACCCCACCACGCCCTGGGCAGATGTATTACCATTCATCTCCAAGCCCTTCAGCTGCCTGCTATTCACACGTGTGTAACAGCACCTTGTATAAATAAAATGTATTATTATTATTATTAAAGGTCAAAGGGCACCACCTGACTTTACTAGAACTGTGACACCAAAAAGAAATGTACAAGTATTTTGGGATGACTGATCTAATACCTGCTGGACAATGTTATGGTTGTTTGTTTAATTTTTAGCTTATATTATTACTGTTGCATTGTCCATTATACTGTATCAACCATATTTTTACAATAATATTGTTTCTTTTTCCCCTTGGGATTAATAAAGTATCTATCTATCTATCTATCTATCTATCTATCTATCTATCTATCTATCTATCTATCTATTATATAGTGCCTTTCCTATCTATCTATCTATCTATCTATCTATCTATCTATCTATCTATCTATCTATCTATCTATCTATCTATCTATCTATCTATCTATTATATAGTGCCTTTCACATCTATCTATCTATCTATCTATCTATCTATCTATCTATCTATCTATCTATCTATCTATCTATTATATAGTGCCTTTCCTATCTATCTATCTATCTATCTATCTATCTATCTATCTATCTATCTATCTATCTATCTATCTATCTATCTAATAGTGCCATTCCTATCTATCTATCTATCTATCTATCTATCTATCTATCTATCTATCTATCTATCTATCTAATATTCTTATAACATTTTTTCAATATTTACAGTGGATTCAGAAAACGTTCAGACCCTTTCACTTTCTGCTCACTTTATTTATTATGTTGTGTTCCCCAAACTCGGTCCCGAGGACCCCCAGTATCTGCCGGTTTTTGTTCCAATGAGATTCCTAATCAGTGACATCGCCTGATAACGCTGATCTCATTTAATTAGCTGGGATTATTTTTCTCTTATTCTACATTCAGAAAAGCACAGCAGTATGATTTTTACATTTATAAGACATTTAGAAATATTTCTGCTTTTGCTATCAATTTAAATGCTGAACTCCCTTTTGTTGATTGCATTCTACTTTGCCCTTTCTCTGTGCAGTTTTTCCCCTTCGTTGTATCTTATTAATGACAATTAAAAATGAGCAGAGCAGACACGCAGGCGATCAACACTGAATAATCAGGCTGCACGAACTTTAGCATCAGACCCACTAATTAGTAAATAATAGATTAATGAAACCATTAGAACACCTAGAAAAGTAGAATGAAAATCAAGATGAAAATATTGTTAAAAAGAAAAAAAAATAAATTGTTCCCATATAACTGCTTAGTACATTTCAATATATTGTGGACGCTAGAGGTGCTGTTGCCTCGTGAAACCCCACAGACAGACGTCCAGGATGCACGTTTAAAAGCACCAAGAAGAATTCTTTAATATTTTCTTCAATACAGTGCACACAGCACCACACACTCCACAACTCTCCAATACTTATACAATAATCAATAATCACAATAATATCCTCAACTCCCTGCAGCTTCGTCACCCAACCTCCCAACTCCGGCTCAGTTTTCTAAAGATCACGTGGGCAAGATGTAAGCAGATGAGACCAAAAGAGAACTTTTTGGTTTAAATGAAAAGCGTTATGTTTGGAGAAAGTATGTAATATGCAATCATTTTCCTTAATAAATAAATGACCAAGCATAATATATTTGTCTCATTTGTTTAACTGGTTTCTCTTTATTTACTTGTAGGACTTGAGTGAAAATCTGATGATGTTTTTCAGGTCATATTTATACAGAAATATAGAAAATTCTAAGGGGTTCACAAACTTTCAAGCACAGCTGTATGTGCGTGCAAAACACGACTATCCCAATGACACCAGTGACTAATCTATACTAATAAAAGGCAAAGCCCTCACTCACTCACTGACTCATCACTAATTCTCCAACTTCCTGTGTAGGTAGAAGGCTGAAATTTGGCAGGCTCATTCCTTACAGCTTACTTACAAAAGTTGGGCAGGTTTCATTTCGAAATTATATGCGTAATGGTCATAACTGGAACCTATTTTTCTCCATATATTGTAATGGAATTTAGCTCGATGGCCGTGGGGGGTGGAGTTGTGTGTGACATCATCACATATATGTGTGTATATATGTAGATCTGTATATATATGTACAGTATGTATGTGTATGTGTGTATATATGTATATTTATATGTATGTATGTATGTCTATATGTATGTGTGTATATGTATGTGTATACAGGTATATATGTTGATATGTGTATACATGTATATATATGTAGATGTGTATATGTATATATATATATATAGATATGTGTATGTGTATGTGTACATATGTGTATATGTAGATATGTTTATATGTATATATGTATATGTTTATATGTGTGTGTGTCTGTGTGTGTGTGTGTATATATATACGACAGCAACACTCATAACAGTGACAAAACAATTACATGTTACGTTATTTTCAAAATGTTCCCCTTTCTTTTTCATAACTTCTTTAACACACTACTTCTTCGCTGCGAAGCGCGGGTATTTTGCTAGGTATTATATAAGAAGACGAATATAGCCATATTTACATTGAATCCTCCCTTGCCCATAAACAATTAACAGAAACACGGAACACAAATACATCCACAGATTAGTTAAACACAGCTATTGAAATGTTGTGAAAAATGAGTCCAAAGTAAAGTCTGGCGGTATTGATGCTGACTGTAGTGTTATTGTGCTCCTTCCTGAAAACAAAACGACCTCACCGTGAAAAGTTCTGGCAATGGCTGGTATGAATCCGAACCTTGGGGTTACTCGGCTCTGGCTGTCGTGATGTTCAATCGGATGTCGAAAAAGCAAGCAATGGAATGATGCAATAAGAGGCAGTGATGAATCTGTAAATGATCAGGTCAATTGTCTACTTTCTCCTCTCTCTCTCTCCTCGTCTTCCTCTCGCCTTCGCTCTTCTTTTTTAAACACAGAATGTCCCGGATGTACCTGGTGAGTTTGACAGGTGATTTCCTTCTTGGGGCTGCGGACTCTCTCCATCATCCTTCCCCTCTTCACTTACAGGGACAACATTTACTGACGCACATATAACAACGGACAGTAAATGGGATGATGAAAACAGAACGCACTCAGCCCAGACCAAAACAAATCCTTATTATTATGTAGCCCCGCTTCAACAACAGTTTCTGATTTCCTATCGACCTGCGAAACTAAACACACTGACAACACAATGTATGTGCTACAGCACCTCTGTTGCGCTCTGCTGAAGCAATTCATTTGTGCTCACGAATCAGTTCTTATGATTCAAAAGAGAAGAAATCATTCATCGATCGTCCATCACTATTGCACTAGTTCTTGTTTTCCTTTCCTCCGCTGCTGCTTGTCCTTTGGTCAGTCAGTCAGTCATCATCCAACCCGCTATATCCTAACACAGGGTCACAGGGGGGTCTGATGGAGCCAATCCCAGCCAGCACAGGGTACAAGGCAGGAACAAATCCCCAGGCAGGGCGCCAGCCCACTGCAGGGTACACACACACAACAACCACACATTAGGGACAATTTAGGATCGCCAATGCACCCAACCTGAATGACTTTAGATCATGGGAGGAAACCCACGCAGACACGGGGAGAACATGCAAACTCCACGCAGGGAGGACTCGGGAAGCGAACCCACAGGTCTCTCCATACTGCGAGGCAGCAGCACTACCCACTGCGCCACCGTGCCACCTTGTCTTTTGGTAGCTTACAATATCTGTGATCTCTTGGTATGTTTATTACTTTATGATTTTTGTTCTAGTTCTTCATTTTGGCAATCTGTGTAGAGAGATTAGCCAATATATTGTAATTGGTCTTGCAGGTAATTAACTTGAATGTGCCTTTGTTAAGGATCTTTGTCATATTACTTACTCTTAAATAAGCCTCTTACTAAACAAAGATCCCCTGTTACTTCTTTAACTTCACACTGAAATACTTTCAGATGTTCTAACTAACGTCTAATGGATGTTTCTATATAAGTTTGCGAATGAACAGTAATGTTTTCTAATGCACCCTTTTTGGTTTCAGGGCACATATCCTGATTACAAAGCCTCTCCTGTTAACTCAGGGGAGAATCCGGACACCGTCAGTTATTCCTCCAGGATGAAAGATCAACAAATGACAAGCGATACCAGTCCAGCCAGCAAATCTTTACCCTTCAGCCCATCTGGTCAGTTAAGTCAAGATCAGTCCCCCAAACCCCTGGACTCCATTTCAAGCAGCAAATACACACCTACCTTTTACTATACCTCTGAGCGTCAGACACCTCCCTTGGGACAGCATGAAAGATCTCCATCTCCTTCTCCTCGTTCAGTCATTTCGGAAATCCATAACTATGATCAGATGTCACCGGTCCAGTCATCTCGCTTTTTCGCCCAGACACAGAAAAAAAGTTCTTCTTCGCAGTCTTTACAGTATGACACTGGGTCTTTGGGACGGAGCTCAGGGTGGTCCCCACAGAAGGAGAGAAGCCCTTCCCCTCACCCAGCTTCTGTAGTACCGCAGGAGTTTGCTGCTACACCTCGACAAAGCAAGCCACTGGTCTCCAGCACTCTGCCGAGGAACTTCAGAGAGATAAAAACATACGGTAATGTAGCACATCTCGGTTGTGATGTTGTTTCGCTAATGTTGTAGCTGAAAGTTTTACAAAATAAAACTGGGAACAAAATTTGCTGTGAGTCTAGAATGAAATAGTTTTTCACAGTTTCAGATATGCATGCACTAAAACACTAAAACAGATCAGTATAGCATGTGTGGAGGCTGGCCTGGACACAGACAGGCAGACACGTTCATGTCACCCACAAACACGTTTATTTTCACTATTATATACAAGGGTGCCACACAAAGTCCCCAAAGTCCTGGCCACACAATGCCTTTCTTCAGACCGCCTCCTTCTCTCTTCTTCAGCTCAGTCCACTCCACTCCCGACTCTCGCCCTGAATGAAGGGAGACGGCCCCTTTTATTATCCCCCAGATGTGCTCCAGGTGGGTTCCTGCAATCTTCCATGGACACACCCCGTGTGGCGGAAGTGCCGGCTGCATCCCCGGAAGCACTCCAGGTGTCCCTGCTCCTCTTCCCCCCAGTACTTCCTGGTGTGGCGGAAGTGCTGAGGTCCAGGGCTCCAAAGGCATGGGGGCGACCACGGGCCCCTACAGGGTGAAGCTTCAAAGCTCTGAACCCGTGGCCCCCAAAGGAACCAGGGAGGTCGCCCCCAGATGGTCTGGGGAAGGCGCAAGCCCTCCTCAGGTCCTCCTTGGCGTCCCGGCTAGGTCGCCACCCCAGCCACCTCTGACACATGATATACAGTGGGTATAGAAAAGAATCCCCCCCTTCGAAATATTCCCATTTGTTTTTGCTTTACATCCTTAAATGAAAACACACACACAAAATATTTATTCCCAGCTTTACTGGGAACCTAAAATATCCAAGTGAAAGATATCACAGTTACAGTTCAGAAGAATTTTAAAAAATCAAAACCAAGACCTACTGAGATTAATAAAGGATCACCCCTCAAATGTCAATGTCATTTTGTTGAACCCCCTTTTGCTTTAATGACAGCCTCGAGTCTTTTGGGATACTTCTCTATCAGCTTTGCACACCTAGATTGTGTAAAATTTACCAACTCTTCTTTACAGAACTGTTCAGGTTCGGTCACATTGGATGGTGAGCGTTGGTGGTCTGCTATCTTCAAATCTTTCCACAGATTTAGGTCTGGGCTCTGACTGGCCACACCAGGACATTCACTTTTTCCTCCTTCAGCCACTGTGTGGTCAGTTTTGCTGTGTGCTTCAGGTTGTTGTCGTGTTGAAAGGTGAACATTCTGCTCATCTTCAACTTTCTGGCAGAGGGTAGCAGGTTTTCCTCAAGAACTTGACGGTATTTTGCCCCATCCATTTTTCCTTCGACCCTAACGTGAGCCTCATGCCCTGTGGCAGAGAAACACCCCCAACACCCTCACAACAGGATGCTGCCCCCTCCGTGGTTAACTGTAGGTATGGTGTGTTGTGGATGGTGAGCTGCTTTGGTGTACAGTTTGATATTGAGGTCAAATAGTTTGATTTTGGTCTCATTTGACCATAAGACCTTTTTTCTACTTGGCATCAGAATCTTCAAGGTGCATTCTGGCAAAGCTCAAACGAGCCTTACTTAATGTGGCCTTTCTTGAGAAGTGACTTTTTCCTTGCGATCCTCCCGAAAAAGCTGGAAGAAATATTGGCTTATGTGTTTTCATTTAAGGCTGTAAAGCAAAAAAATGGGAATATTTCAAAGGGTGAGGTGATTCTTTTCTTTACCTACTGTATCTCACACAGTGGGTCTTTACCATAGCATCACCGAGAATAGTAACTTCTAAAACAAAGGTGTCACACTCCAGTCCTGGTGGGTCGCATTGGCTGCAGGTTTTCATTCTTACCATCTTCTTACTGTAATTAGTAACCAGTTTTTGCTGCTAATTACTTCTTTTAATTAACTTGACAGGCCCTTTAGTTGTTTCTTTTTCCTTAATTAGCTGCCAAACATTAATGAGACCCAAAACAAGCCGCCACATCACACAATATCTGAAAATAAAGAAAGGTGACGGTCACAGTAAGGTTGATCTCTCAACTCACCAAAACACTTTGACAATGTTCACTGCATGCTCCCATCGTCCGTCCGGGAGCCCTTAAACCCTGCACCTTCGGTAATGTTACCGATGAACACGGCAGTGAGGCACAACAAATAGAGCAAGGGGATGGTGCAAAAGTGCAAAGTGCTTTTATTTAAAAACAGCAAACAAACAACAATCAAAAACAAATAGTGCAGTGCATCACAAAGTCATTAAATAAATAATCCATAACAACAGGTGTTATTGTGGAGGTTAAAAATCCAATAAATAGAAAAAACAACAATCCTTTAAAATGAGGTTAAAACAATGCTGGAAGCAGTCTCTTAAAAACAACATAAAGCCTGGTGCTTCTTTTACCTGGAGGCTCCCCTGCTTCTATCTGGGCCCCGCAACAGGAGAGTCTCCCTACCAGCAGCTGACCTTCTTTCTTCTCCACTGGTCTAGAGGCTTCCTGATCCCTGGCTTCAGTCGCACACTCTCCAGACCGAGACTTGGCTTCCCTGGCGACCAGGATGCCCACGTCAGGGAATTCACCACCCAAGCCTCCTGACTCCTGCTGCCTTCTCGGCCTTACGCGGTCAGCTGTCCTTTGCTGTCTCCTCAGTATGCTCAGCAGGAGCAACCACTACCAACTGCCCTGGTGTTGGCCAAACACCCCTGCTAGGGCTCAACTGTCCAGCTGCCAGCCTGCAAGACTTCGTTCGCTTCCTCACTCACACCGGCTCTGTCTCTCTCCACGCTGCTTCCTGCAACCTCCTTTATTCCTTCCTTTTTTCTTTCTTCTTTCTCTCCTTTTTAGCCACCTCGCGCTTCTATTTATGAAGAGGACGTGGCGGCTGTAGCAATCAGCAGCCCCGGGAACAATTACGGATGTGGACGGTTTCTCACCTGTGCACTTAGGTGAGAAACGCCCACACCACGAATTCCCCTGGAACTGCTTCAACCACTCAACCAACATGCCGCCTCGCTAAGCTGCAAGCGCGGTGATTATTTAAAACTGGCCTCTTGACGTGAGCTGTGGACCCGCTATACCGTTCTTATGAAAAACAGAAAATCAACAGTTTTGGAAATGTCAGCTGTGGCAGAACGAGAGCAACAACAAGCCATGGAATTAAATAATGGGGTTTAATTAACAGCAACAATTGGCTTCTCATTAAGAAACTGGTTGGAGTTTGAAGCCCTAGTTTAGCTGGTCATCTCTTGGCTCGTTTCACGTCTCATTTCTGTTTGGCTGCATTTTAATGAGGAAACAAATCAATTCAGAGGACTGAATCCTTCTAACAGGGCTATTAAAATGTGAGTTGGCAGTGAAAACAGGTCACTGATTAGGAAAAGGGTTAGAATGAAAACCTGTAGCCACTGCGCCCCCTGCAGGCCTGGAGTTCGACACCCGTGTTCTAGAAGATTCATGTGCAGGCCTGAAGCCACTGGAATGTGAGTGGCACTTCTTCCAACTATGGTTTATAAACCAGTCATTTGCTAATTGAGTTAATTGTCAATTATTTTTTCTTTTATCATCTGGTTGGCATGAATACGTTTTAACTGTTTATGTGCATTAAAGTCAAACTCAGGATATTTTTCTGAAGAATATTCACAAAGTTGGTGCTGTCTAGTGTATTACAGTGTTGTGATTCTCAAATGATCAATTTGAACTTGAATCAAGGATATTTCTCTATTTGCTGTTTCAATAACCAGCAGGATGAGATCAAATGAACACTTATCTTAAACAGAGCACCCTTTAGACACAAATGTAAACTTTATCTTTAAACAAAGTTGGACCTTTTCATAAACGTAAGCCACGAAGAATATACTGGTTTGCTCATTTTCAGGGCTCAATCGCACATGAAGGACTAAACATATTTTCTTCATTGAGAAATATCACTGATACATTTTAAGTGTGCAGCGTTAAGACAAATCATAACACTCAGTTCAACAGAGCTGCAGAGTAACAGTGAACCAAGGGCAAAGCAATCGGTTATCCTCTGAAGGATCAGACTAACTGCATAACATGCTTGTCGCACAATGTTTAGAACATTTTACACCAGGCGTTGTGCTCCTCTTCCTCACACTCTCCTGGTCTGCAACAGCGGTGATTCCGAGACACTGGTGTTCTTCTAATCTGAATATGGGAACTAAAGCAGGACGATTGCCCCTGTGTCATGGCTCCTAACTCATTTGCTTCAGTGCTGAAGTAAAAGCTCCTATTTTGAATGAAGTCTTGAGACTGTACCTGCCTTCTCTATACAGTAATAAAGTACCAGTGTATTCCTTGGAAATCTGGACTCACCTTTCTGTTTCTCGTGCAGCTAACTCTGTGACCCAAGCTTGACAATACCTGTATATTTTATTTGTAAATGAGACACTAGATGTAATTTTTTTCTATACGAATACAGGTATGAATACAGATGAAAATGAGACGTTAGATATAACTTTTGTTTATAGAATTACAAACTTGCTTCTAGATTGGAGACGGAAGCCACTCCCTAGTAAAAGGCACATGGCAGCCCGCCTGGAGTTTGCCAAAAGGCACCTGAAGGACTCTCAGACCATGAGAAGCAAAATTCTCTGGTCTGATGAGACAAAGATTGAACTCTTTGGTGTGAATGTCGGGTGTCACGTTTGGAGGAAACCAGGCACCGCTCATCACCAGGCCAATACCATCTCCATAGGGAAGCATGGAGGTGGCAGCATCATGCTGTGGGTATGTTTTTCAGCGCCAGAAACTGGGAGACTAGTCAGGATAAAGGGAAAGATGACTGCAGCAATGTACAGAGACATCCTGGATGAAAACCTGCTCCAGAGCGCTCTTGACCTCAGACTGGGGCGACGGTTCATCTTTCAGCAGGACAACGACCCTAAGCACACAGCCAGGATATCAAAGGAGTGGCTTCAGGACAACTCTGTGAATGTCCTTGAGTGGCCCAGCCAGAGCCCAGACTTGAATCCGATTGAACATCTCTGGAGAGATCTTAAAATGGCTGTGCACCGACGCTTCCCATCCAACCTGATGGAGCTTGAGAGGTGCTGCAAAGAGGAATGGGTGAAACTGGCCAAGGATAGGTGTGCCAAGCTTGTGGCATCATATTCAGAAAGACTTGAGGCTGGAATTGCTGCCAAAGGTGCATCGACAAAGTATTGAGCAAAGGCCGTGAATACTTATGTACATGGGATTTCTCAGTTTTTTTTTATCTATACTAATAAAAGGCAAAGCCCTCACTCACTCATCACTAATTCTCCAACTTCCCGTGTAGGTAGAAGGCTGAAATTTGGCAGGCTTATTCCTTACAGCTTACTTACAAAAATAAAGCAGGTTTCATTTTGAAATTCTACACGTAACGGTCATAATGGTCATAAAGGTCGATAACGGTCGACAACATCCGCCATGTTGAACTTTCTTATTTATGGCCCCATCTTCTTGAAATTTGGTAGGCGGCTTCCCTGCGCTAACCGAAACCGATGTACGTACTTATTTCGATGGTATGACGCCACTGTCGGCTGCCATATTGAACTTTTCAACGTCATTAATTCTCCAACTTCCCGTGTAGGTAGAAGGCTGAAATTTGGTATGCTCATTCTTTACAGCTTACTTACAAAAGTTAAGTAGATTTCATTTCGAAATTCTACGTGTAACGGTCAACAATGTCCGCCATGTTGAACTTTCTTATTTATGGCCCCATCTTCACTAAATTTGGTAGGCGGCTTCCCTGCGCTAACCAAAACCAATGTAATGCGTACTTATTTCGGTGGTATGATGCCAATGTTGGCCGCCATATTGAACTTTTCAACGGTCTTTGTTACTTATGGGCCCATCTTCAAGGAATTTGGTACGTGGGTACCCAATGCTAACTGAATCCTACTTACGTACATATATACATCCATAGCCTGCAGCTCAGTCACTGTGTGAGGCGGCGTTGGGTCCCCCATCCCAATGCCTCCCACGATGTTGGCTGCCTGCCTATATAAGGCCGTCCATCGCTCCAGTCTCTACATTCCCTTCCTTGCTTCGCCACGGGATTTACGTCTCCCTGCTGATAACTACAGCCTTTTTATTTAATCCACGGCTTCTCTACTGTTTTATTGTTCATTTATTACGATTATAGTTATTGTGTAGGTATTTTAGACTTACTTTACATTGTTCAGGTACCCATTTCCTTTATCATTCTAACCGTATTCCCCATTAACATGTCTATCGAGGTGATCACCATCGATCAAAGAACTGTCACTTACCGAGTGGTTTCCATGCCCGGAGATGGCACCTGCCTTTCCCATTCTCTTTGTTACATATTGCACGGCCATATCAGGCTCACTCTTGATATCCATTGTGTCTTATGTATTGAATGACTGGGACAGGTTCAAGGTGTGGACTGATGATGGTACAGGAGATAATTACACTACACAGGAGCACTAGAAGACTGAAATGCTTAAGCCCTTCACCTATGGTTCTGCATGTGAGTTGATGGCTGCCGCTGAATTGTTCGGTTGTCGCTTTCAAGTGTACCGAAATGACCAAATATTTTACACCTTTCGACAACCGGCAATGCCTCTTAAACATCTTAGATTGACAGGTGACGATTTCAGTAGTGGACACTTTGATGTTTATGAATGTTTAAACTCTCAAAAGCTAGATGTGAAGTTATCAATGAAACCGGTTATATACTTACAACGCTTGACAGATGCCGAATGTCTCTTCAACACAAGTCCTACAAATACTGTCGTAATTGAAACAAACCATGAAACTCAAACCGATTATGACAGCAGCAATCCAAGCTGTGAGATTTGAGACAAGATTACTATTCACATGGCCAACTGTACGTTGCATGCTCAAGAGTAAGCTCAGCGCACAGCTTGGTCATATTACAACCGGAGGGCCGAACTCACAATGTGGTATACAAAGAGATCCTTAACAAATAATTATTGGTATATTTTCCCTCAGTTTAAAAAGGTTTAATTTTCTTCTTAATAAAAATTTTAAGGCAGTACTTCGCCGCTGCGAAGCGGGTATTTTGATAGATAGATAGATAGATACTTTATTAATCCCAAGGGGAAATTCACATTTTTGCTAGTTTTTAATAAATTTGCAAAAACCTCAAGTACACTTTTATCACGTTGTCATTATGGGGTGTTGTGTGTAGAATTCTGAGGAAAAAAATGAATTTAATCTATTTTGGAATAAGGCTGTGACATAACAAAATGCGGAAAAAGTGATGTGCTGTGAATACTTTCTGGATTTACTGTATCTAAACCACGTTTTGCTAAAGCACTTAAGTGTGAATAGTGTCATTGAAAACAATGGCAAATAACTTTTCAAGTGGTTTAGGAACATGCTGGTCTAATGCTGAATTGCCTGAAAACGCTTCGGTGTGATTGGGCCCCAATGGTATTCTGGTGAGTGACTTTTTGCAGTCCTCTGGCTTTCTGAAGAAATTATTGGTTTTGCGCCAGACTTTTTGTGTTTTCGGTTTAATTTGTGAAAGAGCGACGCATGTCCTTGTTTGCTTCTACATGTCACTGGCATAACATTTTTCCAAGGAAAAAATCAAAAGGCATGTTTACCCCCTGATTTGGAACAAAGCAAATTGACTAGGAGTGTGAAAACGCCTAAAGTAACTAATCAAGTAACAAGTCTTGAAACACCTTCAATGAAAGGTAAATCAAAGAGGTTACCAAACTAAACAAAAGTTTCTTCTTATTTTCCTTGAGTCATTTAGCACTAGGCTATTATTGGTGTTTGTTTTGGAGGATTACATTTTGAAATACATGTCTGTGCATGGCCCCCATCTTTTATAGTGGTGCAAAGTGCAGACTGGGAAGTGTAGTCCATTAGTGTAGCCTTGGGGTGCCACTGGGGGGAGGCGGCTGCAGGAACAAATTGCCCCCCTTAAAGTAACCTCCACCTGACCCAGAAGTACCTCCTACTTGTGGCAGTGTCACACAGGAAGTGCTCATGTGTCCCTCATAAAAGAAGCCACCCAACCAAATCCAGGCAAGCCAGAGTCGGGTGAAAATGGACGAAGCTTGCCTGGAAGAGTAAAAGGAGAGGACAAAAGAAGAAGAGAAAGAGAGTATAAGAGGAATTGTGCTTGTGTGATATCTGTTTATCATCTGTGAGGTATGTGTGAAAGTAAATCACTGTTTGAACTGATACTTATGTTGGTGTATTGGAGGGTTTGGCAGCTTACTGGTGCCCCCTACTGGTCATACTGTTTAAAGAAAAACACTAAAACAATCTCTCTATTATCTATATATATAATTTAATGTGTGGATGTATGTATGTTCCAGCATCATGTCCGAACAGCTGGAGCAATTTTCATGAAACATTTTTCTCAATTGGTCGGCTAAAAATACTTTAGGGTGAAATCAGCCCTAACCCACCCCCTTCTGGGTAGGGTAGGGGTTACCTTGCGGTCTTGTATACATGTTATCATTCAGTTGACACTCTGACCGACCACCGGAGGGCGAACTGGAGGTGACTGCCAGCATTCTTTATGTTTGAGCACCACAGCATGACCCTGTTGCTTACAAGACTGTAAGACAAGCACATTAAGGAGTCTTCATTGTTTGTTAATTTATTTTTATTTTATATTATATAAGTTGTGGGGTTTTTTTTATTATATTTTTCTCAAACAATTAAAAAAAAAAACACTTTATTTTGCTCTTGGGCAATGCTGGGTATTTCAGCTAGGATAAAATAATCCTGGGACGAGACGTGACTTTTTCAGAGAGATACTTTCATGTCCCAAGAGATTTAACGACACCCGGGGCTGGAAATAAAAGGCAAAGAGTAGATGACAAAGTAGAACGTCGTAAAGAGGTTCAAAAACGTTGGCACAATACACATGCAGAGCAGGTTAGAGATTATGAAATTACTAAAATTCGAAAGTCTCAAAAAAATGATAGTAAAGATCGCATTATCACAAAGAAATGGAAATTATTACTCGGTGAAATAACGGAACAGCGAAAAGAGATTGAATATATGGACATAGGTGATATGACAGAAGTATGTCGATATTGTTCAGCTTTAAAGTTTAAGTCGGAAACTTGTAGATCGTCTAATTTGTGTTGCCATCAGGGAAAAGTAGTGTTCCTTCCCAATGAAGAGGCCTATCTGCAAGAATTAAAAGATTTGTTGTTCGGTGAAAGTGAAATCCACATACGTGAGCAGCAAAGACGTGAAGTGGCTGGCGCGTAGGGCAGACTGGAGGGGTCGGCGAGCGAAGCCCCCTAGTACTTCTAATAACAATTTTAAGCTAAGTATGCAATGACAAAGGGCTTCCTCAAATGACTTAAGAAATATCTTTTTAAAATGGAATGTTGTTGTGGAAGTCAAATGGGGACGATCTGGTAAGCGGTGTGATTTGAAAACACACGCTGCTCAGTTTGATACGTCCTCATTACTGCAAGATGTGGTCCTTTATGGATGCACCGTACTGTTAAGAGCTTGAGAAGTGTTTTCACCAGGAAGGGCCTTATTTAAAGAGAGGATTGACTGATGCCTTTCTTATTTGCAAACGATCAGCAATTGGTAAACTGAATGAAAGCATTGGAAGGAGACCAGAAAAGACCACTCAGTCCATGTAGTGTGTTCGGACATTAAGAATGCCGTTTGGCTTTATCTTCTTGGGCGTTTTGATTGATGGCTGGTGATCGTTTGCTTATGTTGTTCCAGATGACGTGCAGGCCCCACAGAAGCCCACAGGGATATGGAATGAATCGAATCTGGATGTGGCCTATGAAAAACGATCGCACCAGAAGCCCGGCTATGAGAGTGAGTTGCACCTGATACTGAGAGAGTTGATTTCTTTGACATCTTGTAAAGCACTTTGAACCGCTTTGTTTGTGTGGAAATGTCCTATAGAAATATATGTTCTTACCGTTATTTCTCTTTTCCTCTCTCTTTGCTCAATCTTGTCTAATTTAAAGTGATGCCTCCCACACGTAGTATCAATTTGTGCCTTTTCTTAATTCGTAGGGCTAGACAAGCTGAGGCCAAATCCTCCACCTTCTGTACTGGTCAGCAATTGGCGAGAGTCTAATTTGGATGCACCTCCTTCAGCAGTGAAGGTAAGATTTGGTGAATTTGTAACACATGTAGGTGGACTGAAAGAAACTTTCTGTAATCGGAAAATATCAGCCGCGTTAAATGGTGGCACACCTACAGTGGATTCAGAAAGCATTTAGATCCTTTCACTTTCTGCGCATTTTATTGTGTTGTAGATTTCATTTGTAATGGATACATTTGCCATTTTTGCCCGTCGATCTACACTCAATAACCCATAATGACAAAGTATGTACAGTGGACCCTTGACTTACAAACTCAATTCGTTCGCGAGGGCTAGTTGTAACTCAAGTTGGTTGTAAGTCAAGACTATTTTTCCCATAAGAAATAATGGACATACCCATAATGCATTCTGAACCTCCCACAGCAACACTTACTTAACCTTTTCATAATAAAAAAGGGTTGTATAATGTGCATAATTGACCGAAACACCAATAATTTTTCTAATGTACTAACCAAAAAGTTATAAAAAGTGCCCAGCCTACTACCAGAAGTAGGCTAGATTAGGCTAGGAGCATGGCGGCGCGCATGGTAGAGGCAGCTCAGGGCTCTCCTTTTCATTGCACTTTTTTGTTGTTTTTGTACTTTTTTTTTGCTTGTTTGTGCACGATCGGTTCGGCGAACATCCGCTACACCCGTCAGAACCTTATAGACATCGGTGTCCAGAGCCAGACATCTGTATCGAGTGTTTTTCATCACACGCACAACATCCCAGACAACATAGCGAGACCTGCGGGCTCTCCGTGGATTGTTGTCGGGTCTAGGAGACGACGCAGACGGAGGGGGGAAAGAAAGCAGAAGCGGGGCCGCAGATCCGCCGTTATGCTAAGGCTAAAAAAACAACCATACAAGCCCTATACAGAACTTTTTTTTTGCAACTTCTTTGCATCTTTTTGCACCATTTGTTTATTTAGTTATTGTGTTCTACACATATGTCTGCACTAAAGGAGCTGCTTTCAATCTCATTGTACATGTGTATAGTGACAATAAAAGGCATTCTATTCTATTCTAGAAACAACAATTAAATACTGTACTCACCATTTAATTTGACATCTTTGGGCTACAGGAGAATGAAACGGAAGGTGGTTATTGTTTAGAAGGAGCCTCCTTATGCAAATCTTTTCTTTGTAAAATTGTCGAGATGGTGGATTTCGACATGCTGTACATATTAGCGAGATCGGTCTTAGATAGATAGATAGAGTTGAACGCCACTCTCATATTTCTGCACGATTTCCTTCTTCGTTTCGATTGTGATCGCTGTTTCTCAAGCACTCAGTTCAAAGTTGGCCGTGTTGTGAACTGCTGTAATAATACACTCCAAAGCAAGCCGGTGCTGACTCAGCCTGTTGATACCATCATGTGCCGCGCCAGCCCGCTAGCTAACATCCCTTAACAATCGCTTTCTTTACCTTTGTTACCTTCTCTTCCTTCCTTAGCAATCATGCGTCTTGCTTGCCATGGTCTTAGTGAATTATATATATAGATAAATCACTGCACTGTCCGAAATTACGTCCACAAACACAAGTATCTGGGCTCCGACTGACGCTTATGAACGCTCTCGGCTGTTTGTTTACAATCGCACAAGTGGATACACGTGACCGCATTCGGGTTGTAACGCAAGATGTTGGTCGTAAATCAAAGGTCGACTGTACATGTTTTCAGAAAAGCTTACTAATTTATTACAAATCAAAATCTGAAATCTCTCATTCATTTCACTATTGAGACCCATAACTCAGTACTTTGTAGCAACACCAACTTTGAGTCTTCTTTGTAACTCTCTACAATTTTTGCACACTTGCATTTGAGTGGTTAATCCCATACCTCCTGGCTGATCCTCCCTAGCTTCATTAGATCGCATGTTGCTAAATTGTCATCTTCAGGTCTCTCCACACTATGTAGTTTAACCACTCAAGTACATTCAAAGATTTGCCCCAAAGCCACTCCGGTATTGGGTCTTATATTCTTATGTCATTGTTGAGCCGAAAAGTTAACCATTGCACCAATCTGAGGTAGCATACACTAGGGAGGAGGTTTTCTTCAGGGACCTCCCTGTACCTGACTTCATTCATCCTTTCCTCAGTTCTGACCTGCCTTTCTGTTCCTGCCACTGTGGTCAAAATGTCTTCTCCTAGAACCTCTTTTGGTTAAAAATCATACAAAAGGAAGCTTGTTCAGGTGTCTTTAATTTCCCTTCATGAAGAGGGACGTTACAGCAGTCTGCTAAGGGATAGTTCACTGAGCAGAAGTGTTAAGGGATTGTCCCAGAGCAAAGACAGAGGGCTATACAGTAGTGCTTGAAAGTTTGTGAACCCTTTAGAATTTTCTATATTTCTGCATAAATATGACCTAAAACATCATCAGATTTTCACTCAAGTCCTAAAAGTAGATAAAGAGAAACCAGAGACAAAAATATTATACTTGGTCATTTATTTATTGAGGTAAATGATTGAATATTACATATTTGTGAGTGGCAAAAGTATGTGAACCTCTAGGATTAGCCGGTAGTTTGAAGGTGAGATGTCAGGTGTCCGGTGTTTTCAATCAATGGGATGCCAATCAGGTGTGAGTGGGCACCCTGTGTTATTAAGTCTGCTCTTCACAACACATGTTTGTGGAAGTGTATCATGGCACGAACAAAGCAGATTTCTGAGGACCTCAGAAAAAGAGTTGTTGATGCTCATCAGGCTGGAAAAGGTTACAAAACCATCTCTAAAGAGTTTGGACTCCACCAATCCACAGTCAGACAAACTGTGTACAAATGGAGGAAATTCAAGACCATTGTTACCCTCCACAGGAGTGGTCGACCAACAAAGATCACTCCAAGAGCAAGGCGTGTAATAGTCGGCGAGGTCACAAAGGACCCCAGGGTAACTTCTAAGCAACTGAAGGCCTCTCTCACATTGGCTAATGTTCATGTTCATGAGTCCACCATCAGGAGAACACTGAACAACAATGGTGTGTATGGCAGGGTTGCAAGGAGAAAGCCACTGCTGTCCAAAAAAAAACATTGCTGCTCGTCTGCAGTTTGCTAAATATCACATGGACAAACCAGAAGGCTATTGGAAGAATGTTTTGTGGACGGATGAGACCAAAATAGAACTTTTTGGTTTAAATGAAAAGTGTTATGTTTGGAGAAAGGAAAACACTGCATTCCAGCATAAGAACCTTATCCCATCTGTGAAACATGGTGGTAGTAGTATCATGGTTTGGGCCTGTTTTGCTGTATCTGGGCCAGGACGGCTTGCCTTCATTGATGGAACAATGAACTCTGAATTATATCAGAGAATTCTAAAAGAAAATGTCAGGACATCTGTCCACGAACTGAATCTCAAGAGAAGGTGGGTCATGCAGCAAGACAATGACCCTAAGCACACAAGTCGTTCTACTAAAGAATGGTTAAAAAAGAATAAAGTGAATGTTTTGGAATGGCCAAGTCAAAGTCCTGACCTTAATCCAATCGAAATGTTGTGAAAGGACTTAAAGAGAGCAGTTCATGTGAGGAAACCCACCAACATCCCAGAGTTGAAGCTGTTCTGTACAGAGGAATGGGCTCAAACTCCTTCAAGCCGGTGTGCAGGGATGAGCAGAAGTTACCAGAAATGTTCAGTTGCAGTTATTGATGCAAAGGGGGTCACACCAGATACTGAAAGCAAAGGTTCACATACTTTTGCTACTCACAAATATGTAATATTCGATCATTTTCCTCAATAAATAAATGACCAAGTATAATATTTTTGTCTCATTTGTTTAACTGGTTTCTCTTTATCTACTTTTAGGACTTGAGTGAAAATCTGATGATGTTTTAGGTCATATTTATGCAGAAATATAGAAAATTCTAAAGGGTTCACAGACTTTCAAGCACCACTGTACTGTATTTACAGGCGGCTGAATTTACATAATAATGCTGAATTAATGCTTACCTGTCACTTGACATGTACTCTGATTGGTTCATTAGCTTAAATACCTAAATAAAAGTCTCATTCCACTACATTCTTGTCCTTCTCAATAATCCTTAAGTTAAACTCTTACCTTTTTATAGAATTTCTGTGTACATGATAACCATCAAGTCTTACTGAGTGCAGTCGTGGCCAAATGTTTGAAGAATGACACAAATATTAATTTTCACGAAGTTTGCTGCCTCAGTGTTTTTAGATCTTTTTGTCAGACATTTCTATAGTATACTGAAGTAGAGTTACAAGCATTTCATAAGTTTCAAAGGCTTTTAGTGACAATTACATTACGTTTATGCAAAGAGTCAATATTTGCAGCGTTGGCCTTTCTTTCTTTTTCAGTTCACCCTGACATGCTGGCAATCAACTTCTGGGCCAAATCCTGACTGATGGCAGTAGCCCATTCTTGTATAATCAATGCTTAGAGTTTGTCAGAATTGGTGGGTTTTTATTTGTCCACCCACGTCTTGAGGATTGACCACAAGTTCTCAATGGCATTAAGGTATGGGGAGTTTTCTGGCCATGTACCCAAAATTTCAATGTTTCATTCCCCGATCCACTTAGTTCTCACTTTTGCCTTATAGCCCGGTGCTCCATCATGCTGGTAAAGGCATTGCTTGTCACCAAAGTGTTCTTAGATGGTTGGGAGAAGTTGCTCTCGAAGGATGATTTGGTCTCATTCTTTATACATGGCTCAGGATCGGGGGGGGCACCACCAGTGCAGAGATTGCTCAGGAATGGCAGCAGGCACAGTGAGGCAAAGATTTTTGGATGATGGCCTGGTGGGTGTCAAGAAGAGCAACAAAGAAGCCAAGAAAAACATCAGGGACAGACTGAGATTCTTCAAAAGGCTCCGGGATTGGACTGCTGGAGTCAAGTCATTTTCTCTGATGAATCCCCTTTCCGATTGTTTGGGGCATCCGAAAAAAAGAAAAGGTGAGTGGCACTATCATTAGTCGTATGTCAGGCCAACAGTGAAGCATCCTGAGACCATTCATTTCAGCGAAGGCAGTGCAGGGCTCATTCACAGTTTGGCCTAAGAACACAGCCATGAATAAAGAATGGGACCAAAACATCTACCGAGAGCAACTTCTACCAACCATCCAAGAACAGATTGGTGACCAACAACGAACAATCCAGCATGATGGAGCACCGGGCCATAAGGCAAAAGTGAGAACTGAGTGGCTCGGGAAATCAAACATCGAATATTTTGGGAAACTCCCCAGACCTTCATCCCATTGAGAACTTGTGGTCAATCCTCAAGAGGCGGGTGGACAAACAAAAACCCACCAATTCTGACAAACTCCAAGCATTGATTAGGCAAGAAAGGGCTTCCATCAGTCAGGATTAGCATGCCAGGGTGAACTGAAAAAGAAAGAAGGGCCAACACTGCAAATATTGACTCTTTGCACAAACTTCATGTAATTGTCAATAAAAGACTTTGAAACTTATGAAATGCTTGTATTTCTACTTCAGTATACAATAAAAATATCTGACAAAAAGATTTACAAACACTGAAACACCAAATCCTTGTGTCATTCTCCAGACTTTTGGCCAAAACTGTATATGACATCAGACAATTTAGTAAACCACCACCTAGAACATTCTATCTCTTTACCCAACCATTGCAGCAGTCCCTTCATGCTTTTTCTAAGACAAATGCTACATAAATCTTTTTAATGTGTACTGCATACCAAAACACTTCATACGCACTAACTATATTTCCCCTTAATTCTCTCACACCCCTGTAGTATGATGCTGCCACCACCATGCCACACCATAGGGATAAAATTAAGCAGGTGATGAGCTGTGCCTAGTCTTTGCAAAGCAGTAGAGTGTTGTACCGTGTAGATTGACACAGGAAAAAGTAGGGTGAAATTACACCTTTTATAGGCTAACTAAATAGAGGCTAAGGCCTCTTCATCAGGTGTGACGTGGACGCTGTATAGCGCCCGACCCGGCAGAGACTCACACAGAAGCACGTGTAGAAGGAACACAAAACTTTTATTTTTCTTCTTCAGCTGGGGGGCACTTCTTCCCCGTGAACCCTCCAGTCACAACACATTCCCAAAGCACTTAAGTCACAGACCACACTCTTCCTCTGGAACCATCTCTCCTTCCAGGCAACCTCTTCCTCCCGATTCTGGCCCTGAGTAGTGGTTGCTGCTTCCTTTTATGGCCCTCCCAGAAGTGCTCCCGATGCTTGCTCACCTGTTTTCAATTGCATTCCCGGGTGGGGCCGAAGTTTAGACCAGCTGGGCTCAGCGATCCATGCCACGTCCCCTGGCGGCCACCCCAGATCCCCACAGAGTTGTGGAGAACTCCATCTCCCATGGAACCCTGCGGGAAACTGAGGCACCATCGTCAACCAGGGAGGCTGCCACCAAGCATGCTGAGGAGCCCATGGCTGCTCCCCCGGAACATAAGCAGAAGGGGCATCCTGGCCGGGTCTCACCACACAGGCAAGGTGTGACAAAGAAACTGAAAAATACTCTCGCTTATATTGGGACAGCAAAGTGATTTTTATCTTTTATCTTAACAAACTTTTTGTTCAAATCTTTGCAATATTAATACAACTTAGAAGAATTAACCCTGAAAAAAAGAGAACAATGAACTAATAAAATGTAGAGATAAGATAATCATCACTAGAGAAAGTCCTGTAAAGTTTTCTTGAAGTGCATTGTCTGTAAGATAGGCCTCTAATGTAGCCAGCTGGTCATTCAGTCTGTTAGTCCACATATGTCCTCATCCCGGAGTGTCACTCTTTTACTG
Source organism: Polypterus senegalus (assembly GCF_016835505.1). Classification (NCBI taxonomy): domain Eukaryota; kingdom Metazoa; phylum Chordata; class Cladistia; order Polypteriformes; family Polypteridae; genus Polypterus; species Polypterus senegalus. The sequence continues at coordinate 16,410,706 of NC_053164.1, read as the reverse complement.
TTCCGAAAAACAACGTAATGGTCCATCCTCTGCTGATGCCAGTGTAACTTCAAGGCCGTCAATCGATGTGTTATGAGGAGGAATGTTTGCATGTGTCATCAAAAATCGCGCAGAAGAAGAACTACTTCCGGTTTCAGACGGACTGGAAAATGGCAAATATCATTCCATAATATAAAAATGGTGACAGGGCCGATCCAAGCAACTATTGGCCAGTAAGCTTAACATGCATTGGAAGGAATTAATTATTTAAATTAAAATTATTGGAAGGAATTATTAAGGATAAGATTGAGCAACACATGGCAAGGACAGGAGTTATTCTGAACAGTCAGCATGGGGTCAGAAGAGGGAGGTCGTGTTTTACTAACATGCTGGAATTCTATGAGGAGGCAACAAAAGCATACGATCAATGTGGAGCTTATTAGATTATTTATCTGGACTTTCAGAAAACATTTGATGAGGTGCCACATGAGAGGGTGGGCATCAAACTAAAAGAAGTGGCACTTCAGGGTGATGTTTTTAGATGGGTGCAGAATTGGCTCAGACACAGGAAGCAGAGGGTGATGGTGTGAGGAACCTCATCAAAACTGGGCGATGTTAAGAGTGGTGTCCACAGGGGTCAGTGCTGGGGCCGCTGCTATTTTAAATAAATATAAATGATTTAGATAGGAATATAAGTAACAAGCTGGTTAAGTTTGCAGATGATACCAAGACAGGTGGATTAGTAGATCATTTGGAATCCGTTATATCATCACAGAAGGACTTGGATAGCATACATGCTTGGGCAGATTTGTGGCAGATGAAATTTAATGTCAATAAATGTAAAGAATTACACATAGGAAGTAAAAATGTGAGGTTTGAATACACAATGGGCGGTCGGAAAATCGAGAGTCCACCTTATGAGAAGGATTTAGGAGTCGTAGTGGATTCTAAGATATCAACTTCCCAACAGTGTTCAGAAGCCATCAAGAAGGCTAACAGAATGTCAGGTTATATAGCGCCTTGATGTGTGGAGTACAAGTCACAGGAGGTTCTGCTCAAGCTTTATAACACACTGGTGAGACGTCATCTGGAGAACTGGGTGCAGTTTTGGTCTTCAGGCTACAAAAAGGACATAACAGCATAAGAAAAGGTCCAGTGAAGAGCGACTAGGCTGAGTCCAGGGCTACAAGGGATGAGTTATGAGGAAAGATTAAAAGAGCTGAGTCTTTACAGTTTAAGCAAAAGAAGATTAAGAGGTGACCTGACTGAAGTGTTTAAAATTATGAAGAGAATTAGTCCAGTGGATCGAGACGGTGACTTTAAAATGAGTTCATCAAGAACGGAAACTTGTTAAGTGTAAATTTCTCACAAACATTAAGAAGTTTTACTTTACACAAAGAACGATAGACACTTGGAATAAGCGACCAAGTAGTGTGGTAGACAGTAAGACGTTAGGGACTTTCAAAACTCGACTTGGTGTTTTCTTGGAGGAAATAAGTGGATAGGACTGGCGAGCTTTGTTGGGCTGAATGGCCTGTTCTCGTCTCGAGTGTTCTTATGTTCTAAAACATCTATGTGAGTTCATTTGCTGGCGCAGTGTCTGACCAGCTTCCCATACATACAGCCCAGTGTCAGGGCACCTTATGCACATGATTAGGTAGACCACATTAGCAGACTTGCATGTGAACGAACCCTTTATTTTATGCTCCTGCTGGCAATATGGTATAACTACTTGATCTGTTGTGTAGATATGTACACAGGTGCCACACCTGTTCTGTAGGCAGGGAGATGTTCCACTTGCTGCTAAGCCTCACATAGAGTTTTGGACAATCAGTTGTTTGAGGTCTTTGTAAGAAATAGTGATTGGACTTCTACAGTAGAGTTCCATTCTCTCAGAGTCCTTTAAACTGTCTTAAGCTTTTTACTTCTGTATAGCCCCGCCAACAAAAACGCCTGATGGATTGCTGCTGAGATGGTCATCCTTCCAACAGGTTCTCCCATCTCAGCAGAGGACTTTTGAAGCTCTGCCACCATCATGCTTCACCACTTTACCATAGGGATGGGATTAGGCAGGTGATGAGCATTCCCTGAACTTCGTACTTGGTGTTCTGCGCAAAGAGTTGGTTTTGTCTCATCAGAACAGAATATCTCTTCCCTCATTCAAACTTCCATCTAGCCACTACATACTATAAATGTCTAGTTGATGAGTTCTGTTTCATCAGATTGGCTGGCCCAGCGCTGACTCAGCTGTAGAATGGCCAATATGGGGGAGGCAATTTGTTGGCTGAGGTCTTCAGGACTCTGACCGTGTCTGGCTTGTCTGACTCCTTTTCTACAACCTGGCTGTGATTCTACAATTAGCTGATAGACAGACGCTGTTGTTTTTCATTTTTGTGAATTTGTTTCTTCTTTGTTGTTGATATATTTGAACAAATCTCTTCCCTCTTAATGTGATAGTTCTGTATTTATTGAGTGGTATACTGTATTCATGTGTTTTGTCTTGAGCGATGTCACGGCACTCTGCGCCTGCACGTCATGAGGAGTGTATTGTTGTCATTTGTTTTTCTTCTTCTTGTCTTAGGGGTTGCTGTCAAAAAAACTGGGCTTGTTAAAGACCATTGAAACATTCCTTGTGTGTCTTTGGACTATACGAGAAATAAATTGTTGTTGTTGGAATTGTTGAGATGATCATCCTTGCAGCAGGTTCTCCCGTCTCAGCAGAGGGCTTCTGCTGCTTTACTTTATTCACCATTGGGTTGTTGGCCACCTACTTGACCAAGTTACTCAGTTTGGCAGGATGTCAATCTCTAGGAAAAGTCCCAGTGATACCAAATTTCTTCCATTTCACAATTATTGATGCCAATTTGCTCCTGGGAACACTCAGGTATTAACCCTTAAACTGCCGGAACTGGCTATAGTCGGTTCCCAATGCAATTTGCCAGCACGCCGGAGTCGAGTATATTCGGCAACGTACATTTGTTGAACACTGCAACCGGCTAAAGTCAGTTTCCAGTGCAATTTGGAAGCACGACAAAACCGAGTACGGTATATTCGGGGTGGGACAGTAGAGGGCGCTGTCACTCCTCCAAACCCGCAGACAACACGTCGAGACACCAGGTAAAATATAAGAAATTAATTTAATTTTTGTAATAATGTGCACAAGCACCTCCACCTCCACAATACACAATAATAATCAATAATAATCACAATATAGGATGGTCCAGATCTAATTGTGCAATTTTCATTACACTATAACTTATTTAGTTTATTACATAGAAAATCACCTGAAAAATCCCGGACCATCGAGTAGTGTGCAAACTGACGACATGAAGAATCATCTTTGCGCCAAATGGAATCGTCCCCGCATAAATCAAATTCATTCAGACGATCTGGATCTGCATAATTAGATTACTTCATTTCTTCCGTCCCCGTGACTAGGGAGTACTTCCGGGCTATAATAGAAACACTTGTGCCTCCTTGCAGTGTCCCCTGGCAGTCCCCAGGGTATCCAGCAGGGCTGTGAAGCCGAACTCCATTGTCCATGATGCCCTGCGGGAATTCGGGGCACCTCCATTTTGTAGAGAGGACTCCATCTAGCAGCCTGGGGGTGTTGGACGGGATAAACTGCCGGCCATCTCTCACAGGGGACATACATGCAAAGTGCATTCATTGAACTCCGCAACTGGCTAAAGTTGTTTCCAGGTGCAATTTGCCAGCATGCCAGAGCTGAGTATATTCGCCGACATACATTCATTGAATGCTGAAACCGGCTATAGTCACTTCCCAGAGTAATTTGCTACCACGCTGAAGCTGATCAGTCAATGCTGAACATTCATTGAGCAGCCAGCTCATGAGCACTGGCGCCCCCTGCAGCACTGCAGCCTCACTGTCTCTGGGATTGAGCTGCTGCACTAGACTAGCCTGCCAGCAGCAGCGTTGGCCTCTGTGTGTTTGCGTGCAGCCAGTTCAAATACAGTTGGCTCGGTGATTTACTGAATTTCATCAATGGCATCAGTTGCTCCTTGTACATATAATAATTGATTATTGCAGTAGATTTTTTTAATAGTTTTTACAGTTCATTGGCACTGTGTAAAATGATTACTAATGCAGTAATCGTGATGGACTCGCGTCTTGAAACCCGAAAACACGATCATAAAATCAGACCCTGACTTATACGCCCATTCAAAAATGCGACACTTAATTTTTTTTTACATCTTCTTGCCTCCTCCAATCTCACATCAGTTTGTGATCGAATTTTGTTGCAGCAGCACAGTTGCCAATTTCTTTCGCCATTTCAATGACATTTAATTTAAAACCAGCTTCATATTTTCCTCTGATCGAACGCTTCATCGTGGATAAGGGATGCTCTTACGATAAAGGTGTATGGGGGTGTGAGATACAAAAAACACAAAACCGTGCAAATATCGCTTCAGAATAGTTCAAGTATTACGGTGTGATCACGTAGGAACATTAGAGAGACAGAGAGACGTGAGGAGCACACGCTGATACAGCGCATTGCTGCACCCACGTAGAAAAAAAGGTTGTGTGCTCCGTGGTGACTCTCTCAGTCGGGCGTTAGCATATCGTAATCTCTTGGATCAATAGCGTCAGTTTTCCACATTCGATTTATATGACTGACATTATAAAATACCAGAAATTATACTTTAAAATCAAGTCCTGACTTCACCGCGGGAGAAATTATCTGCAAATACAGTGGTGTGAAAAACTATTTGCCCCCTTCCTGATTTCTTATTCTTTTGCATGTTTGTCACACAAAATGTTTCTGATCATCAAACACATTTAACCATTAGTCAAATATAACACAAGTAAACACAAAATGCAGTTTTTAAATGATGGTTTTTATTATTTACGGACAAAAAAAATCCTAACCTACATAAAAATCACCTAACTGTGGTGTATCACATCTGAGTTCAATTTCCGTAGCCACCCCCAGGCCTGATTACTGCCACACCTGTTTCAATCCAGAAATCACTTAAATAGGAGTTGCCTGACACAGAGAAGTAGACCAAAAGCACCTCAAAAGCTAGACATTATGCCAAGATCCAAAGAAATTCAGGAACAAATGAGAACAGAAGTCATTGAGATCTATCAGTCTGGTAAAGGTTATAAAGCCATTTCTAAAGCTTTGGGACTCCAGCGAACCACAGTGAGAGCCATTATCCACAAATGGCAAAAACATGGAACAGTGGTGAACCTTCCCAGGAGTGGCTGGCTGACCAAAATTACCCCAAGAGTGCAGAGACGACTCATCCGAGAGGTCACAAAAGACCCCAGGACAACGTCTAAAGAACTGCAGGCCTCACTTGCCTCAATTAAGGTCAGTGTTCACGACTCCACCATAAGAAAGAGACTGGGCAAAAACGGCCTGCATGGCAGATTTCCAAGACGCAAAACCACTGTTAAGCAAAAAGAACATTAGGGCTCGTCTCAATTTTGCTAAGAAACATCTAAATGATTGCCAAGACTTTTGGGAAAATACCTTGTGGACTGATGAGACAAAAGTTGAACTTTTTGGAAGGCAAATGTCCCGTTACATCTGGCGTAAAAGGAACACAGCATTTCAGAAAAAGAGCATCATACCAACAATAAAATATGGTGGTGGTAGTGTGATGGTCTGGGGTTGTTTTGCTGCTTCAGGACCTGGAAGGCTTGCTGTGATAGATGGAACCATGAATTCTACTGTCTACCAAAAAATCCTGAAGGAGAATGTCCGGCCATCTGTTCGTCAACTCAAGCTGAAGCGATCTTGGGTGCTGCAACAGGACAATGACCCAAAACACACCAGCAAATCCACCTCTGAATGGCTGAAGAAAAACAAAATGAAGACTTTGGAGTGGCCTAGTCAAAGTCCTGACCTGAATCCAATTGAGATGCTATGGCATGACCTTAAAAAGGCGGCTCATGCTAGAAAACCCTCAAATAAAGCTGAATTACAACAATTCTGCAGAGATGAGTGGGCCAAAATTCCTCCAGAGCGCAGTAAAAGACTCATTGCAAGTTATCGCAAACGCTTGATTGCAGTTATTGCTGCTAAGGGTGGCCCAACCAGTTATTAGGTTCAGGGGGCAATTACTTTTTCACACAGGGCCATGTAGGTTTGGATTTTTTCTCCTAAATAATAAAACCATCATTTAAAACTGCATTTTGTGTTTACTTGTGTTATATTTGACTAATGGTTAAATGTGTTTGATGATCAGAAACATTTTGTGTGAAAAACATGCAAAAGAATAAGAAATCAGGAAGGGGGCAAATAGTTTTTCACACCACTGTATATACGGTAAATGAAATAGAATGCACACGAACACCATTTAGATTGCTACCTCAAAGCATTTGAACAATTTCATGAATGAGAAAGTTCAGTTTTTGCTTTTTTGAAATATTTGTAAATGTTTTAGAAAATATGTCATTACCGGCTATTGGGTTTAGATTGATTGGTAAAAATAGCAAACTTATCCATTTAAAATTAAACATACACAAAATAAGAGTGCAAGTAAATATTTTCTAATTTCTCTGTATATTAAAGGCTAGCATTATCTATTGACTTAAAAATCAGTTTCCCAGATGAAAATTATGGGAGAAAACAATTGTAGACACTAACCTCTAGGCCATAACCAGAGGTAGGCTTTAATAATTTGCTTTTCATTTGGAAGTTGGTGGGTTTGCTTGATGAGCTGAATGAGATTGTTATGAATAATCAGTGAGCTTAGAGAGCTTTATAAAGGAAGTTTTGTAGCCAAGGTTGCTAACTGAATGTCTCTTTTCTCCCCCCACAGGATTCATTACCAAGCAACCCAGAATACGGATCCCTGCCTCGCATGACACGGAAGCCAATTCCGGGAGAATGGCAGTACAACTCTTTACCTATGAGGACAACTGGGTACCCTCCGAGTCCAGGCTTTCAGTACGGCCAGCAGCCCATCATCTCGCGAATCAATGTCCCACCACAGTTTCAGAAGGGTACTCTAAGTGGGCCCCTTCCATTATCGGTGATTATGAGGCTTCAGAGTCCTTTCTGGAATAGTAGTTACTCCATTCCTCAGAGAGCATCAGACGGGGGATCTGTCCCTGCCCGGAATGCTCCACTTCTTCAGCCACACATGCCACAACAGATGCCTCCGACTGAAAAAGCACAGCCTGCCAAAGAAGGTATGAAGTTGTTTTTAAAATTAAAAGTGAAGTGGTAGAATATAACTCTAAAATTCGGTAGAAAACCTCGTTGCAAAGTTTGTATGCTCGGTTGTTTAAATGAGAACAGGGGATTCAGCCCAGCACATTAAATCTTTCCAAGTTGACCAGATGTTTTCAAAATATTATAGGATTGAGATTTAGGGGTATCCAATAGAGTAATATTTCAATACAGCTCAAATTATTTTTTGTATAATGCACTTTCTTATACGGTAGAACCTCATCTTGCGTGAGGGTATACATGGAATATTATACACCAGTAACGGCGCACTGCTATAACGATAACCTGCAGTGAATACACTTGACTTGAGAATTCCTAGTTTTCCTCCTCTTTCTCTGTACGTTTAGCGTTTGTTTGCTCAGAGGTTGATGCGCTTGCTGCTCTTCTTTCCTCCACCCTAGCAGGCCGCTTCTTCTCTTCTTTCATCGGCATCTTTTCATGTTAAAACTGATTAAGTTCAATTCAATTCAATTCTTTATTGTTATGTGTACAAGTACCGTGTACAATGAAATGCTTGCTTGCATGTGCCTCTGCAGACATTGAACACAGACAAAAAAAAACACACAATAAGTAAATGAATATAAATCTATACTAATAAAAGGCAAAGCCCTGACTGACTCACTTACTCACTCATCACTAATTCTCCTAGTTCCCGTGTAGGTAGAAGGCTTTAATTTGGCAGGTTCATTCCTTACAGCTTACTTACAAAAGTTAAGCAGGTTTCATTTAGATATTCTACGTGTAACGGTCAACAATGTCCGCCATGGTGAACTTTCTTATTTATGGCCCCATCTTCACTAAATTTGGTAGGCGGCTTCCCTGCGCTAACCAAAACCAATGTACGTACTTATTTCGGTGGTATGATGCCACTGTTAGCCGCCATATTGAACTTTTCAACGGTCTTTGTTACTTATGGGCCCATCTTCAAGAAATTTGGTACGTGGGTTCCCAATGCTAACTGGAACCTACTTTCATCCAAATCTATATATATAAAGGAGAGTTGGGATCGGAGGGACTGTGTTTGTGTGTTTGTGGAGAGATTGAGAGTTAAGGCGGGTGCGGGAGTCACGTGATCATTTCCCCTCCCATTCACGTCATTTCATTCACTTCATTTCGCTCCGAGCTGAGCTCCGCAGCTGATGCGGTCTTGCCGTTCTTTTCCCTTAGTGTTTAGTCCTTTCTCCTTTACTAATTTACTGTTTAGTACACGCGGTACTTACACAGTCACTCATAAAAGGGGAGAAGACTCTGTGCAAGAAATGGGTATTGAATCTACCTTGGAAGACATGCAATCAACGAGGCCATTAAACGGATCTCAAGAGAGGTCTTCTAGGTTGGAAAAAAAGCGCTTGGCTACCAAAACCAGGCGATTAAACAAATCTCAACAAGAAATGACTTCTACGTTAGAAAAAAAAATGATTTGCTGCCAAAATCAGGCGGTTAAACAAATATCTAAAGAAGACGGGATTTCTAGGTTGGGAAAAGGACGATTGGCTGCCGAAACCAGGTGGTTAAAATAATCTGAAAAAGACAGGACATCTAGATTGGAAAAACCACGATCCGCTGCCGAAACTAGCCGGTTAAACATGCAGCGAAGCGCGCCAGGTCTGCTAGTATTGTATACGGCCATAGCCTGCAGCTTGGTCGCCGTGTGAGGAGGAGTTGCATCCCGCATCATCACGCCTCCCACGTAATTGAGTGCCTGCCCATATAAGGTAAATATTCGCAGGTGAAGGACTGTGCTTAGCATATAAGTGCAGCTACTGCGGAAACCTTCTGACGCTGAACAAGCCTTTGTACACATATCAATAGGAAAGCAAGGTGTAAAGCTTAAGTTTAAATTAAGTTCATAGACACGCTGCCGCTAAATATTCACAGGCAGATCCACAACTTAATACCGGGAATGCCTGTTAAACATGCTTGATTCACGAGTACCGATTTGGGTAGTGATCACTTCGATGAATGAAACCTGTTCAAAAAATGCATTACACAATTGAGAAGGCAGCAAACGAATATGAAGCGAGTGACGCATACGTACAAGCATATTCATAAGTGCAGCTACTGCGGAAACAAAGCACACTGTAAACCTAAAGTTTAATTTAAGTTTATGGATAGGCTGCCGCTGGTGTTTGTCATGCCCACGATGAATACGATATTCGCGAGATACAAGTTTAATGATATGACGCAGGGTATAAACGAGAATTTTGATCACTTTGTAACAGAGTTGAAATTGCTGGTGAAGGACTGTGCTTATGCAAACGAATAGGAAGGCAGGGTGTAAAGCTTAACTTTAAATTAGGTTCATAGACACATTGCCGCTGGTGTTGGTCATGCCTAAGACGAATACGATATTCGCGATATACAACTTTTAAGTGCCGGGTCTGAGCTAACATTAAATAAAGCCGTGGACATCGCGAGATCGCACAAGATAGTGCAAGCACAGCTGAGAAGCTTCGATGCATGTTCTCTGAGCGGCTCACGTGAACTACTGCGGAAACCCTCTGACGCTGAACAAGCCTTTGTACACAAATCAATAGGAAAGCAAGGTGTAAAGCTTAAGTTTCAATTACGTTCATAGACACACTACCACTAAATATTCGTAGGCAAATCCACAACTTAATACCGGGAATGTCTGTTAAACATTCACGAGTACCGATTTTGGGTGGTGAACACTTCGATGAATGAAACCTGTTCAAAAAATGCATTACACAATTGAGAAGGCAGCAAAAGAATATGAAGCGAGTGACGCATACAAGCTTATTCTTGAGTGCAGCTACTGCGGAAACAAAGCATGGTGTAAACCTTAAGTTTAAATTAAGTTCATAGACAGGCTGCCACTGGCGTTTGTCATGCCTACAATGAATACGATATTCCTGAGATACAAGTTTATTGAGAAGACGCAGGGTATAAACATGACTTTTGATCACTTTGTAACGGAGTTAAAATTGCTGTAACGGAGGTAAAATTGCTGGTGAAGAACTGTGCTTATGCAAACGAATAGGAAAGCAAGGTGTAAAGCTTAACTTTAAATTAAGTTCATAGACACGCTGCCGCTGGCGTTTGTCATGCCTACGACGAATACGATATTCGCGAGATACAAGTTTAATGAGAAGATGCAGAGTTTAAACGAGACTTTTGATCACTTTGTAGCAGAGTTAAAATTGCTGTAACGGAGTTTAAATTGTTGGTATGCCAGGTCTGAGCTAACATTAAATAAAGCCGTGGACATCGCGAGATCGCACGAGATAGCACAAGCACAGCTGAGAACCTTTGATGCACGTACTCCAAGCGGCTCACGTGAACTGACTTTGCAGGAGTGGGAAAGGTTAAATTAAGTTCATAGACACGCTACCACTAAATATTCGCAGGCAAATCCACCACCTAATGCCGGGAATGCCTGTTAAACGTAGTTAAGCTTAGATTCACGAGTACCGATTTGGGTAGTGAACCCTTCGATGAATGAAACTTATCTTTACAATTGTAGACAAACACGGAATGTAACTTGAACACAACACATCCTCCAAATACGAACCTGATTGAAAGAAATAATGATAATCAATTCTTTTATGACAGCAACACTCATAACAGTGACAAAACTATTACGTTGACAATCATGTTACGTTATTTTTAAAATGTTTCCTTTTCTTTTTCATAACTTCTTTAACACACTACTTCTCGGGTATTTTGCTAGCATGTAAATAAATAAAACCAGAATCCTAGGAATAAATAGTGACAGTGGAAGAAGTATATGTGCAGGTAGCAGTGGAGGTGACACAAGGTTACTGATTGTTCACGAGTCTGATTGCAGTTGGGTAGAAACTGTTCCTGAACCCGGAGGTGCGCGTCTGAATGGACTTTAGCCATTTACTAGATAAGAGGAGGGTGAAAAGTGACAGCGCAGGGTGGCTGGGGTCCCGCATAATACGGTTCACATTCCTGAGACTGCGTGTAGTGTGGATGTCATGGATCGCAGGGAGCTCTGTGCCCGGGATCAGCTGTGCCATATTCACCAAACGAGCTCTGCAGTCCTGAACTGAGCAGTTGCTGTACCAGGATGTGATGCATCCTTTCAGGATGGATTCCACAGTACACCTGTAGAACCTACACAGGGTTGTGGGGTCATCAAGTCTTTACTCAGTCTAATGAGGAAGTAGATGCATTGTTTTCTTGACTAATGCCACAGTGTGATTTGACCATTTAAGGTCATCAGTGAGGATGACTACGAGGAACCTAAAGCTGCTGTCCTGCTCCACAGCCTCACCTCTGATGTAGATGGGGCTGTGCTCTGTTGCCTGTTTGCGGAAATCCACAATCCTGTTTGTGTTGCAATTACTTAGTACGTTTCCCTTAATTTTTCATTTAAGCTGGCACATAAGTCTTCAATCTGCCTCAAGAATGATTTAAGATATGAACAGGTAGGGAATGAGAACTGTGCCCATACACATGAGCCGCACAGCCGCTGCCAAGAGTTGATTCTACAATAAAATAAAATAAAAAGAGGAATAACCTTGGAGGTCAATCATCACCCTGAAAGCGGATAGTAGGCGTGATGTACTGTAGTATATGTGTACCAAATTTCAGGTCAATAGTTTAAACTGTTTGCGAGCTACAGCTGATTTAAAATCCTGGACAGACAAACGCACAGCCACGGTAGCATATTATATAAGAAGATAGTGAAATGTCCCTGGGTAACTCTTCACATTACTCCTAAAGTACAATAAGCCTGGTCTGGTCCATTCCCATTAACATGTGCAGTGTTCCTCTCCGTGAATTGCCAGTCACACTGTCAGTTGTGGTGAAGAATGAGCTGAGCCGAAAGGCAAAGCTCTCGATTTACCAGTCGATCTACGTTCTTGCCCTCACCTTTGGTCACAAGCTTTGGGCAGTGACTGAAAGAACTAAATCGCAGATACAAGCAGCAGAAACGAATTTCCATCGCAGGGCGTCTGAGCTCAGTCCTGGAGGCAGGGTGAAGAGCTCAAAGTGGAGCCGCTGCTCTTCATCATCGAAAAGAGTGAGTTGAGATTGTTCAGGAATCTGATATGGATGCCTCTCTAGGGAGGTGTTTCAGGGATTTCCAATTGGGAGTACACCTTTGGGGCAGAAACAAGACACGTTCGAGTGATTATATCTCTTGTCTGGACTGAGAATGCCTCAGCATACTGCCGCCAAAGCAGTTGCAGTAGGTGGCAGGAAAAACAGATGTCTGGTCATCTTTGCTTAAACTGCTGACCCTGCGACCCGGAATTGGATAAGCGGCAGAGAACAGATGGATGGATGGATATGCAGTGTTGTGAAGTCTCTTGCTCACATCCAGGCACAGATGTAAGAGTAATGTGGAGAAAAAGAATTTTTAAATTCACTCTAAATCAGTGGTTCTCAAACTGTGGGGCGGGCCCCCCTAGGGGGGCATGAAATAACAAAAAGGGGGGGCGCGAAGATGTGAAAATAAGAAAACAAGAATCAAAAATATGAAAAACACATCTATTGAAACCAAAACAAATGAACTTAAACTACATTCTGATACTAGAAAAATATAGAGTTAGATAAATGTCGATAAAAGTTAAGTAGGTATAATAAAATATGCATCTATGATATATCATTAATTTAAAAATAACAAATTGGTGTTAGTGGGCTCCTTTTAAAAAAACGTTAGGGTGCGCGATTAGATAGATAGATAGATACTTTATTAATCCCAAGGGGAAATTCACATACTCCAGCAGCAGCATACTAATAAAAAACAATATTAAATTAAAGAGTGATAAAAATGCAGGTATAACAGACAATAACTTTGAATAATGTTAACGTTTACCCCCCTGGGTGGAATTGCAGAGTCGCATAGTGTGGGGTCTCCTCAGTCTGTCAGTGGAGCAGGACGGTGACAGCAGTCTGTCTGTCGCTGAAGCTGCTCCTCTGTCTGGAGATGATCCTGTTCAGTGGATGCAGTGGATTCTCCATGATTGACAGGAGTCTGCTCAGCGCTCAGCTCTGCCACAGATGTTAAACTGTCCAGCTCCGTGCCTACAATAGAGCCTGCCTTCCCCACCAGTTTGTCCAGGCGTGAGGCGTCCCTCATCTTTATGCTGCCTACCCAGCACACCACTGCGTAGAAGAGGGCGCTCAACACAACCATCTGATAGAACATCTGCAGCATCTTATTACAGATGTTGAAGGATGCCATCCTTCTAAGGAAGTATAGTCAGCTCTGTCCTCTCTTGCACAGAGCATCAGTATTGGCAGTCCAGTCCAATTTATCACCCAGCTGCACTCCCAGGTATTTATAGGTCTGCACCCTCTGCACAGTCACCTCTGATGGTCACGGGGTCCATGAGGAGCCTGGGCCTCCTAAAATCCACCACCAGCTCCTTGGTTTTGCTGGTGTTCAGGTGTAGGTGGTTTGAGTCTCACCATTTAACAAAGTCCTTGATTAGGTTCTTATACTCCTCCTCCTGCCCATTCCTGATGCAGCCCACGATAGCAGTGTCATCAATGAACTTTTGCATGTGGCCGAGTTGTATGTGAAGTCTGATGTATGTTGGCTGAACAGGACCAGAGAAAGTACAGTCCCTTGTGGTGCTCCTGTGTTTCTGACCACCATGGCAGGCCTGCAGTTCCTGAGATGCACATACTGAGGTCTGTCTGTAAGATAGTCCACGATCCATGCCACCAATTGTGAATCTACTCCCATCTCTGTCAGCTTGTCCCTTAAGAGCAGAGGTTGGATGGTGTTGAAGGTGCTAGAGAAGTCCAGAAACATAATTCTTACAGCACCACTGCCTCTGTCCAAGTGGGAGAGGGATCGGTGTAGCATATAGATAATGCCGTCCTCCGCTCGCTCCCACCTTCTCCTGGTATGCGAACTGCAGAGGGTCGAGGGCGTGGCAGACCTGTGGCCTCAGGTGGTGAAGCAGCAGCCTCTCCATGGTCTTCATCACATGTGACGTCAGAGCGACAGGCCGGAAGTCGTTCAGCTCACTAGGATGTGATACCTGGGACTGGGGTGATGCAAGATGTTTTTCAAAGCTTTGGGACTCTCCCCTTTTCCAGGCTCAGTTATGAATTAATTTATGAAAACTCGGGTCACAAATACTTAAAGGTTGAGAAACACTGCTCTAAGTCTAAATAGAAGTGATGGAAGTGACTTAAGAATTGGAGTCAAATGGTCATTCTTCTTAGTTCTAGTTATGGTCCTTACTACTGTATTTGGAATTGTTTGTAGAGTAGAAAATGAATGATTCAAGTAGCCTGACCATAAAGTATTACAATTGTCAAATCTGCAGGATGGAAATGATTAAAATAGGATTTTGAGGATCCTGCATGTTATGGATGTAGCTTATAATTAAGCCCAAACTTAAATAGATCCATAGATACAGTTCTTGATTAAATTTACAATCACCAAAGATTGTATGGATAGAACAGGTGATGACAAAGATGTTCAAAAAAATGACTTATTAAAATGTACACATGCAAACCACTCAAAAAACTGGCTAAATGAAGTTCTGTGTACCAATATATCCTTGTATTTGACTAAGCAAGCACTGATCATAATTTAAGTAGACTTTCAAATAACCTTTGATACAGAAAGATGAATAATTCTGAAACTAGAAGCTGTTGGCATCAGAGATAACCTAAAGACCTGGATCTGAAGTTGGTCGACCAACAGAAAGCAAAGAGCACAGATAAGAACTGGGTTGAGGTCATAAGCAGAGTCCCTTAGGGGTCACACCCCTTTGCCTTCAAATCTTCTTTTACTTTATCCATCCACCTTCACTGTGGCCTCCTTTGCTTCCTTGTCCCCTGGACTTCCATTCCCATCACTCTTTTGTCCACATATTCATTGTCTTACCTCATCACATGTCCATGCCACTTCAACTTACTTTCTTGTACTTTCTTCCCAAAAATGATGTATATTTTATATATTGTGAAAGAATGAGTCTCAACACACTGGAAAGATTTAGGGCAGCCACCTGTAAATTGTCCCTGCTTGCAAAAGGGTTTTTTTTAAGTAAGCACTGATGTGCATAGATTGAACTCCAGACTGAACTGAGCTGAGCTGGTAGTGGAGAAGATGGTGGCTTTAAAGGGTGAGACCAGGAGTGACGTCTTTCTTGGTGTCGGAGCCGTAAGTGACATTGTTGTTAAATCGGGCAGGTTTTCCCATATTTGGCCTGCAGAGATAACAGAACAAGGTTTAGCGCACCCTGCCACCCCCTGGCCTAGCAGGTAATTACCTTCATTTTGTCCATTCAGCACAATTCACACAAATGAGAGGTGAGAGGGCCATGTGCGCGGTTAAATATAGTTGAGAGGAGGGTGTGGCCTTGAAAATATCTCATGGCAAAGTCTCGTCTCGCGGGATTTGAAATTATCTCTTTGAAAAAGTCTCGTCTCAGGATTTCCTTTTATAATAGAGAGCTAACACACTAGTGAGGCCTCATCTGGGTTGGTTTCCATATTAAAGAAAGACATAGCAGCGCTAGAGTAAGTCCAAAGAAGAGTGACTGGGCTGATTTAGGGACTTAAAAGTATGAGCTATGTGGAAAGGTTGAAGAAGTTGAGCCTTTTTAGTTTAAGCAAATGAAAATTAAGAGGAGACATCACCAAAGTGTTTAAATTATGAAAGAAATGAGTTTGGTAGATTCCAGTTTTCACTTTAAAATGAATTCTGCAACAAGAACAAATTGACACGGTTGGACACCCGCTAAGGGAAAATTTTGCACAGATGTTAGAAAGTTTTTCTTCATGTGAAGAACCACAAGCACATGGGCTACATTTCCAAGTAGTGTGGTGGAGAGTAGGACTTTAGCGACCTTCAGATCTCGGGTTGGATAGAATCAATGAGCTTGCGGGACCGAATGGTTTGTTCTCGTCATAGTTTTTCTAATATAAACTGGGCACATGTTGAAGTAGCCTATAACTGGTCTTTCTGTGTATCTTTTAAAGATCCTAATGATTTTTTCTCAATGTGAATCCGAATAATTATTAAACCAAAGTTTCACATTATGAAAACAGTTACTGTTTTTAATTAGTAATAACTAGCTGGGGTACCCGGCGCTGCCCTGGATGGTGGCACAAATTACATTTTGGAATAAAACTTAGCCTACAGTCTTCCCCGGTGTAAATGGGCAATCTGTGCTCAGTTTGGAGGAGATGGACAAACATTCATTCAGCTTGATATGCTTGATTATTGAAGTTCCGGTCTTGGGAACCGCATTATAGTGGTCACCGTATCACAAATACACTGTGCCAAAAATCACAAATACACTGTGCCAATAATTTAACTCACAGATGTTGTTGTCTGAGGTTTTTTATAAATTTGTACCTGTCTTGCTATATGGTTGTGAGACATGGACGCTATCCAGTGACCTGAGACGAAGACTGGACTCCTTCAGTATTGTGTCCCTCTGGAAAATCCTTGGGTACTGTCGGTTTGACTTTGTGTTGCTCATGGAGTCCCGAATGAGGCACATTACCTGCATTGTGAGGGAGCGTCAGTTACGGCACTACGGCCATGTGACGCGATTACCCGAGGGTGATCCGGCTCATAAGATTCTCAGTGAGTGGCTGGACCAGGCCAAGGGGTCACCCACGTAACACCTGGCTGCGGCAGATAGAGGGTCATTTCCGGAGGGTGGGACTGCCTGGGGGGTTGCCAACCGGGATCCTTAGTTGTTTCGTCATATAGTAAGTGTGGCAACGCACTTGTTACCGGTGCATGATCCCCAACTTCACTTGACTTGACTAAACCCAGGGGAGTGCCTGCACAGGCAACATGTCCTCACAGAAACTAGCTTTTAAATTTACATAGAGCTTGACCAACGAATGAATGGGAGAGGTGGACCTTCAATTCCTTCCCGTGTGAATGCATTTCCTATGTACGCACTTCTCTGGTTTTCCCACTAGTATTTTTTTGTAATAGTGTTTTAGCAAAAAATCACTAATTTTGCATGTTGTGAGCATGCAACAAGGTGGCTTCACGACATGACTAATTTGAGACTTTTTCCATGGGCGTTTTTATGCTGTTAGACACCCATTCTATCAGAAACTCTATCTCAATTCTTCAAGAGAATATGAGATTAAAATATTTTCTTGGCCATTACTACAAACAACATGGGGTAAACCTGAGATAAGCAAAAAATATTTTGGATGGAGTATTCCTTTAAAATCATGTTGAGACGTTCTTCTCCAAGAGCTTAGGTGGAAAAGGGACACATATCATTTTTTAAATTTGGCATAGGGTGGAGAGTATTAATACATTTCCAACGTTGATAAATTGTCTGCTTAGGGATCATCAGCAGAGATCACCCTTGGCAAATGTTGAATTCAGATTTTGGAGGTCTAGATGCATTTTCTGGTTTCCCTTTTGTAGGTGGAGTGGCAGGCAAAGGTTTACCTCCAGCAATCCCTCCAGCCTCAGATGCAGGAGACATAGAACCTGAACTGGAACACTTGGGAGAAGTAGTGGGAGAGCCAATTGAGCAGGTGCCGCGGCCACTCAGTCCTACACGACTTCAGCCTGTGCTGCCCCACATTGATGAGAAGGAGCCAGAGATGCAGGAAGTCCTTCGAATCCGAGCGGAGATTCCCAGGGCTTTGAAGAAGCGAACTTCTGTTGACAGCACGATTTCTGGCCCGCTCCTTCCCCCATCACACAGGAAGCAGTATCAACAGATTATTAACAAGCTCTTCCGAAGACGAGTAAGCAAAAAGGATCTTGATGTGAATGAGGACACTATCCCTGAAGATGATGTTCTGGTTCCACCTGTGGTGACCCCTATGCCTGTAACACTTGAGACAGAGGTTCCAGCTGCCAAGGTAGGAGGTTGATAACATTTCGTGGTCCATCAGACACCAGCTATATGAAGCCTTTTTTTAAATCATGTCACTTTTATGTTCTTAGCCTCAGCGCTTGCATTCCATCCTGAAGAAAACCCGCATAGAGAAGGTCTGCTCTGCTCGCAGGGCTCGTCTTAGTCCACTTGTGCTACTGCTAGATGCAGCGTTGGTGGGAGACTTGGACACGGTCCAGAAAAGTGTATGGGAGGTGAGGTGGACTCCATTTATTTACACTGAAGATATTGCTAAACTTTAGCAGGCTTTGTGAAAAAGTATTTGCCCATTTCCTTGATATTCCATGTTTTTTTTTTTATTTGATGCAATGAATGGCTTTAGATCTTTAGACAGAATGTAGATAAAGAGACTGGAGTCCAATATAACACCATTTATAAATTAATACTTAATATATTTAAAAGAAAGAACGAACAAATGAACGAGCTAACTGCCTTCCTTCCTTTACTTCCTTTGTTTGTTCGTTCTTCTGTCTGTCCGTCCATCCAATGGGGAACTAAATAAAAACATACATCTCTCTTAGTGCTGGGCAGCATTTAAAATTTGTTATGTGCAAAATTCAATAATGAACTCAAAAGTAGTGTATTGCGTGTATTTGGTTTGCAAACACTTTAAACAAATAAGGTGCTTTTTAACAGCAGTATTCCCTTTACGTTAGTAGCAGTTAAAATATTTCTTGTAAATCTCAACTCAAACATCCATCCATTTTCTAACCCGCTGAATCCGAATAGGGTCACGGGGGTCTGCTGGAGCCAATCCCAGCCAACACAGGGCACAAGGCAGGAACCAATCCTGGGCAGGGTGCCAACCCACCACAGGACACACACAAACACACCCACACACCAAGCACACAGTAGGGCCAATTTAGAATCGTCAATCCACCTAACCTGCATGTCTTTGGATTGTGGGAGGAA
This sequence comes from Polypterus senegalus, assembly GCF_016835505.1. Lineage (NCBI taxonomy): Eukaryota > Metazoa > Chordata > Cladistia > Polypteriformes > Polypteridae > Polypterus > Polypterus senegalus. The sequence continues at coordinate 16,391,758 of NC_053164.1, read as the reverse complement.
ACCGGAGCGCCCGGAGGAAACCCACGCAGACACGGGGAGAACATGCAAACTCCACGCAGGGAGGATCCGGGAAGTGAACCTCAGGTCTCCTAACTGCGAGGCAGCAGCGCTACCACTGCGCCACCGTGCCGCCCAACTCAAACATTAATGTAATCAAATCAAATATAAAACCAAAGCTATTTGCCACTGCCAGACCGTTTTATCTAGTTTGTTATAGAAAAACAAGTTACCCTCAGAGTCCAGAGTCTCGATCATAACATCATAACAGACGTCTTCCGAGCAACAGCAAGTTCACATTTCTAAATCAGTTTTCTTTTTGATCTGAGCAGATAGCAGCAGAAACATTTTCTTTTATCAGGGAGCAGCATAAACAGTCTACAGTATGTTCAGTAGCAACTCTTTGAGGGCTAATATTTTGTCCAAAAACCTCAGTTTTCTGAAAAGCGCACAAAGCAATGATTTCACACATAAATCAACGTAAAACGACTGTTGCTGGCTGTTGTGCCTGCTGCCAGTGCCTGTTTGCAGTTTGCGGCGGCTCGACGGCCAGCAGGAATGCACGGTGGGCTGTCTTTGTGAGACGGGTGTGCGGGGGTGGCAGTAGCAGTGAGACGCAATACGGTTTGTACCTCCTGCCATCGTTAAGTGTCTGTCCTCCCAGTGAGCGAGACGGTGGCCCTCCTCACTCATGCACCAGCCTCCATTCGAGTCTCAAACCAGCTTTATTCAGCTTGAAACAGGAACAGCAGAGTTATTTATTGTAGCGGGATGTGCCACCATCCTATACACAGACACAGCAGTCAGGCAGGGTCATGGCCAGGTTAGTGGCCAAGTAATACTGTGCCATGCGAATTTATAATGTTCCTTGTATCACCCATCAACGGCAGGCGCTTATTTCTTTTCAGATTCACTTTTACAGCAAACTGCTACAGCGCTGGGAGCTGGCGGTTGCTTTGGGATGCTCTTCCGCGTGTCGTCCCGTTGGGGGGAATCCCAAAAGAGTTTAGAAACCTTACAGTGTATACAACAACAACAACATTTATTTTTATAGCACATTTTCATACAAACAGTAGCTCAAAGTTCTTTACATAATGAAGAATAGAAAAATAAAAGACACAGTAAGAAAATAAAATAAGTCAGCATTAATTAATATAGAATAAGAGTAAGGGTAAGTAAGAAAAAACAAAAAAAAAAAACTCCAGACGGCTGGAGAAAAACGTAAAATCTGTAGGATTCCAGACCATGAGACCACCCAGTCCCCTCTGGGCATTCTACCTAACATAAATGAAACAGTCCTCTTTGGATTTAGGGTTTTCATGGAAGGACTTGATGATGATGATGGTCACGTAGACTTCTGGCTTTCAGTCCATCAATGTAGGACATCACGGTGCTTTGAGTAGGTGAAGTTGGCACAGGCTGCCACCACAAAGAAATCGGAAAAAGAAACAGAAGAGAGAGTAGGGGTCAGTACAGATTTTAGAGCCACCATGAATAGTTATTATGATGAATTGAACATACAGAGTATCAGGATTAAATTAAGGTGAAGTTATGAGAAGGCCATGTTACAGTAATGTGTTTTCAGCAGTGTTTTAAAGTGCTCTACTGTATCAGCCTGGTGAATTCCTATTGGCAGGCTATTCCAGATTTTAGGTGCATAACAGCAGAAGGCCGCCCGCCTCACCACTTCTTTTAAGTTTTGTTCTTGGAATTCTAAGGAGACACTCATTTGAGGATCTGAGGTTACGATTTGGAATATAAGGTGTCAGGCATTCCAATATATAAGATGGAGCGAGATTATTTAAGGCTTTATAAACCATAAGCAGAATTTTAAAGTCAATCCTGAATGACACAGGTAACCAGTGTAGTGACATTAAAACTGGAGAGATGTGCTCAGATTTTCTTTTCCTAGTTAGGATTCTAGCAGCTGCATTCTGCACTCGTTGTAAATGATTTATATCTTTTTTAGGTGGTCCTGAGAGAAGTGCGTTACAGTAATCTAGTCGACTGAAAACAAACGCGTGAACTAATTTCTCAGCATCTTTCAGTGATATAAGAGGTCTAACTTTACTTATGTTTCTTAAGTGAAAAAATGCTGTCCTAGTGATCTGATGAATATGTGATTTAAAGTTCAGATTACAGTCAACAATCACCCCTAAGCTTTTTACCTCCATCTTGACTTTTAATTCTAATGTATCCAGTTTATTTCTAATAGCCTCATTGTATCCATTAAAGCATTTTTTAAATTTTGTGCCCAAGTGTAGTGACTCTTCAGGCAAAAGCAACTATCATTGGATGGTTTCCTTATTAACTCTTTCAGGGCTGATGTCGACTTTTGTTGAAATTCAGGGGTAGAGAACGGTAATCGGCTGTAAACTGCAGCAAAACTTGCCCTTACGTTTTAGTTCGAATCTCTTTGTTCTTTGCTAGAAGTAAAGTTAAGCACCTTTGTTGATTTAACCTCGATTCTCTGCACATGCATGAGTAGCGAAGAGCAAACAACCTCTAAATTGGCATCGATATCTGGTGAGAGACGCGTGGACGTTTTACGTATAATCAATGAATCAGACTCTGACTTGTCAGACTTGGAATTTGATGCAAGTGATCTGGAGATGGATATCAAAAACGAAATTGAGGAACCAGCATCAGCTGATCGGTCTCCAGCTGATCCTAGTGCTGAACACATTTGTGTAGCTGATACAGCTTCCAGCAGTGTTCACCTGGGAGGACCACCATTTATGATGACAAGAGGTACAAACCATATTGCGTCAAACTGCAACTACCACCATTGCCCACGAAGGCAGCCAGGCACTGCTGCCAGAGATGCCGAACATGCATCAACAGCAGCCACAGCACGTAGCAACAGACATTTTATGTTGATTTACGTGGGAAACCATTGCTTTGGGTGCTTTTCAGAAAACTGTGTTTTTTTGGAAAAATATTCAGCCCTCAAAGAGTGAAAGTTGCAAATAAAGAAGAAGATTCCAGTGAGCAGGGATTCCGTTAGTTAGAGTGAAAGTCGTCCACACAATAACCCTCCTCCTCCTCATCATCCTCCTCCTCTCCTCTCTCTTGTCTCCCTAACACCAGCCACGATTCTTTTCAAAGGTAAAGTGCAGGTTAATTTGTTTTATGTATTTTTACTTCATATTTTGTATTAATCATTTTTATATGAATAATTTTGGGTTGTGGAACGAATCTTCTGAGTTTCAATTCTTTCTTAGGTGGAAATTCGCTTTGATATACGAGTGTTTTGGATTACAAGCACGTTTCCGGAACAAATTATGCTCACTATCCAAAGCTCCACTGTAATGGTTTTAGCACTACATTATGTGTTCACTCAGGTTCCCTTTTTTTCGAACATAGCATTTTGTCTAAAGGTCTGAAGCCATTGATTGTGTAATAATGGGAAAGACAGATGCTGTTCAAGAAGGTGGCAAAATATTTTTCTTGACAGTGGGAAATCACTTGAAACGCAGCTAAGAAGTCAATACTATCACTAAAATCTTCAGGCAGAAATGTCCTCACACATCTCTCAGTTTTATGAGAATGTCTTGTCCCATACAAGAACACCCCATTCTATTGGACTAGATACTCATAGTGGGTCAATTTAGAATTGTCATGTCATTTTCTGACTTGCTTAATGCTGAGCAATGTCACTAGTGAAGGTGAGGGGGGCTCTCCTGGAGACTGTCCCAGCTAGCATAGGATTCAAGGCAGGAACAATCCCAGGATACCAGCCCATCGCAGGGCAGCATACACACCCAACAAAAATATGCTGCCAGTTCATCTGGCCTTCTTGTCTTTAGTCAGTGGAAGGAAACCCAAGCACACATAGGGAGAACATGCATGTTCCATGCATAGAGGACCTGGGATGCAAACCCTGGTCTTCTTACTGTGCCACCGTGCTGCCATTCAATTTAGAATTGACAATTTAAAATGCATGCATGTATGTTCTTGTGACATGGTGCAAAAATTTTAAAAGAGGAAAACATGTTAAAACAGACATACTCACTTTGATGTTTTATAATAGTAAGGTCCAAGTTGATTTACAGAGAACACTCCATCAACAATAGCAGTTTTACACTGTAGCGTTAGGCCACCTAATGTCAAAAAGTAAAATTATAGATGGTTAAAATATTATAAATTCATAAATCGATGGCTTACCTCTGACTAACTGATTTTATACGTGTTGTATTTTAGCTTACAGATCCCAGCCAGCCCAATGATGAGGGCATCACTGCTCTACATAATGCAATCTGTGCAGGTCAATACCTGGTAGTGGAATTTCTTATCCGCAGTGGTGCCAATGTTAATGCTCCAGATAGTCATGGTTGGTAAGTGCACCAGAATGTCAAAAATCGGTCTGATGTGGGAACTAAAATTCCTAATTGGCAACAGGAGCTGAGACTGATGGGAGGACACACTTATCGTCTTGCACAAAGATATGTAGTGACCAAAGCGAGAGCTCCTTTTCAGCTGCAGGTGCAATGTTTTCTTCTCAATGACTTTGTACAACAAATGTATTGTCTTGCTACTGTAGATTACAGCTTCTGTCTAAGAGTATGTCATTTTGTCTCATTATGGGTTGCGTTATCCCCCTGTAGTTGCTCTCGGTGCCGGATAAGGTCCTTGCTAGGGTCGTCCTCAATAGGATCCGTGATCACTTGTTCACCTACCAGCGACAGGAACAGTCTGGTTTTACGCCTAAGAAGTCTACCATCAACTGCATCCTGGCACTGAGGGCTCTCATGGAGCGCAAACATGAATATCGACAGAGTTTCTTTGCAGCCTTTGTCGATTTTCATAAAGCGTTCGACTCAGTTGATCGAGCTGCCATGTGAGACATCCTGAGGGTTCGTGGGATCCCCTCCAGGTTACTGGATATCATGGCGGGCCTGTCCACTCGTACTGTGAGTGCTGTGCAGAGTTGGGGCGGAACCTTTGCATTTTTCCCAGTTGATTCTGGGGTTTGTCAGGGGTGTGTTCTGCTTCTACTCTGTTCAATGCTTGTATGGACTGGGTGTTGGGTAGGGTCGTGGGGTCCAGCGGCTGTGGGGTCATCTGTTGGTGAAGAAACAGTCACGGGTCTTGACTTTGCTGTCGATGCTGTGATCTTCGCGTAGTCAATGGAGGCTCTGATCAGGGCACTCGAGAGACTGAGCGAGGAGTCTGAGTCTCTGGGCTTGTGAGTGTCCTGATAAAAACCAACATCCAGACCTTTAGTGACCTCTTGGGCACGGCCATCAGCAGTGTGTCTGTCTGCAGAGAGAGAGTGTCAAACTCATCGAAAGGTTTACTTACCTCGGCAGTGACATTCATGTCTCTGGTGACTCTTCCTATGAAGTCAGTAGACAGATTTAGAGAGCATGGGGGTCATGAGGTCGCTGGAAAGGGGTGTGTGGCGCTCCCGATATCTCTGCAAAAGGACGAAGGTCCAAGTCTTTAGAGTCCTGGTGCGTCCTGTCTTGCTATATGGTTGTGAGACATGGACGCTATCCAGTGAACTGAAACGAAGACTGGACTCCTTTGGTACTGTGTCTCTCCGGAGAATCCTTAGGTATTGTTGGTTTGACTTTGTGTTGCTCATGGAGTCCCGAATGAGGCACATTACCTGCATTGTGAGGGAGCGTCAGTTACGGCACTACGGCCATGTGGCGCGTTTCCCTGAGGGTGATCCGGCTCATAGGATCCTCATTGTTGGGGACCCAACTGGCTGGACCAGGCCAAGGGGTCGCCCACGTAACACCTGGCTGCGGCAGATAGAGGGTCATTTCTGGAGGGTGGGACTGGACTGCGTGTCTGCCTGGGGGGTTGCCAACCGGGATCCCGAGTTGTTTCGTTGTGTAGTGGGTGTGACAGCGTGCTGTACCAGTGCATGCTCCCCAACTTGACTTGACTTGATGGGTTGTGTTCAGCCACGTTAAGTTGATGTAATTTATACTGAATTATTTTTCTGCTCATTAGGACCCCTCTTCATTGTGCTGCTTCATGTAACGACAGACAGCTGTGTGAGTTTTTGGTGCGCAGTGGAGCGGCCATCATGGCTGTGACTGACAGTGACAATGCCACAGCAGCACAGAAGTGCGACCCGTTTGCTCCAAATTTTGAGGAGTGTTCTCAGTATCTGGCAGGTAAGAACTTAAATCTGAAGCCAGGCACTTAGTCTGACTCATTAATCGGGTTTCATGAACCACTTGGGCCAGCTGTATTTAGGCTATAGAAGACTGATACTCACCTACAGTTTTATTTGGTTTCATGATACGAGGGGCGTTCAGTTATAAACTGGAATTTTCATGCACTGTTCTTATAAAGAGTGTTTGGTAGACATGACTCCTTGGACAAACACATTTTGAACGTGTCTTTAGTAGTGCTAGCTGCTCTTTCCTCCCTTCCTGTCAGTTGTAATCCACATTTCAGAGCAGGAGGTACACAGTAGTGTTGGACAGTAAATTATTTTAAAATCATTCCATGTCTATGGAAGCCAAGAGAGGATGTGCAATATTGTTATTTTTTTTCAATTGCTTCCTCGAGATAACAGACTAATTTTATCAAGATCTCGAGAAAACAAACATTGTTTTGTAGTACTAGGGTGTTGTACCGTGTCAGCCATTATGGATGTAGTGAGAAGTCCAGCAAAATGACACCTTTTATTGGCTAACTAAAAAGATTACAATATGTGAGCTTTCGAGGCAACTCAGGCCCCTTCTTCAGGCAGAGATCAAGTTCAGGTGGCATTGGATTAAGAGGGCTGATCCTTGGGATTAGCTGTGACACAAGTTGGGGCTTGATCAACACCAGCTGGGTCACCTGGTTGAAGGTGTCTGATGTTGAAAGACCCGAAACACCCTATGACCCCAGGAACATCTCTGAAGACGCATCCCAGGGCATCTAGAAGATTCATCTTAGAAACTGAAGTGTCTGTGTCTCCTTTGCTATGCCATTTCGATGATGATGATGATAATATAATAACTATTATTATTATTGTTGTTATTCTTACTGTTGGATTACCACACCTTCCAGCCTCCCTGATTTTTATCATGGGTTGACGTCCAAGTTCTATGACTTCTATAAAATGCATGCAGAATGTGGACCCAAAATCAAATCTTGAATAGCACCTAAAAAACAGCTTGTTGCACCCCTGTTGCCCCTACAGAGTAAAAGTGAAAAGGAATAAATTGCCTCAACATTTTAAAAACATTTGTTTAAAAAAAAAAACAAAACAAACGCTAATGTAATAAACATAATAATATCAAATGTAATCTATAAATATAAAGATTAGCTCCAGTTTCCTCCCACAGTCCAAAGACGTGCAGGTTAGGTGTATTGGCGGTCCTAAATTGTCCCTAGTGTGTGATTGGTGTGTGTGTGTTTGTGCCCTGTGGTGGGCTGGCGCCCTGCCCGGGATTTGTTCCTGCCTTGCGCCCTGTGCTGGCTGGGATTGGCAGACCCCCATGACCCAGTGTTTAGGATATAGCGGGTTGGATAATGGATGGATGGATGGATAGTACAGCAGGAGTAACTGAGCATAGTCAGACATGGCGGTGTTCTGCTCTGACAATGATGTCACTGAGATGCAACTTTGCTTGTTGTCTCACCTTTCCTTGCTCTCTTTTGTGGTGATATTTACAGAAGTGGAGAGTTCTCTGGGCAAGACGAACAGTGGAGTTGTCTATGCTCTTTGGAACAATGAAAGCCAGAATCTTGATGAGCTATCATTTCGGGATGGAGACATGGTAACAATTTTACAGAGAGACGATGATGATGGCTGGTGGATGGCTTCACTCTGTGGCCGTGAAGGGCTTGTTCCCAAGAACTACTTTGGGGTAGGTATTATTTGATATTCTCCACTGGATCACTGTAGGTGTGGCCATTAGACTTCTTGGTTATCAGTTATGCGTTTAGGGTTGACATCTCAGCAACGATGTGTCTAACAAATCACCAGGAACAAGTAGTATTTATCCCAGGGTGCTTAAGGAGGTTAGTGAATACAGACGTAAAACATTAACACATATTTTAGGAAGTCTCTGTGCTCTGGGGAAATTCACAAGAACTGGAAAAAGCAAAAGTCCAATATATAAAAACTGTGATTGGACAAAACCAGGTAACTGTAGGCCAGTAAGCTTAGCTAGCATTCTTCACAGGTAGATTAGCGAAAGGAGAAGATGGAACAGCATATGGTAAGAACAGTCAGCATGGCTTCATATAGGCGACACTATGTTTTATTACTATGCTGGAATTCTATAATGTTCAAAGTAGTAACTCTCTGGGGTCAGTGATGGGGCTGCTGCTATTTTATATCCACATCAATACATCATAAGCGTCTGTCCGTGTATCCATTCAGTTGCTGTGTCTCTGCCATTCCAAAAAATGGCGTGTCACAAATATTTTTAGTGATAAAGTGCACTGCATCTCTTATTCCAGCAGATGGTGTATCACAAACATTAACAATTATTTAGCGAATACTATACCAAAAGGCTTATAACAGAGACATACAGTTGTGCTTGAAAGTTTGTGAACCCCTTAGAATTTTCTATATTTCTGCATAAATATGACCTAAAACATCATCAGATTTTCACTCAAGTCCTAAAAGTAGATAAAGAGAAACCAGTTAAACAAATGAGACAAAAATATTATACTTGGTCATTTATTTATTAAGGAAAATGATCGAATATTACATATTTGTGAGTGGCAAAAGTATGTGAACCTTTGCTTTCAGTATCTGGTGTGACCTCCCAATAACTGCAACTAAACGTTTCTGGTAACTTCTGATCATTCCTGCACACGGCTTGGAGGAATTTTAGCCCATTCCTCCGTACAGAACAGCTTCAACTCTGGGATGTTGGTGGGTTTCCTCACATGAACTGCTCGCTTCAGGTCCTTCCACAACATTTCGATTGGATTAAGGTCAGGACTTTGACTTGGCCATTCCAAAACATTCACTTTATTCTTCTTTAACCATTCTTTGGTAGAATGACTTGTGTGCTTAGGGTCGTTGTCTTGCTGCATGACCCACCTTCTCTTGAGATTCAGTTCATGGACAGATGTCCTGACATTTTCCTTTAGAATTCTCTGATATAATTCAGAATTCATTGTTCCATCAATGAAGGCAAGCCGTCCTGGCCCAGATGCAGCAAAACAGGCCCAAACCATGATACTACCACCACCATGTTTCACAGATGGGATAAGGTTCTTATGCTGGAATGCAGTGTTTTCCTTTCTCCAAACATAACACTTTTCATTTAAACCAAAAGTTCTATTTTGGTCTCATCCGTCCACAAAACATTCTTCCAATAGCCTTCTGGTTTGTCCACGTGATCTTTAGCAAACTGCAGACGAGCAGCAATGTTTTTTTTGGAGAGCAGTGGCTTTCTCCTTGCAACCCTGCCATGCACACCATTGTTGTTCAGTGTTCTCCTGATGGTGGACTCATGAACATGAACATCAGCCAATGTGAGAGAGGCCTTCAGTTGCTTAGAAGTTACCCTGGGGTCCTTTGTTACCTTGCCGACTATTACACGTGTGCCTTGCTCTTGGAGTGATCTTTGTTGGTCGACCACTCCTGGGGAGGGTAACAATGGTCTTGAATTTCCTCCATTTGTACACAATCTGTCTGACTGTGGATTGGTGGAGTCCAAACTCTTTAGAGATGGTTTGTAACCTTTTCCATCCTGATGAGCATCAACAACTTCTTTTTTGAGGTCCTCGGAGATCTCCTTTGTTCGTGCCATGATACACTTCCACAAACATGTGTTGTGAAGAGCAGACTTTGATAGATCCTGTTCTTTAAATAACACAGGGTGCCCACTCACACCTGATTGGCATCCCATTGATTGAAAACACCAGACACCTGACACCTCACCTTCAAACTAACTGCTAATCTGTGAGGTTCACATACTTTTGCCACTCACAAATATGTAATATTCGATCATTCTCCTCAATAAATAAATGACCAAGTATAATATTTTTGTCTCATTTGTTTAACTGGTTTCTCTTTATCTACTTTTAGGACTTGAGTGAAAATCTGATGATGTTTTAGGTCATATTTATGTAGAAATATAGAAAATTCTAAGGGGTTCAAAAACTTTCAAGCACCACTGTATGCATAACCTGATGTACTGCAAGTGTTAACACGTAGATATCTTTGATAACTTAGAAAACTTAAATTTCACTGCATCGTAGATGGGTAGAACATGCAGTATATAATAAAATGATTAAGTCTGTAGATGATACAAAACGAGATGTAATGGTCAATAATCTAGAATGAATCAAAATTTTACAGGGAAGCATGGAGAGCATATACAGTAGGCTTGGGTAGATGCGTGGCAGATTAAATTTAATGTAAGTAAATGTAAAGGATAATGGATGGATAAATGTAAAGCATTGCATACATGTTGGAAGTAGAACTGTTAGGTTTGAATACACAAAGGGAGGTCTGAAACCTGAAAGTACCAATAATGAGAAGGACTTGCCTCTATCTACATCACAACAATGGGTAGAAGCCATTAAGAAAGCTACTGTACTTACTGTCTGATACTCATCTACAGTTTTATTTGGTTTCATAATACATTCCAGGTTTAGCCTTTTGATAGACGTCTGTTTTCAAGGTTCACGTGTAAGGCTGTTATAAGAATGAGCGTATTACCTGTAGCTGCTGGTGAGTAAGGCAGGATCAAGCACGGGTCAAAGGCGTGCCGAGAGAAATCTCTCAGTCCAAAGGTTTGTTTTTAAAAATTTAGGGAAATTCAAAGCAAACAGTCCACACAAGAATAACGAAAAAAAGGTTATTACACACATAGAATAAAAGGCAAAAAAATTGGAAAAAATGTGTTTTCTCTAAACTTAGCTCTTCTGGTAAAACTTCAGTTGTTTCTATACTTAAAGATGCTTTACTTCACCTTCAGTGCGCTCTAAACGTACAGCACTGCACGTTCGATACAGTGTGTTAACTGTCATGTGATAGGGCACATTAAGGCCCATTTAAAACCGTGTGCCCTCCATGCATTACACACAGCAAGGCAGGTCTCTAACTGAGGCTAATCTGTAGTCAGAGAGACAAAAAATAGTTTGAATAAAGCAATTCAGTTCAACTTGTGGCCTCTAGGGGGCACTTCAGCCGCCCCCAACCCAACACAGACAGATGCGTAAGAAACACAACTCAAAGCACACAGGACTTTTTATTTTTATTTTTCTCATGGGAAACGCCTTCTCCTGTTTCCCACAAGCCAAACAGAGTCCCCAAGCACAGTACAGCACACACACAATTCTTTTCTTCATCTTCTTCTATCTCTTGTTTCTCTTGGCCTGCGCCACCACCACCTACTCAAAGCATCAGGATGCACCAACATTGATGGACTGAAAGCCAGAAGTCTACGTGACCATCATCATCAGGTCCTTCCATGAAAACCCTAAATACAAAGAGGACTGTTTGACTTATGTTAGGTAGATTGCCCAGAGGGGACTGGGCGGTCTCTTGGTCTGGAACCCCTACAGATTTTATTTTTTTCTCCAGCCTTTGGAGTTTTTTTTTTTTTTCTGTCCACCCTGGCCATCGGACCTTACTCTTATTCTATGTTAATTAATGTTGACTTATGTTTATTTTTCTATTCATTTTGTAAAGCACTTTGAGCTACATTTTTTTGTATGAATATGTGCTATATAAATAAATGTTGATTGATTGTCTCCTCCACTCCTCCCGGCAAGCTTCATCTCCCTCCTCCTGACTCTGGCTCCCCAAGCATTGTCAGCTGGCCCCTTTTATAAGGTGCTCCTGGTGCTCGTTGATGTAATTCCGCTAACGGGTGTGGCGGAAGTGCTGCCGAGAAAGGCTTAGCAGCAGCTGCAGTACCCCCTTGCGGCCCCCATGCATCCCACCAGAGCTATATCCAACTCCAGTTCCCATGGAACCCAGCGGGAGTCCGAGGCACTGCTGCAACCCAGGGGTGCTGCCTCCTAGTGCTCCGGGGGAGGTAATGTTCTGGCTCCCCTGGTCCTTCCAGTGTGGAGGCGTCCCAGCCAGGCAAGTCCCCGGCCATCCACCACAGGGCAAACATTTAATATGACTTAAAAAAATAGCAAATGGCTCTTGCATTACCTATAGCCTTATTTAACTGTAGACGAACATTAAAGTAGAACAGCATCATGGTGCTGCAGTCCAGTGTCCTGAGTTTGAATCCAGTGCACAGTTGCATGCTTTGTGGAATCCGCACATTCTTCTCTGTGTCTGCACGTATTTTCCTCTCCAACATCTTAAAGTGGTGCCTTGCATCCAGTGCTTCAGTGACAGTCCCATGACCCTGTTGTGGATTGAGCAGCTTCAGATGATGTTCTTTTACTGTTGTTTTCCTCCCACACCAAGTACAAGTGTGTTGGATTGATTGGAAACTATAAAGTGACTCCTGTGAGTGTCAGTGTGACTATAGTTGTGTTCGTAAGGTGGCCCTGAAATGCACTGGTGCCCTGTTAGGGGTTTGTTCCTACCTTAAATCCCCTACCATATCATAGGTTGAGCGGGCCTTGCTAGATTGATTATTTGTGGGTTGGCCTACTCACATGGAGTCTCCCAGAAAGACCCCACATATGCACATCTTCTTATGTAATATGCTACTGTGGCTGTCCGTTTAAACGTCAGTCCAGGATTTTAAATCGCCTATTGACCTGGCATTTGGTAGACATATACTACGTCACATCTACTATACACTTTCAGGGTGATGATCGACCTCCAAGGTTATTCCTCTTTTTATTTTATTTTATTGTAGAATCAACTCTCGGCAGCGGGTAGCAGGGTGGCCATGTGGCTCATGCGTATGGGTGCCGTTCTCATCTCTACCACCTTCCCCGTCACTTCCCCTACCTCTTAAATCATTCTTGAGGGAGATTGAAGACTTAAGTGCTGGCTTAAGTGAAAAATTAAAGAAAACGTACTAAGTAATTGCAACACAAACACTGACTTAATCAGTTTTAACACGAAAAGATGCTGACGGAAGAAGAGAAGAAGCGGGCCGCTAGGGTGGAGAAAACGAGACCTGCTCAGGAAACAGCAAGCGCATCAACCTCTGAGCAAACGAATGATAAACGTACAGAGAAAACGGAAGCAAACTAGGAATTCACCATTTCTTTTTTGTGTACGTATCCAGAGGGGCCCCAAAGAAGGAAAAGTCATCTTTCCTGCGTCTAACAGATGCATTCCTATAGAAGGAAGTTGTCTTATGTCAGCTTACTGCAGCTTGGCTTATGACAGACACCTGGAGGAATAACCTACTGTTATAGCAAAACAACTTTTGACACTTAATAGCTTGCAAGCAGTTAACTTTTCTTTCACATTATTTTACTTTTGCTTTCCTCCCAAACCAAGTTCATGTGTGTTAGGTTGACTGGAAACTATAAAGTGGCTCCTGTGCCATGCAGAAGGTAAGAGGGCTACCTGGGGGCAATTCCAGGCAAATACAGTCTAAGCTAGTCAAGGATTAATGATTAACGGTGTTACATTCTAAAGCCACACTTTTAGGACAGAAGGATCTGATGTTTCCTCTCTTGCTAACTTAATGTTCTCCTACACAGCTATTCCCACGTGTTCGGCCCAAGACGCTGGTCTGAAGTTGTACCTGCATGAGGAGAGACACCTGGACTGCATGAACTACTACACAAGTTGACAACTGCTTTGGGGAATCAAACTCTGGTACTGTGTTAGCAGCCAGTGATTGGTTAAGAGCTCATCACTGCAAGTCGTTTGAGTACCAGTGAGGTCCACGTCTTCTTTTTCTCCCAGCAAAACCAGCTCTTTCCCGCTGAGGAGATTTCATATTTTCTCTCAACAAACTGTGTTAAGAGAAAGCATCATTCTTTGTGTGACTTTATTGCAGGCTTGGCTTTAGGATTATAATTGCACTTTGTTTGCATGTATTTAAGCTTTTAAGTTTAAGTCGTCATCATGCCAAAGTTAATCCACTGGGGAAGAATCCAAGATAAAGATAAACTCCTTGAAAAAGTGAACTGTGAACAGTCTTCAAAATATGAGCAACTGGCAGTAAAGAACACGGAATTGATCTTCGCTAGCTGTTCATACGTGCAGAAGAAGACACCAAAGCCTTTTACTTCTTTGTGTGTTTTTACACACACACACACACACATATATATATATATATATATATATATATATATGTTTATATATGTGTATATATATATATATATATATATACACACATATATGTATATATATATACATATATGTATACATATACACACACACATATATATGTATGTGTGTGTGTATGTATATATATATATATATATATATATATATATATATATATATATATACATATATGCGTTACAAAATGTGATTGCTTTCCTGATAAGTACACCATGAATATGCTCACCCCTCACAGAGGTTGCTGAATTCTTCAGACTGAGAGAAGGGGTACAAGTGATAGTTCTGAGAAGAAGGGAGATGAGGGGCAATGACATTTATTAAGGGGGAAAAAGGATGAAGGAGGTACATTATATAATTGGTAAATAATTGTGCAGAAAAAAAAAATAAAAATATGGATGTTCTGGATCATCTGTTGCATACATCAAAAAGTTGTAGGGGGCCGAAGGATGGAGGTGGTGGAATTGCAGATGCAGCAAAAGTGTGTTGTTAGACAGTATATGCCCTCATATAGGCACATCGACGTTATACTTATTCATTTGTCTTTTGTTTTTTTATTTTGGTTTTTTTTTTCATTTTTCTACTGCTACCTAAGTTGAAGGGGCATCATTTAACTGCTCATTTTGGTTCTTCATGGGATATTTAACTATATTTTTGAATAAAGACAAGTGTCATTTGCAATGGAAGATGGTGTGCAATGAAAACTAATAAAGTAAATTGAAAATCTGATTTCGTGAAAATCTTGCAGAAAATCTGAGAATCATTTCCCGCGTGCCTGTTGTGAACTTTTTACGTTTTGCTAACTGAGGTGTGTTTTTCCCTGAAACACTTTGGTACTCTGCGGAGTAGTAAACTGTTCAAACCTTATTAAAGAGCCGGTTTTGTGGTTGATCGGTCAGTGTCATTTTTATACTAGAGTACATACCCCAGATTAATTCTTATACGCCACCTTTGTTTTCTATGTAGAATTTTTGTTTATAGTGGACACCATCTGTCAGGATTAGTTTGAATTGTTTGAAATAGTTTCATTTTTTTTGTAGAATTTGTATTTACCTCTGGGCCCCACAGCATGTGGAAGTCTTTTATAGAAGCTCTCTCCTTTGTGTTTCTGTTTTTTTTTTTTTTACTTCTGTCAATGTTAATAATTATTATTAAAATGAGCTAGATTTTGCTAGACTTTCATTTTAAAATTGAAAATATGCAGCTGTCATTGCAGACCCGCTCTTTGGCCCATCATGACTGCCTTTCAGAGGAGCTGCAAAACTTGAGAGAAGTCACAGGGTGAGTGTGGAGGAACTGAAGGCTACCTTACATCTACAGCATCTGGGAACGTAAAGTGCGATATATTAAATGGTGCTGTACTCAGCTGTACTTACTACCACCACCTAAGGACCTCCATTACATCTTGTTAGAGAAGCAGCTCATCTGAGAATGGAAAGTTCAAAGATCTGAAGTGAACATAAACGTGAGGAAGAAACAGAGCTGACACCTCCATTAAGACGAATTAGGCATTCGCCAAGGGCACAGGTCATGAGGAGGGGTGACCCAAATAGTCAGTTGGCGCACTAATGAGCTTGGCCTAGGGCTCAAAATAACCTATGACCGGCAATGGGTAGAAAGGATTCAATTTCCACAGAACGAGGAATGTTTTGATCACATTTTAAGTTGAAAGAACTGTGACGTCTCATGGCAGGTAACGGCAACTTCAGGTACTGTGACATATTGGGAACTGCGGAGAACCGGAGTAAACTTTTTATTTCAGATGCTCTTTTAATGCTGGATGGGTTACATCTGATACGATCTGACAGAGTGGAAAAGGCAGGAGAGGGTCTGTAGATTTGTGCGAATGAGAGCTATTAAAAAAGTCAGCACAATATAATTGAACTTAAATTGGATGGCTGGATCCTAATACAGAAGTTTAATAACAACTTTAATTTCTGGAACACATTTTCAGTTGTAAGGTGTAGCTCAAAGTACTTTACAAGTACACTGAAAAAAAGTAGAACCTCCATTCAACTGAAAATAACGTAATGATTCACACTTAATATTTTCAATCTGAACCAATATAATTCTTTTTATCTTATTGGACCCATAATTTTTACGTTGAGGCAAATCATTTATAGTGATTGGGTGCAACTCACTTGTTTTATACTGAAGTAAATCAATTTTTTAAGTTGTTACAATTTAAAATGGTTTATTTTTCATAACCTGTTTTTATGCTATTAGAAATATTATGACCATAACGCATTTCAATGCTGTACGTTTTACATTTATTTAAAAATCTAGTGTAAATACACAAGCATTTTTCAGTGTAAATCTTAAATATACAACAAAAAATTATTAAACGTTTCTACAGCTTTCTTGAAAGTATGTTTTATTACGAGTCCTTATACATAAAATTTACAGTTGAGAAGCAGGGTTACTTACTAGGAATCCTCCGTTATGAAAGTCTCCTGACCAGACATGTATCGCCACGTCCACTCCACTCAGGAAAGTGTTCTTCTTTTTTGGCAGTTGGAAAGCCAGCACGCTGGAAAGTTCGACCGGAAGAAATTACAAACGGCCCCTCAAACACAGCACACGGACACCCTAAAATATTAGGTTAACTGAAATAGGATTTTTATGTTTATTCCCTCCACCATAACTTACTTTGGTACAAACAACTTTTTTTTCTTTGATTGAGATCTGAAACCAAATATTTCGAGCTACAATACTAAATGACTAATTTTAAGTTGCTTGAAAGAGAAAATTTATGTTGAATGAACAACATCAATGTTATACTTTTTTCAGTGTAGTTAAAGAAAAAATAAGTTATAGAAGAATTTTTGAATACACAATGGCCGGTCAGAAAATCGAGAGTACATCCTTATGAGAAGGATTTAGGAGTCATAGTGGACTCTAAGCTATCAACTTCCCGACAGAGTTCAGAAGCCATTAAGAAGGCTCACAGAATGTCAGGTTATATAGCGCCTTGATGTGTGGAGTACAAGTCACAGGAGGTTCTGCTCAACCTTTATAACACACTGGTGAGGCCTCATCTGGAGTACTGGGTGCAGTTCTGGTCTCCAGGCTACAAAAAGGACATAGCAGCACTAGAAAAGGTCCAGAGAAGAGCGACTAGGCTGATTCAGGGCTACAGGGGATGAGTTATGAGGAAAGATTAAAAGAGCTGAGCCTTTACAGTTTAAGGAAAAGAAGATTAAGAGGAGACCTGATTGAAGTGTTTAAAATTATGAAGGGAATAAGTACAGTGGATTGAGACGGTGACTTTAAAAAGATTTCATCAAGAACACGGGGACACAGTTGGAAACTTGTGAAGGGGAAATTTCGCACAAACATTATGAAGTTTTTCTTTACACAAAGAACGATAGACACTTGGAATAAGAGACCAAGTAGTGTGGTAGACAGTAAGACGTTAGGGACTTTCAAAACTCGACTTGATGTTTTCTTGGAGGAAATAAGTGGATAGGACTGGCGAGCTTTGTGGGGCTGAATGGCCTGTTCTCGTCTAGAGTGTTCTAATGTTCTAAAGAATTCCTAGTTTGTAATTCTTTGGGGGTTAAAATGGTTTAAACTGTTGTCCAATTGGATGACATAAGCTATGGTCAGATGACTAGAGGGGAGAGAAAAGCAAAACCGCAAAGATGTTGAAGGAAAATAATCAGGATTTAAATGTTGTAAAGTCATTCAGTGTTTTCTACATAGGATGAAAGTCCAAGATGTTTTGATGGGACAATCTGATGACACCGGATGGAACAATGTGGAAGATTGTGCCAATGTGCTTTTGATTCGGCATCTGTCTTTCTGGATGAACAGTGACATGGCCTCTAGTAGCTGCCCCTCTCAGCCCAGGACCTTTATAAGAAAAGACTTGACCGGATATCAACTGTCATTGTGGACCCAGTTTGCAGCAAGACACTACAGTTGTGGCCAAAAATTTGTTGCTCTTCCTTTAGTTGTAGGTGTCGGCAAATTGCTGTACTCGTCAATCTTTGTGTAAACTCCTGATGTCTTTTGTATACAGGATAAACAAAAGAGGAGATAAACAGCAACCTTGTGGAGTGCAAACAAATGTACAGTCGTGGCCTAAATTTTGGGGAATGACACAGGTATTGGTTTTCACAAAGTTTGCTGTTTCATTGTTTTTAGATCTTCTTATCAGATGTTTCTCTGGTATACTGAAGTAGAACTACAATCATTTCATAAGTTTCAAAGGCTTTTATTGACAATGACATGAAGTTTAGTCAATATTTGCATTGTTGGCCCTTCTTTCTTTTTCAGTTTGCCCTGGCATGCTGTCAATCACCTTCTGGGCCCAATCCTGACTGATGGCAGATGGCCATTCCCACATAATCAATGCCTGGAGTTTGTCAGAATTGGTGGGATTTTGTTTGTCCACCCGCATCTTGAGGATTGACCACAAGTTCTCAGTGGGATGAAGGTCTGGGCAGTTTCCTGGCCATGGACCCCAAACTTCAACAAGCCACTTAGTTATCACTTTATCCTTATGGCTCGGTGCTCCATCATGCTGGATTGTTCTTTGTTGGTCACCAAGCTGTTCTTGGATGGTTGGGAGAAGTTGCTCTCGGTGGATGTTTTGATCCCATTCTTTATTCATCCATCCATTATCCAACCCATCATATCCTAACTACAGGGTCACAGGGGTATGCTGGAGCCAATCCCAGCCAACACAGGGCACAAGGCAGGAAACAAACCCCAGGCAGGGCGCCAGCCCACTGCAGGGCACACACACACACACAACCACACACCAAGGACAATTTAGAATCGCCAATCCACCTAACCTGCATGTCTTTGGACTGTGGGATGAAACCCACGCAGACACGGGGAGAACATGCAAACTCTACGCAGGGAGGACATGGGAAGCGAACCCTGGTCTCCTAACTGCGAGGCAGCAGCTACCCACTGCGCCACCGTGCCACCCATCTTCATAATTCATTGAATTCATTTAGGAATTTCTATGATGCTATTTAGCATTAATTAATTAGTTAATGGCAAATCTTTTTGGGATACTTTCAGAACAGTTTGTTTATATCTCTGAAAAATCTTTTTGTAATGACAAATATTGATGAAGCAGATGCCAGGTTTTGCTTTCTGGAGGAAAAGCTGTTGGATTTATGATATGCAAAGAAATTGGTCTGTTTTCCCCCTTTCTTTGTATTTCTCGTCAGCAAATGGCATTGATGTTAACTCTAATTTTAGAGGTTTTATGGCCACATATTGTTACATTGGATGAGCTTTCATCTTCGACTTGTTTCAGGTTTTCAGGGTATATGAGGATAAGCTTTCAGATACAAAAGGAAAGATAAGTATTTCTTTCTTCTGGAATGCATTTCTCCTATTCTTTATTTCTCTGTTTTGATCATTTTATTCTTATTTTTTACTGACTATGATTTTGTCGATTTTTCTACTGGTGTGTTATTGTGACATTTCCCTCTCCCTACCCTTTACCTAGGGGTAAGTGTACTCATCAGGTTCGTTACCGGGTTGGACTATTGTCACACCTTAAGGCCACGACGCGACGCGATGCGACACGACACGACACATGCTCCTGCAGATGTTACTGCTACACAAACGTTCTACTGTTCATACTCACATGCGTATTTTACACAAATCTGGAAGATTCCACCAGGTGGCAGTGCAAGATATCATCACAGTGATCACAGGTTTGGCTTTGTTGTTGTTTGTGTTGTGAATTGCCTGAAACATCCATTAAATTCCAAGGACACATTGCCACAATATCTCTGAAAAGTATGTTTAATGATTAAATCCATCAATCCAGGGATGCACCCATTCCAGTAAGCATTGGGCTCAAGGCAAAAACAATCCATGGACGGGACATCAGCTCATCCCATGGTGAACACAAGCGCACACACACACATACTGGCATCATTTTAGCATCAGCAAATCCTCAAATCTGCATGTCTCTGGAAATAAACCGAAACACACTATGGAAACCCACCAGGAAAACATGCAAACTCCAGGCAGGGAACACAAGGAACATGACTCCCTACTGCGATGGAACAGCACTACCACTCTGCCGTTGTGTGTAATTATTAACAGTGTTCATTATTTAAATGAATTGAACGATTTGTCTGTAAAATGTAACATACATAGTTTAATGCATTTCATAATGAAAGTGATATCAAGGATTCTAAGTGTGCAGAAAGCTGGAATATCATACTGTGATAGACAGCCAGGAACCCTGCCCCACCGGGATGCCTGGAGGACTAGGAGAGCAGCACTTCTCTTCCCTGGGCACCTGGATGGTCCTTGATCTCTGGGGGACGGCACTTCCGGTACACCAGGAAGTGCTGACAGACCAGGGATGGTGTACGTCTGCAGTGCTTCCGGGTGCAACAGCAACAATTCCACCACACTGGGGAGTACTGCCAGAAGTTCATCATCAGGCACCTGGAGCACATCCAGGGCATTATAAAAGGGGCCACCTCACTCCATTCGAGGAGCCGGAGTCGGATGGAAGAGGTCGGAGCTTGCGAGAGAGGAGTGGAAGCAGCCCGAAGGACCAAGGACTAAGAGCAAACTGTAAATAGTTATTGTAAATAGTGGAATAAACGTGTGTGTGTTTGGACATTCCAGTGTCGTGTCTGTCTCTGGCCGGGCTAGCTCTTACAATACATTTAATGTATTCTGTGTGGCGATTGCTGCTTACCGCTGCTGTCAGTTCAGGATGAAGCCCCAGAAGTAGGTAGCGACATTTCCACTTTAATCACAAAATACTCCTTTTCACTGTGTCCCTAATTTTCTTTTTCTCTGTGGCTCAAATACGCTGCCATACATTTTGATGCTGTTGTGAAGGTGCAAAAAAGAAATGGCACAAAAGATGGCATACAAGACCTTTAAAATGTACTGTGTCATTGATAGTTATAATTGAATACTAACCCTCATCTATTCTGTTTCTCTTCTCTGTACTCAAATATGGCACTTGGTGCCACGGCCCACCTGCCAAGTTGTTTTGTCTTCCTAAGGTAAAGTCATCCCTGATGGATGATCGCAGGAATCGTGGGAAAGAGGGGTCCTTTCATCGGATTAGCACTGTTTCAGCTGTGGAATGGTCAAATGGGGGAGGCAGCTTGATGAATGAGGTCTCCAGGACTCTAAACAAATCCAAATCATATTATGTGATATCATCTACTGTTAAATTCTACTCCATACATCTAAAATTTTTATTTTTATACTGTATTGAGGATTACTTGTATTTTGTTCTGTGTATTGTGTTGTATTGACCCCCTTCTTTTTGACACCCACTGCACGCCCAACCTACCTGGAAAGGGATCTCTTTTTGAACTGCCTTTCCAGAGGTTTCTTCCATTTTTTCCCTACTAGGATTTTTTTTTGGGAGTTTTTCCTTGTCTTCTTAGAGAGTCAAGGCTGGGGAGCTGTCAAGAGGCAGGGCCTGTTAAAGCCCATTGCGGCACTTCTTGTGTGATTTTGGGTTATACAAAAATAAATTGTATTGTATTATGATGGGGAATATGCAACCCTTGAATATAAAAGCACCACAAATGCCATTTTGCTTCACCACATTGAACCATTCATCAAACATCGAAGCACTCACATCGATCCTATAGGATCTGCACAACAGCTTTCTGTCACATGTAGATAGTAAACAGAGAGTCTGATGTCACGTTTCGACTTCATCACACTGCGCCCCCCTGTCTTTTTGCTGGTACTGCAATTCACGCACGTGTCCCGTTAATTTCTGAGGATGTGCTCAGGGGGCACATCAAATGAACGCTGGGAATGTGTGGCAGCCACGATGCGTGCACATACACGATTTGAGCGTGAAGTATAAACCGGCCCTAAGATTAACACATACACACAGAAACTCAACAGCGCCCTATGAATGACACACACACAGCTGGTTAACCTCTGGCACTTTTAACCACACAAATGCCTTAGGAATAACACAGCCTGTCACTCTTCTGGCACTTTAAGAGACTTACTTATTGTCGGCATTAACAACATACGATGCTCTAAAGATATCTCAGACATAAATATTACTTTACTCTCTAGGAATATATTCAAACATACAAAGGCTCAACATCCACAGCTATAGGCCATTTATCAACCAAGAATGCCTTCCTTTACGTCCTGTTCCCTACTATTTGGTGGAGCCCACATCCTCAACCTTAATAAACCTCGCAGCTCAGAGCATATGGCAAACCTCCGGCTGCACCAGGCGCTCAAACAAATCTACCTTATTACGTCAATCACTGTAGACATGACGACAAACCATAGAAAGTTAAAAAGCAGCATGTTATTTATTACATGAATAATAATACCAAATAGAACAAGAAATAACAGAAAATAAGACTGATAGTAAAGTCTGGATATATATAGTCTGTAGAAAAAGCTTACAAAAAAGTAAAGATGTCACAGGGCAGTGGCGATCTAGCACTTGAAGATGTTCATAAGATGATTTGCTGGTTGTGCTGCATACAAGTTCCTGGCACCCTCTTCTGACGTTGCTCTCGCCCTCCTCTGATGTCGTTCTGCTCTCTTTTTCTGTCGCTCTGTTCTCTTTGTTTCATCTGTCATATGTATTTTGAAATGCTACAGGAGTTTCACAACACATGATTGTTAGATATTCCGATTGGCTGCCTGTCAATATGATGAATGAATTTGCTCAAATTCTTTAATCTATTTGAGTACGACCGTTTTCTTTTTATAGCAATACAGTTTCTAATGTTTTAACAATCTCCTGTATCAAGCGGTAATTTCCAGTTCCATGGCATCTCCTTCTGTTCACAGGTTGTAAAGCAATCGGATACAGCTTGAACCATAGCATGCCTGCCTTTCCCAAGCTGTAAACCAATTTAGTCCTGGTGCCTTTCCCTTCACAGGTAGTTTACAGATATTAAACACCACAAGAACTGGCAATCCACCTGCTATCATTGTGATTAATGCCATGAAGGTGTACCCCCTTTACCTGTGGGCACACACTGGAATTCAGCCTGTGAGCTTAGCAGCCTGTTTGGCGAGTGTTCTTTAATAGTTAGGATATGAATTAAACAACACGCATATTAAGTTAAACTGACTAGCCTCTCAGGTTTTATTCTGAAACATTTACATTTATTTGCTTAGCAAAATAGTTAACCATAATTGAGTATCATTAGGCTTGGGCCTGTTTGTTCAGCAAGTGTAGTTGGACAGTAACAAAAAGCGTCTGTTATATGCAAGCACGTTTGAACAGAGACTCGCCTTAAAAAGACAGCATCCTTCCCCCACCATTTTCCACACACGCAGCACCGGTTGTATGTCACTTCTCTCTGTAGTTACCATCGCCAACGTCCGTTAGATGGCATCACGGTTCAACACAGACGCTCCTTACAAACACAACACCCCTCCCCGGCATTTTTCCCAGTACAGTTTCAGTGCTACTGTTTCTCCCTGGCTTTCCGTATTTGTGGTGCTATTTCCTCACTTTCCGACTCACAGTACGCTTTCAGTGTTGCTCTTTCTGACTGACTGCTGCTATTTGTTCGCTTTCTGACGTATTGTAAATAATGTAAATTCATCACACTGAGGTGCTTATTCCGTACGTGATACCATGTAACACATTATAATTGTCCTGCTTTTCCCTAATATACCCATGCCACCGAAAAAAAGACGTAGAAATGGAAGGTCCACTTCAGGAGCCACAAGAAAGTTTATTTCAAGGGCGTCTGAAACGCCACAGCAGACACAATCCAGAGTGGAGGAACTTACAATAAAATGTCAATCAGAAAACTGTTTCTTCTATTTCTATGTTCTTTTTCTTTCATTTGGGAAATTCACCGGTTATACATTCCCAGGCAACGCCGGGTACTCCTGCTAGTGACATATAAAATAAAAGTCAATCTTATTATGTTTCTGGTTCTTCGTATACCTTTTGAGTTGAGCCTCCACCCTTGAAATTTCTGTGCATATAACGACTGTCCATTCTCGTTGTTTCTACGACATCTGCTGATTTCTTAGTCATCCTTCAGTTCATTTTGTATATTACATGAACCTTTCTTCTGGTACTTTCTTTACTTGACCATCTCAGCATTTTTCCTAAACCAATTCATATATTTCAATGTACACACTGCAAACAAAAATGCTGTTACATCTGAATTAAATTACATTACATCTAAATTATATTACCTCTAAATTACTCTCTCATATTTGCCCGGGCTCATCCCTTGGTTACGTTATCGATGGTGGTGGGTTCAAGAGGCTCCCAGAAGGGACCAGTAGCGTGGAACTAACCAACAAAAGGAAATATTGGTTGCTATCAAGTGGAAGGCCAAGAAAGACGTTAGCCCCCTAAGCACTGCTCACAGTGCAGCTATAGTCGATGTCCTTATCAGGGGGAAAGACGGACGTCCCTAAACCTTGCACTGTGGTAGCCTACAATAACACAAGGGGTGCATCAATCATGAGGATCAGGCATTGACATGCTACCCCCTCATGTGCAGGCAACTTAAGAAATATTATAAGAAAAGTGTGCAAAGAAACAAAGCACATGCCATCAAATCCAGCTAAGGTTAAAGGGGCAAACATGGAATCTTTACAAGATAAAAAAGTTCAAAAAAGGCTCTGATGCACAAAAGAAAAGTATGTGGAGCACAGAAAGCAAAAGGAATTGCCTGTAGCAATGAAGATAATCCAATGTGATAAAGATGTGAAAAAAAATGTGAAACGTCGGTCAAAACTCCAGTAAATTACAATAAGCACGAGGCCCAGCGAGATCTCACGAATCACAGACTACTCCCTAGCACATTCAACATGAGCCCCCAGGAATTGTGGGAAACGCTTGCCTTTGTAGGGCTGAGGTCACTCCCTGGTGTTGATGGGCTGGTGGTCCTGCTATTCAGGGGACTACCCACAAAACAAGGGGCACATAACAAACGCTTAGAGAAACAAACACGGTTACAATGCAAATAATTAACAAAAGTAACATTAATGTACAAAAATGAACAAAAGGGGCATGAAACAAATATCTGAACCTTTGCCAGGCGAGGAACCCTGACTGAGACGTAACAAGGTGAGGCTGCAGTGAGTTAAAACTTAACATCTGATAAAATTCTGACTGTCGTGTCTCAGCCAAGGTTCCTCCAAGGGTCAGGTCGGGTCAGGTCACCACATTGCCACACCCACCACACAACAAAACAGCTCGGAATCCTGATTGGCAACCCCGCCCAGGCAGACACGTGGTCCAGTCCCACCCTTATGTGGGACCCCCTTGGGCTGGTCAAGCTGCTCAAGTAAACAATGAGAATCCTGCAAGCTGGGTCACTCTCAGGGAATTGCGTCACATGACTGTAGTGTCGTAACTGATGTTCCCTCACAATGCAGGTAATGTGCCTCATTCGGGACTCCATGAGCAACACAAAGTCAAACCAATGGTTCCCAAGAATTTTCTCAAGAGACACAGTACTGAAGGAGTCCAGTCTTCATCTCAGGTCGCTGCTAACAACAAGCCATGGGTTACAAGTGACATCAAGGGCCTTTTGAACCAGAAGAAAAGGGCTTTTAAAGGTGGTGATAAGCATGAGCTCAAGTGCGTGCAGAAGGAACTCGAGTCCAGCTCAGGGCGAAAGAGCAGTACAGGAGAAAGTTGGAGCAGAAGTTGCAGAACAACAGCATGAAGGAAGTGTGGGATGGGATGAAGATTATCACTGGCTGCAGCTCGAAGCGGGTGCCACCATCGAGACAGACGTGGAGAGAGCAAACCAAATGAACAACTTCTTTAATAGGTTTGATCACAGTAACCCACTCTCACCTCGGAGTACTGCATCCTCCAACCATCCTTCTGCTGATACCAGCATAGGTGAGACATCCCCACCCACAATTACAGCAGCCCAGGTGAGCAGAGAGCTGAAAAGACTTTGTGCCAGCAAAGCAGTGGGTCCAGATGGTGTATCGCCACGATTGCTGAAGGCCTGTGCGTTGGAACTGGGGAGTCCTCTACAGCGCATCTTCAACCTGAGCCTGGAACAGGGGAGAGTCCCAAGGCTTTGGAAAACATCTTGTATCACCCCTGTCCCAAAGGTATCACGTCCTAGTGAGCTGAATGACTTCCGCCTGTTGCTCTGACGTCACATCTGATGAAGACCATGGAGCGGCTGCTGCTTCACCACCTGAGGCCACAGGTCCGCCACGCCCTCGACCCTCTGCAGTTCGCATACCAGGAGAAGGTGGGAGCGGAGGATGCCATCATCTATATGCTTCATCGATCCCTCTCCCACCTGGACAGAGGCAGTGGTGCTGTAAGAATTATGTTTTGGACTTCTCTAGCGCCTTCAACACCATCCAACCTCTGCTCCTTAGGGATAAGCTGACTGAGATGGGAGTAGATTCACACCTTGTGGCATGGATTGTGGACTATCTTACAGACAGACCTCAATATGTGTCTTGGGAACTGCAGGTCTGACATTGTGTGCAGCAATACAGGGCGCGAGGGGACTGTACTTTCTCCGGTCCTGTTCAATCTATATACATCATACTTCCAATATGACTCGAGTCCTGCCACGTGCAAAAGTTCGCTGATGACACTGCTATTGTGGGCTGCATCAGGAGTGGGCAGGAGGAGGAGTACAGAAAGTTAATCAAAGACTTTGTTAAATGGTGTGACTCAAACCACTTACACCTTAACACCAGCAAGACCAAGGAGCTGGTGGTGGATTTTAGGAGGCCCAGGCCCCTCATGGACCCTGTGATCATCAGAGGTGACTGTGTGCAGAGGGTGCAGACCTTTAAATATCTGGGAGTGCAGCTGGATGACAAATTGGACTGGACTGCCAATACTGATGCTCTATGTAAGAAAGGTCAGAGCAGACTATACTTTCTGAGAAGGTTGGCATCCTTCAACATCTGCAGTAAGATGCTGCAGATGTTCTACCAGACGGTTGTGGCGAGTGCCCTCTTCTACGCGGTGGTGTGCTGGGGTGGCAGCATAAAGATGAAAGACGCCTCACGCCTGGACAAACTTGTTAAGAAGGCAGGCTCTATTGTAGGAGTAAAGTTGGACAGTTTAACATCTGTGGCAGAGCGACGGGCATTAAGCAAACTCCTGTCAATCATGAATAATCCACTGCATCCACTGAACAGGATCATCTCCAGGCAGAGGAGTAGCTTCAGTGACAGACTTTTGTCACCGTCCTGCTCCACTGACAGACTGAAGAGATCGTTCCTCCCCCACACTATGCGACTCTTCAATTCCACCGGGGAGTAAATGCTAACATTAATTTTATTTTAATTTTTTCATTTTTATTACTATTTAATTTAATATTGTTTCTTTGTATCAGTATACTGCTGCTGGATTATGTGAATTTCCCCTTGGGATTAATAAAGTATCTATCTATCTATCTATCTGAATAGCATCCATGTCTTGCAAACAGGAAGCAACCGAAGCGACCTCATGACCCCCCATACTCTCCCAATCCATCTACTGACTTCACAGGAAGAGTCATCAGAGACATGAATGCCACACCACGGGCTGAGATTCAAATTCTTGTTTCATGTAACTTTCGTTCATTTTTGATTCTTTGAATATTAATTTTGTTGATTATGTTTGTTATTGTTTGATGTTGAGTTTTGTTTTGTTTTGTGGGTGGTCCCACCAAGAGGCGGGGCCCCCTGCCAATCATCACCAGGAACCGGATGTGCTCCAGGTGCTCCCTGACACTCTTCCTGCAGCACTTCCTGGTGTTTGGCGAAAGTGCTGAAGTCCAAGGCTCAGGGATTGTCCCAGCGCCCCCTAGTGGTGGCCATGGTCCCCAACAGGATTGAGCTTCCAAGTTCCAGTCCTGTGGCCCGATGCAAACCAGGGGGGCTGCCCTCTCACGTCCCGGGGAAGGTATTGCCTTGCTCCCGGTCCTTCCAATCTCCAGGCGTCCTGGTGGTGGAAGGTCCCCAGTCGTCTGCCACAAATGTTAGAAATGACAAGTAGATTTTTGAAGGTGAATGGCCTCCCTGAAACAACAGAAACTCGGAGACACTGCTGTGGACTTCATGGCAATGGTTGCACTTTCATCCTTCCCACCGGGGTTTTAAAACCCACCAGGAAAACACGCAAACTCCAGGCAGGGAACACCAGGGACATGACTCCCTATTGTGCTACCGCTCCACCACTGTGTGAAATTATTAGCAGCTTTCATTATTTAAATGAAGTTAACAATTTATCTGTTACATACATACTTTAACACAATGGTTCTCAAACTTTTGTATTTCGCGCCCCCCCTTTTATACCTGGAATAATTCTATGCCCCCTGCATAATATAAGATAGATGAGAATAACCCACGATACAACTAATAAAGGTATGATACTCGTGCGGTGTCGCGGTATCCTATGTGGGACTAGCCCCGGACACAGACAGACGGACATCGTTTGATCGCCCAGCACACGTTTATTTACACCACAACTATATACTGTACAATATTTACAGTTCAAGTGCACAAACCCAGAGCCTCCAGCACCAATTCCCGAAAAGTCCGGGCCTCTCACAGAGTCACTAGTGGCTTTCTTCGGGCCGCCTCCAGTCCTCTCTCCAGCTCCGTCCTCTTCCACCCTACTTCCGCTCTCGACTGTTGGGAAGCGGCCCCTTTTATAGCACCCCAGATGAGCTCCAGCTGCTTCCCGGCATTCCTCCGTGGACACGCCTGGCGGTGGCCACGGGCTCCTACAGGGTTGGGCTTCCAAGTTCCCTACCCGAGGCCACCAACAAAACCAGGACGTTTGCCCCCTCGCGGTCTGGAGGAGGCACAAGCCCTCCTCCGGTCCTCCTGGGCATCCCGGCTGGGCTCCACCCCCAGCCACATGCGACACCTATCATTTTTACTTCCATAAGATTTGCATGTGTTTGGCTAACTTTGATGAAATATTTGCAATTTATTTTTTTTAAAGTGCTTTAATAACTGTTAAAATGCCTTGTGTGGTTTTTGGTAGTAATTCTAATCCCAAAAACAAAGAATAAATTATTTATTCTTATTTAATTATTTTTTTATGAAAAGAAACGATTAAATATGTTTTAATTATTAAAAATCTCGCAAACGAGGACACCGATGAAGTCATTCTGGGCGAGATGAATATATTTTTGTCCAACAAATATTATGCCGCTGTTAGTTGTATCATGAAAATAACTCAATACGCAGTAAATTATTTAACTCAATTTGGCAATATTGGCTACGCTGCTGTGGTGCAGTCGTGCTGCATAATCACTGGATCTACTATTACCCGAATGTTTGCGACAGATACCGATACGCCTCGAACTTTCTGGATTGAAAATCTGCGACTATAAAAGCAGCAGCAGCGGCGCCGCTCGTCATAGAAACAAACTTCAAATAGAAAAGGAGCTCAGAGTGTCCATCTGGAATATCAGACCAAACCTGGACAGGCTGTGTACGTTAAAGCAGACACATATTAGTCATTAGATCGATACCTTAGAAATGTTTTATTTTAATTTACGTTATAATGCATTCGTTGTGATTATATGTTTGCAAATTTAAATTTGAAATAAAAATGTAAAATATTAATTTTCATGTCTTGTTCATTTATTCGACACCCCCCTTGTACAGCTTCAGTGCCCCACAAGGGGGGCGTACCCCACAGTTTGAGAACCGCTGCTTTAACACACAAGTGATATCAAGTATAAATCTAAGGATACTAAATGTGCAGAGAGCTGGAATATTATAAGTTTGATGTGTTCTGTGTAGCAATCACTGCTTGCCGCTGCTGTCAATTCAGGAGGAACTGGATCGGTTTTAAAATGGTGTGTACGACGGTCTACTGCAATGGTAAAATAAACTATGAGATTAGAGTGGACATTTTGAGATTCAAGCCAAAATTTCCACTCTAATAACAAAATAGACCTTTTCACTGTGTCCCTATAGCTTTTTTTTTCTCTTTGGCTTAAATACGCTGCCATACATTCTGATGCTGTTGTGACGGTGCAGCACAAAAGATGGTATGCGAGACCTTTAAAATGTATCAAGTCACTACGTAAAAGCACCATGAATGGATTTGTATGTTGGCGTTTTTCTTCCACACATTGAGCCATTCATCAAACATCAAAGCTGACACATCGATCCCGTAGCATCCTTCTGTCACATGTAGATAGTAAACAGGGACTCTGACATCACGTTTTAACTTGAACGCACTGCGCCCCCTGATTTTTTTTCTTGCTGGTACTGCAACTCACGGACATGTCGTGTTAATTTCTGAGGACGTATCAAATGAATGCTGGGAACATATGGCAGCCATGAAGTGTGTGCGCACGCGTTCTGAGCATAAGTCAGTAATGGCAGACATGTCTCACATACTCAGCTGCGACATTATTAGCTATGCGACTGACCAAACACGGTCACTCAGTGTGTTCACATGCACACCCTTAATGGAGTTGGAATAATCCGGTTAGGGCAGGGGTGTCCTGGTGGGCTGCAGAGGCTGCAGGTTTTCATGCTAACCAACTTCTCAATTAGTGACCACTTTTTGTTGCTTATTAACTTCAATTGCCTTAACTTTAATTGACTTGACCCAGATACCTCAAGCGTTTCTTTTTTTCCTTAATTAGCGGCCAAGCAATAAGGAGACACAAAATGAGCCAAAACAAATGGTGTTCATCACACAATATCTGAAAATAAAGGTGTGGTGTTATGGGTCCACAGCTCGTGGAGAAAAGGCCATTGATTTTAAATAAATAATCATCGCACCGAGGCCGTGAGGGGCGTTGTTATGCGAGCAGCGGGGCGTGCGTCGATGTGGGCGTTTCTCACCGTGTGCACAGGTGAGGAACTGCCCACATTCGTGATTGCTCCGTGGCTAATGCTGCAGCTGTGATGGCCCCTCACGTTTTTAAAAGAAGCGAGTCGGTTGTGGGGTAGTGTAAGAAACGATCGGGAAAAAGAAAGAAACGTTCGGAGAGAAAGGAAAGGAGAGGACGGAGGTTACAGGGAGCGTGGAAGCAAGCGGTGCAGGAGAGAAACGGACCGCGGGCGCGTGTGGTGGCAGCGATCGGCGCGTGGGCAGCTGCGTAGAAGCTGGGTGTTAGGCCGACACCCACGTGTTTGTGTTGATGTCGCTCCCGTTGAGCGAGCAGGTAGCGGGAGTGACCGAGGTGAAAGCGACGAGCCGCAGAAGGCCGCAGAAAGGCAGCGGAAGTCGGGAGGCTTGGAGTGGCAGTCCTTGGTGTGAGCGTCCTGGAGACCAAGGAGTCCAAGTCTCGAGGCTGGGATGAGAGCCAAACCGAAGCCACGGATCGGGAGGTCTCCAGTCTTGCGTGTGTTTGAGGAGGGCAGCTGCAGAGAGCGTCTTGCCTGCTGCTAAGCCCGTGCGGATAAGCAGGTGAGACGCATACAGAAAATAGGCACCGGATTGTGTTAGTGTTTTAAGACTGCTTCCAAGAGAAGATTTTAACCTTCGTTTTTAAAGGATTGTTGTGTTTATTTATTGGTTTTACCCCACGTTCTTTTTCATGGATTATTTATTTAATGAACATGGAAGAACTGCACTATTTATGAACTTTTGTTTTGTTGATTTTTAATAAAAGCACTTTTGTACTTTCAACCATCCCCTTGCTCAGATGCTCAATTTGCCTCCATTGACTGGCTCACTCGGTTTCATTATCGACGGTGTTGGGTTCAAGGGTTCCCAAACAGCCATGGGAGCGTGGAGCCAGAACCCACATCGTCGCAAAAGGAAGTTGAAAGTCTCAGTAAGATTGGTGTGCTCACATCACCAAAACATTTTGACAGTGTTCTTAGAAAAAAATCGAAAATCAACAGTTTTAGAAATGTCTGCTGTGGCAGAATGAGAGCACAAACAAGACATGGAATTAATTAACAACAAGAATTGGCTTCTCATTAAGGAACTGGTTGGAGTGAAATTGGCTGAAGTCTGAAGCCCCAGTTTAGCTGGTCATCTATTAGCTCGTTTCACATCTCATTTCTGTTTGACTGCCATTTAATGAAGAAAGGAATCAATTCAGAGGGCTGCACTCTTCTAACAGAGGTATTAAAGTGAAGGGAAAACGAGTTCATTAGCAGTGAGAACTGGGCACTGATTAGGAAAAGGGTCAGAATGAAAACCTGCAGCCCACCAGGACTGGAGTTGGACACCCCTAGGTTAAGGAAAAAACCTGAGTTTGGTAATAATCCGCGTTTACCTGCCCAAGTGTTAATCTGGAGTTCTCCTTTGGTGAAACGCTCCAATGTCATTAAATTCTGCAAAAAAAAAAAGAAAAAAGAAAGAAAAAATTAAATGGCATCATCAGCCAATGTGAATTCGCAAATGAGCCTGATGCCTGTGATCGTTTTCTTGTGCTTTATATATCCATCCATCCATCCATTATCCAACTCGGTACATCCTAACTACAGGGTCAAGGGGGTTTGCTGGAGCCAATCCCAGCCAACACAGGGCGCAAGGTAGGAAACAAACCCCAGCCAGGGCACCAGCCCACTGCAGGGTGCACACACACACACCAAGCACACACTAGGGACAATTTAGAATCGCCAATGTACCTAACCTGCATGTCTTTGGACTGTGGGAGGAAGCCCACACAGACACGGGGAAAACATGCAAACTCCAAACATGGAGGACCCGGGAAGCTAACCCTGGTCTCCTAACTGTGCCACCGTGCCGCCCGTTTTATAAATGTGTAAAAATAACACTTCATTTATAGGTTTCTGTTACTGGATTGCACGCCTCAAACTCTTCTCTGCTTGGCTGTGCGACTAAGCCCCGCAAAGGACCGCCATGCTTGATTTGCACCTAGAGCTGCTAGAATTGTAACTCAGTTATTTTTACTTCAATAAGACTAGGGGGCTCCGCCCACCCCCAGGTTTGGTTAACCGGATATACACTTTTAAGAGATTGTTATTTTCATGGGAATTGTTACATATGCATTATTTTCACTTTTACTTTAAAACTTTAGTTAAAACAATATTTGGAATCCGTGTCTGTGTGGGTTTGCTCCGGGTGCTCTGGTTTCCTCCCACAGTCCAAAGACATGCAGGTTAGGTGCAATGGTGATCCTAAATTGTCCCTAGTGTGTGCTTGGTGCGTGTCTGTGTGTGTGCCCTGCCTGGGGATTTGAACCTGCCTTGCGCCCTGTGTTGGCTGTAATTGGCTCCAGCAGACCCTGTCACCCTGTGTTAGGATATAGCGGGTTGGATAATGACTGACTGAATGACTGACTTACTTTTCTTCAAGATTGCATTGAATTTTGATTCAATCGTGACAATGCAACCTGTGAGTGAAATCGTTTCTTTCTCTCTAATAAATAAAACGACTTTCTCGAATACTCTTTTTTCTTTGCTTTGTCGTTGAGGTGTCATTTAGAACGTATAAAATTACTGTCCTGATAAAATTTATAAGAGCTGATAGCGCAAGAAGTGTATCTGGCAAAAGCATTCACGCGACTGAGGTTAGATGACTGTGGTTTTGTTTGAAAATAGTTGTAAGTAGGGCGTGACTTGAAAGAGTCTCACGAGAGTTCATTCCGCGCCAACGTTTTCGGAATCTTAATTCTTGCTGGCAGCACGATCTACAAATCTCCAATTTAAAGTGTAAATCCGAACAATATATTCGATCTCTTTTCGCTGTTCCGTTATTTCACCGAGTAATTATTTCCGTTTGCGCTAAAGAAATCTTAATTATCCTTTTTTTGAGACTTTCGAATTTTCTTACTTCCATTATCTCTAACCTGCTCCGCATCATCGCATGTGTATCGCGCCAACATTTTTGAATTCTTTACGACGTTCTACTTTGTCATCTACTCTTTGTCCTTAATTTCCGGTCCCGGGCGTGGACTTGTCTCGCGGAGCGTATAAGTGTCTCTCCAAGAAAATCACGTCTCGTCTCCTTCCAAGATTTATAGCAGTGGTTATCAAACTGGTGGGTCGCTGAAGTTGTACAAGGGGTCGTCGAATAAATGATCAAGACATCAAAATTAATTTTTTACATTTTTATTTCAAATTTAAATTTGCAAGCATATAATCACAACGAATGCATTATAACTAATATTAAAATAAAACATTTCTAAGGTATCGATCTAATGACTAATATGTGCCTGCTTTAACGTACACAGCCTGTCCAGGTTTGGTCTGATATTCCAGATGGACACTCTGAGCTCCTTTTCTATTTGAAGTTTGTTTAAAGAAAATAATCTCTCAATTAAAATCCTCCACCTGCGTCCTTGATCCAATACCAACAAGGTTTTTCAAAGAAGTATCAGGCGTGCTAATTGATAATTTTCTTGACATAGTAAATTCGTAATTAAATACGGGGGTCTTCCCAGACTGTTTTAAGACTGCTGTAGTTAAACCCCTACTTAAGAAACATAATCTCGACCCCTCGGCTCTTGAAAATTTTAGACCCATCTCTAACCTGCCTTTCTTAAGTAAAGTTCTGGAGAAGGCAGCCATTATGCAGTTAAATGACCACCTCAATAAACCTGCTATTCTTGATAAATTTCAGTCAGGTTTTAGAACAAATCACAGCACAGAAACTGCACTCGTTAAAGTAGTAAATGACTTGCGAGTGAATGCAGACAGAGGCCATTTATCTGTTCTCATCCTCTTAGATCTGAGTGCCGCATTTGACACCATTGATCACAACATTCTTAGAAATCGCCTTAGTCAATGGGTGGGCCTCTCTGGCAGTGTCTTAAATTGGTTTGAATCCTACCTGGCAGGGAGACAATTTTTTGTTAGTTGTGGGAATTACAACTCAAAGACACATGATATCCAATATGGTGTTCCACAAGGCTCTATCATGGGTCCGCTGCTCTTCTCAATCTACATGCTTCCGTTAGGTCAGATTATCTCAGGGCACAACGTGAGCTACCACAGCTATGCTGATGACACACAGCTGTACTTATCAATAGCACCTGATGACCCCGATTCTATTGATTCACTAACACAATGTCTGACTTGTATCTCAGAATGGATGAAGTGTAACTTTCTCAAGTTAAATAAAGAGAAAACTAAAATCTTAGTGACTGTAATCTGAATTTTAAATCACATATTAATCAGATCACTAGGACAGCATTTTTTCACTTAAGAAACATAAGTAAAGTTAGACCTCTTATATCACTGAAAGATGCTGAGAAATTAGTTCACGCGTTTGTTTTCAGTCGACTAGATTACTGTAACGCACTCCTCTCAGGACTACCCAATAAAGACATAAATCATTTACAACAAGTGCAGAATGGAGCTGCTAGAATCCTAACTAGGAAAAGAAAATCTGAACACATCTCACCAGTTTTAATGTCACTACACTGGTTACCTGTGTCATTCAGGATTGACTTTAAAATTCTGCTTATGGTTTATAAAGCCTTAAATAATCTCGCCCCATCTTATATATCGGAATGTCTGACACCTTATATTCCAAATCGTAACCTCAGATCCTCAAATGAGCGTCTCCTTAGAATTCCAAGAACAAAACTTAAAAGAAGTGGTGAGGCGGGCGGCCTTCTGCTGCTATGCACCTAAAATCTGGAATAGCCTGCCAATAGGAATTCGCCAGGCTGATACAGTAGAGCACTTTAAAACACTGCTGAAAACACATTACTTTAACATGGCCTTTTTATAACTTCATTTTAATCTTAATTTAACTTAATCCTGATACTCTATATGTTCAGTTTCCTCAAAATAACTATTCATGGTGGCTCTAAAGTCGCTACTGACCCCTACTGTCTTTTCTGTTTCTTTTTCCGGTTTCTTTGTGGTGGTGGCGCTCAAAGCTTCATGATGCACCAACAATGATGGACGGATTAAAAGGCAGAAGTCTACGTGACCATCATCATCATCAAGCCCTTCCGTGAGAACCCTAAATCCAAAGAGGACTGTTTCATTTATGTTAGGTAGAATGTCCAGAGGGGACTGGGTGGTCTCATGGTCTGGAATCCCTACAGATTTTATTTTTTTCTCCAGCCATCTGGAGTTTTTTTTTTCTGTCCCCTGGCCATTGAACCTTACTCTTATTCGATGTTAATTAATGTTGATTTATTTTGTTTTATAATTGTGTCTTTCATTTTTCTATTCTTTAATATGTAAAGCACTTTGAGCTACTGTTTGTATGAAAATGTGCTATAGAAATAAATGTTGTTGTTGTTTCTATGACGAACGGCGCCGCTGCTGCTGCTCTTATAGTCGCGGATTTTCAGTCCAGAAAGTTCAAACCGTATCGGTATCTGTCGCAAACATTCGGGTAACAGTACAGTAGATCAGGTGATAATGCGGCGCGACTGCACCACATTGGCAGCGTAGCCAATATTGCCAAATTGAGTTAAATAATTTACTGCGTATTGGGTTGTTTTCATGATACAACTAACAGCGGTAGGCTATAATATTTGTCGGACGAAAATACGTTCGTCTCGCGCAGATTGACTTCATCGCTGTCCTCGTTTACGAGATTTTTCAAAATTAAAACAGATTTAATCGTTTCTTTACATAAAAAATTAATTAAACAAGAATAAATAATTTATTTTGCTTTTTGGATTAAAATTACTACCAAAAACCACACAAGGCGTTTTAACAGTTATTAAAGCACTTAAAAAAAAAATAAATTGCAAATATTTCCTCGAAGTTAGCCGAACACATGCAAATCTTATGGAAGTAAAAATGATAGGATACCGCGACACCGCACGAGTATCACACCTTTGTTAGTTGTATCGTGGGTTATTCTCACCTATTTTATATTATGCTGGGGGCACAGAATTATTCCAGGTAGAAAAGGGGGGCGCGAAATACAAAAGTTTGAGAACCGCTGATTTATAGAGAGATAAGGGTTGTGTTAGGTTACTTGTTAAAAACAATCGAACTACTTAACGCGTGTCACTGAACGTGTCACCTACTGCTCTCGAGATGGCGTTGCTGAGTTTAGCAATTTACGTTCAGCTCATTAACATGAGCAATATTGGGACAGATTATTTCAGGCAGGGGAAGAAATAACGTGATTGCCCAAACAGTTGCGTGTGGAAATGTATTTTGTGGACGCTTCTCCCCAAGGCTTTGATCAGGGCTCTTAGGATATCCAAGGACTCCCGTCACCCGTGAAACACGAGGCTAAAGTTGGCTCCTTAGTTCGCTTTCAGCCAGCTCCTCATTCACCTAACTTGTGCAAAGCCGTTACGTGTTGAGCGTTAATAGAAAGATGGATGCCTATCTGATAAGTAAGAGTTCCGTTTTGCCAGACCCAACGTGGGTGGCCTGGGTCAAAAGAACTGGCAAATCTGGCACACTCCCATATCTAATGAATGGGGTTCACTGTGATGTATAAAGGACGCCATAAAGGGTTAAATGTCGTTCGGTACCCCGATTGTTACACTTTCGAGAAAAGAAAGATGCCCCTGTGAAGTGTCAGTTTAGTCTTGCCCAACCCAATGCGAATACCTGGGTGAAATGGGCTGACAAAGCTGGCACACACACCCGTATCTAATGAATGCGATTTACTGTGTACTTTTTTTTCCCTTTGTATCTGTGAAGATCGGGGTGGGCCAACGCTTTGTATCCGCTTAAAGTGCCCTTTAAACATCATAGTAAGTCCAGTTTATTAAACTCGCACGATAATGTGCCAACTTTGCCAGCCTATTTGACCTAATTACCCGTGTTGGGCTGGACAAAAAACTGCAACTTAATACTCATCTTTTTTTTTGTTTTTTTGAAACTGTGAAAATTGGGGTGTCCGAAAGACATTTAACCCTTCAGTGTCCTTTAAACAGCACAGTAAATCCTATTCATTAGTTATGTGTGTGTGTGAACTTTCCAGCCCATATGACCCAGGTACCCGCAATGAGTCGGGCACAATTCAGCTGCGACGTAACAAAGGCATCTCTCTTTCCTCAAAACCGGGACCACTCGGGGATCGAAGGACATTTAACCCTTTACAAGCGCCCATTAAACATCACAGTAAATCGAATTCATTAGATATGTATATGTGCCAACTTTGCCAAAACACAACTGGTCAACTGGTCAAAGCTCATCTAGAATTTAACAAAGGCATCTTTCTTTTCTTAAAATTGTGAAAATTGGAGTGGCCAAACGACATTTAATCCTTTACAGCGCCCTTTAATATCACAATGAATCTCATTCATTAGATGTGGGAGTGTGCCAGCTCTGCCAGTTCTTTTGACCCAGACACCCACGTTCGGCCGGGGAAAACTCAACCGTTAGTTATCACAGACATCTCTCTTTCTGTTAATGTTAAAAACGCAACTGCTTCGTTCGCACAAGGTGAATAAACAGCTGGTTGGAAGCGAACTGGGAGCTGCGAATAAGGAGCCAACTTCAGCCCCGTCCTAGCCGAGGAACAAACTCTTTAAGCTGCTGGAGTCAGGCTGACGACTCTGCAGAGAACAGACTCGGACTGAAAGATTCTTTTTGATTTTGCAATTGTTATATTTTTCCTCTGCGGTGGGCTGGCACCCTGCCCTGGATTGGTTCCTGCCTTGTGCCCTTTGTTGGCTGGGATTGGCTCCAGCAGACCCCCGTGACTCTGTATTCGGATTCAGCGGGTTAGAAAATGGATGGGTGGATGGATATATTTTTCCTTTGCTATTTTTGTATTCAGTATTATATTTTTCCATTGTTGCTATTTTAGTATTCACTATTGTTATATTTTTCCGTTGTTGCTATGTTGTACTTTTGGCATGGGCTAGTTTCGGCACAGTCCGGGGTCTTCTAGGAAACAAAAAAACAATCACTGATCTTATACTCTCTTTTTTGCATGTGCCAAATAAACCTTTTGAGAATACAGCAACATTGGACTTACTCAAACAACATTCTCGGAACTCATCTTTGGGAGTTTGTTTCTCATCGAACATGAGTTTTATGAACTCTCAATCCACAACCCTACGCCAGTGAAATTAGTAGCCTTCCTTATCAAGCGTGACATGTCCTGAGCCTCTCTGGCAGGACTGAAATAAACTCAGCTTGCCGATGTAAAAGAGACTTAACTCGCTTCGTGGAATAGCTCCGAGGTCCGCTGTCACAAGCTCCCATACTTCTATAATACTCGGCGAATAAACAGTTAATCATTGCTCCACAATGGCCAATCGGATTTTAGTTAATTTGCATTCGGTGTCACAGCGTCAGAAACGCCGCATTTCGACTTTGTTTGTTTAAATATTGTTTTTTTTTTGTCTCAGAAAAAGTCAGCGTTCTAAAATATGTATTCACACTGGTAAATTTCTGCAAAAGTTTTATTTTAATATTTCTTATTACTTTATCACGACTGATGTTTTCTTTCATAAACCACATAGGAAAATATACTAGTAGATACGAGCTATATATACCATGTAAAAGCAACAAATAATTTGCCCGGATGAACCTCGGTGGTCCGGGGTGCAGGCTTCAAACCTGTAGCTGCCTAGCGGCAGAGTGGTTCAATTCCACCTTTCGGGCGAGAAACATTAAGACTTTAAGTAATCAATGGAGAACGAAGACGATTAAGGTGCGAAGCAAAAGAAAAACACTTAATTTTAAGTGGAGAAAACGCACCACGAAGTTGAAATGGTTGCTGTTACCTGAGAAACACCTCACTTTCTGTGATTTTCACATTTTGTACAGAACTTACAATACTTTTTTCCCATTTAATCCAAGAACTAAAAGTTGCATTATGAATGGATGTTTTGGAGACTTCGAAAACATATAATGGTTTTTCTCAATAAAAATGCCTCGTACTGTCGATGCGAGAAGAGAGGTTGCGAGAATGCGCTGATTACAGCGCATTGCCGCACCCACCACACGACGAACCACCCGGATTAGGACTCGTGCGCAGCTGTGTAACGGGTGACACCGCAGCACCACACTGGGAAAGTGTGAGATTTTTTTACAGTGGCTGGAGGGCCAATCCTGCCACCAACCCACGAGTTTCCCCTGCAAGTTGGAGGATCTGTTTGCAAGGCTGGATGTAGGTTAACGTCATACCCAGGACGAAGTAATTGCAGGTTAAGGCTGCAGAACACGTCACATTAAGTCCACTACAAAAAGGAAATGTATAAATTGTACATTTGATGACAATGTATTGAATAATTCAAATATAAATAATAAAATTGTACATTTGATGACAATGTATTGAATAATTCAAATATAAATAATAATAGAAATCTCTGTTTACACATTCTACCCAGCATTGCAGTATTCTCGCCACGGAAAAGTTTCCCCTAAAACTGAAGCGGAAGCCAGCTCAACCATATGAGCTCAACGACATTACCCCCCTCTCCACCAATCAATAAACTACTAGGAGGCTAAACGGAAATCAATCCATTTATTGGAAAACGAATATACTGACACGGGAATTGTCCAATCGGCGTGTAGGACGTAAGCGAGGAACTAAATCACTTATTGGACAACGAAGATACTGACATGAAAATTGTCCAACCGGCGTCAAGGAAATGGAAACGTTTTGCCATTAGTACCGCCTTAGTGCCAAAAGGAGGCGGAAGGCGTAACGTAGGAACTGTTTCCGCCGTTATTGAATTGGAAACGAGATGCAATGATGTAAAGCTGCGTTTGCAGGTGAGACTGTGTGATTTGTCATTTGGAGTTTGCATTTCTTGAGCAATCATAAATGAAAGAATGTAGAATTGTTTCATAGGGATGTCGTCGGTTACCTCGGGGTTGCTGGATACGGGCTTTCAGTTCTTTGCACGTGCTATTGCAACAGGTCACCTTGGCTCTATTTACCTTGCGTTTGCGAGAATTTAAAGAAGTTAAAGACACATTATTTTGTTCTATAAGAGATTGTGTTTCTAATGATAGCAACGTTGTAGAACAAACAAGATTGAGTTATTTTTATTTTGGTGTTTATATGTTTTACCCCCCATCATAGTCCAAAGACATGCAGG
This sequence comes from Polypterus senegalus, assembly GCF_016835505.1. NCBI lineage: Eukaryota > Metazoa > Chordata > Cladistia > Polypteriformes > Polypteridae > Polypterus > Polypterus senegalus. The sequence continues at coordinate 16,350,760 of NC_053164.1, read as the reverse complement.
TTAGGTGGATTGGTGATACTACATTGGCCCGTGTGGGTGGGTGGGTGTGTGTTACTCCAGCTACTCACCCACCCTTTAATGGACAGGCTCACTGTCCTGGTACTGTTCCTGCCTTGCGCCCAGTACTGTACTTGTTAGGATAGGCTCCAGCCTCTCTGCGACTCTGCTCAGAATAATAAGGTTTAGAACGTGGATGGCTGGAGTTCAGACACAAATCTCAAAAACCATTTTGTATAAATAATAAGAAGGGCACTGGCTACATTCAATATCCATCTTTCAGTGTGGTAAACGGCATGCAGATTTGCCACATTTTTATGGAGACCCAGTCCACACTATGCGACTCTTCAGTTCCACCCGGGGGAGTAAATGCTAACATTATTCAAAGTTATTGTCTGCTTTTACATGCATTTTTATTACTCTTTAATTTAATATTGTTTTTTGTATCAGTATACTGCAGCTGGATTATGTGAATTTCCCCTTGGGATTAATAAAGTATCTATCTATCTATCTATCTAAAGGTGATACAGTGGTGTGAAAAACTATTTGCCCCTTCCTGATTTCTTATTCTTTTGCATGTTTGTCACACAAAATGTTTCTGATCATCAAACACATTTAACCATTAGTCAAATATAACACAAGTAAACACAAAATGCAGTTTTTAAAATGATGGTTTTTATTATTTAGGGAGAAAAAAACATCCAAACCTACATGGCCCTGTGTGAAAAAGTAATTGCACCCTGAACCTAATAACTGGTTGGGCCACCCTTAGCAGCAATAACTGCAATCAAGCGTTTGCGATAACTTGCAATGAGTCTTTTACAGCGCTCTGGAGGAATTTTGGCCCACTCATCTTTGCAGAATTGTTGTAATTCAGTTTTATTTGAGGGTTTTCTAGCATGAACCGCCTTTTAAGGTCCTGCCATAGCATCTCAATTGGATTCAGGTCAGGACTTTGACTAGGCCACTCCAAAGTCTTCATTTTGTTTTTCTTCAGCCATTCAGAGGTGGATTTGCTGGTGTGTTTTGGGTCATTGTCCTGTTGCAGCACCCAAGATCGCTTCAGCTTGAGTTGCGAACAGATGGCGGACATTCTCCTTCAGGATTTTTTGGTAGACAGTAGAATTCATGGTTCCATCTATCACAGCAAGCCTTCCAGGTCCTGAAGCAGCAAAACAACCCAGACCATCATACTACCACCACCATATTTTACTGTTGGTATGATGTTCTTTTCTGAAATGCTGTGTTCCTTTTACGCCAGATGTAGCGGGACATTTGCCTTCCAAAAGTTCAACTTTTGTCTCATCAGTCCACAAGGTATTTTCCCAAAAGTCTTGGCAATCATTGAGATGTTTCTTAGCAAAATTGAGACGAGCCCTAATGTTCTTTTGCTTAACAGTGGTTTGCGTCTTGGAAATCTGCCATGCAGGCTGTTTTGCCCAGTCTCTTTCTTATGGTGGAGTTGTGAACACTGACCTTAATTGAGGCAAGTGAGGCCTGCAGTTCTTTAGACGTTGTCCTGGGGTCTTTTGTGACCTCTCGGATGAGTCGTCTCTGCACTCTTGGGGTAATTTTGGTCGGCCGGCCCTCCTGGGAAGGTTCACCACTGTTCCATGTTTTTGCCATTTGTGGATAATGGCTCTCACTGTGGTTCACTGGAGTCCCAAAGCTTTAGAAATGGCTTTATAACCTTTACCAGACTGATAGATCTCAGTTACTTCTGTTCTCATTTGTTCCTGAATTTCTTTGGATCTTGGCATGATGTCTAGCTTTTGAGGTGCTTTTGGTCTACTTCTCTGTGTCAGGCAGCTCCTATTGAAGTGATTTCTTGATTGAAACAGGTGTGGCAGTAATCAGGCCTGGGGGTGGCTACGGAAATTGAACTCAGGTGTGATACACCACAGTTAGGTTATTTTTAACAAGGGGCAATTACTTTTTCACACAGGGCCATGTAGGTTTGGATTTTTTCTCCTAAATAATAAAACCATCATTTAAAAACTGCATTTTGTGTTTACTTGTGTTATATTTGACTAATGGTTAAATGTGTTTGATGATCAGAAACATTTTGTGTGACAAACATGCAAAAGAATAAGAAATCAGGAAGGGGGCAAATAGTTTTTCACACCACTGTATATTTCCATTCTCTCCTAGTATTGCCTTTAGAAAGGACATGGGCGTGTAAGAAGCAGAAAAGACTGCATGCGACTTGAGTCCTGTTCATTCTACAAAGCAAATAACTACTATTAGAAAAGGGAGTGAGCGTGCAAAAGTCATTTGTGAGAGCAGAGGACACGGGATGTTCTGACAGATTGCACAGTTAAGCACCACAGTAGTAATACATGAATGGAAAATGTCGGGAATGAAAAGGGTTTGCGAGTGAGCGAGGCAATTTTTATAGCAATGAGAAATACAAATGTTTATCTTGTTTTGTTATGTTTCAAATTCATTAATTCAGATTATTTAAAATGGGTAATTTTTACAACCATTGGGTACTTTTCAGTTACTCATACAGTGGTGCCTCGGTTTGCGAGCATAATTTGTTCCAGAAACATGCTTGTAATCCAAAGCACTTGTATATCGAAGCAAATTTCCCCATAAGAAAAAATGGAAACTCTGCTGATCAGTTCCACAACCCAAAAATATTCATAAAAAATAATTAATACAAAATAGAAAGTAAAAATACATAAAACAAATTAACCTGCATTTTACCTTTGAAAAGAATCGTGGCTGGTGTGAGGGAGACGAGAGAGAGGAGAGGAAGAGGAGGGTTATTGTGTAGGACGACTTTCACCATAATTATTGGAATCCCTGCTATCTGTTGGGTCACTGGAATCTTGTTTGTCACTTTTAACAAGGAAACTTCTCCAATGACAGCTGCTTTTACCTCCTTTCGAGGATTTTGCAGAAATGTGACACTGCATTGTCGTTAAAAAGATTCATCGCTCGCACACAAAATGAAACAATGCTTTATGCACACCCTCACACACGTGGTCGCGATACTATAGTAAACGGTATACGCTCGTATGGATGTTGACTCTATGTGTGAGGCACGCCAACTGAGACCTAGCATGGGAGAGGATTACCCACAATCCCGCAGTGCGAGAGAGAAGAACCATCAGCTCAGTTGTGATCACGTCACGCTCAGCAGACAAAGCGTATACGTACTGCTCGTATTGCAAGAACTCGCTCGTTTAACAAGTTAAAGTTTATTACAATTTTTTTGCTCGTCTTGCAAACACTCGCAGACCAAGTTAGTCGCAATCCAAGGTTTTACTTGTAATTGTTAACTGTCTTGATTTTGTTTTTTTTTCCTCAGTTGTTAGACTGTCTCTTGTATGAAAATTAAACAAATAGGCTTACATTTGTGTTTCGCTATTATAGAAAAGAAACGGTAATGCCACAGCTGTATCAAATGTTTATTAAGAAGTTTAATGAAAGATAATGGACAGCACAGTGGCGCAGTGGGTAGCGCTGCTGCCTCGCAGTTAGGAGACTTGGGTTCGCTTCCCGGGTCCTCCCTGTGTGGAGTTTGCATGTTCTTCCAATGTCTGCGGAGGTTACCTCCCGGCGCTCCGGTTTCCTCCCACAGTCCAAAGACATGCAGGTTAGGTGCATTGGCGATTCTAAGTTGTCCCTAGTGGGTGTGTGTGTGCGCCCTGTGGTGGGCTGGCGCCCTGCCTTGCGCCCTGTGGTGGGCTGGGATTGGCTCCAGTAGACCCCCATGACCCTGTAGTTCGGATATAGCGGGTTGGATAATGGATGGATGGATGAAAGATAATGAATTTGATTTATTATTTTCTCTGGATCAGTGGAGAAATAGTATGTTGGCTCTTATACATCATTAGTTTGTGGACATCTAAGACTCTGGAAATGATAGGAGTAGAAGGCTGATGCCACAAACAATGAAAATATGGGAAAGGATAATCGATAAAAGGCTGAAAAGAGAGACAACAGTTTGGGGTTATGCAAGATATGATTTCTTCATGACACAGATTACAAGAAAATAAGAGAGAGAGAGAGAGAGACAGAAAGGATTGTGTTTGTAGATCTGGAGAAAGTGTGCGACAGAGTAGAAATGTGGAGATTTATGAGAGAGAAGGGAGTACCGGAGAAGTACAGCGCCCTTTGTAATGTTTGGGCCAAGACACATTTTTCCTGTGATTTGATTCACAATTTAAAATGACAAATGAAACAACTCAGTCATTGTGATTAAAGTGCACATTGCAGACTTTCAGTTAAGGGGATTGACAGGCATTTGGGTCACACCATGGAGCAATGACAACACTTTCTCTACATGGTTATCCGTCCCCCAAACAACATTTTCAGGACATCATCATTTTTGGGATAATTGGTGTCTCAGGTGTTTGTGATTCCCTTGGTGGGTTTCATGGCTTCATAAGACACCTCAGCTTACTTCTACCCTTTGGAGTCTGTGGTTGCAATTGTGCAACATGAGGACAAGAGCTGTTCTAATGAAAGTCAAAGAAGCCATTATGAGGCTGAATAACAAGAATAAGACCATTGGAGACATCAGGAAAACATTAGGATAACCAAAGTCAACTGTCTGGAATATCATGAAGAACAAAGAACGCACTGGTGAGCTCAGGAATCACAAAGGGACTCAAAATGCAAGGAAGACGTCCACTGCTGATGACAGAAAAATCCTCAACGTGGTCAAGAAAAAGCCCCCAACACCTGTCTGGCAGATCATACACAGCCTTCAGGTGGTCAATGTGAACGTGGCAGATCAGACTCTCTGCAGAAAACTTTATGGACAGAAATACAGAGGACACACTGCAAGATGAACACCACAGAAACAGGATGGGAAGATTACGGTTTCTGAAAAAGGACTTCAAAGAGCCTGCAGGATGCACCTGTTCCGACTTACAGACAAATTCAACTTAAGTATAAACCTACAGTCCCTATCTCGTACGTAACCCGGGGACTACCTGTGTTTGTGTGTGTATGTGTATGTATATATATATACAGTAATCCCTCGCTATATCGCGCTTTGACTTTCGCGGTTTCACTCTATCGCGGATTTTAAATGTAAGCACATCTAAACATATATCACAGATTTTTCACTGGTTCGCCGCTTTCTGGACAATGGGTCTTTTAATTTACGTTACATGCTTCCTCCGTTTGTTTGCCCTGTTGATTTCATACAAGGGACGCTATTGGCGGATGGCTTAGAAGCTACCCAATCAGAGCATGTATTGCATATTAACTAAAACTCCTCAATGCTATAAGATATGCTTCCCGCGCTGTGCTTGTTTGCTTTTCTCTATCTTTCTCACTCTCTCTGCCTGACGGAGGGGGTGTGAGCAGAGGGGCTGTTTGCACAGAGGCTGTTTGCACAGAGGACACGGACGCTCCTCTACAAAATGCCGCTTTATCGCGGTGCTTCTGTATACTTAAAAGCAGGTATTGATTTTTTGATTGTTTGCTTTTCTTTCGGCTCTCTCTGACATTCTCTGCTCTGACGCTCCTTTATGAAGGCTCCTTTGAAGATAAGATATGTTTGCTTTCTTTTAATTGTGAGAAAGAACTGTCATCTCTGTCTTGTCATGGAGCACAGTTTAAACGTTTGACTAAAGGGTGTTATTTCATGTCTAGAGGGCTCTAATAATGTTAACAGGGTGGGAGAGTTAATAAGGGCTTAAATTATATAAAAATAACCATACAAACATATGGTTTCTACTTCGCGGATTTTCACCTATCGGGGGGTCTGGAACGCAACCCCCGCGATCGAGGAGGGATTACTGTGTGTATATATATATACACACACACTGCTCAAAAGAATTAAAGGAACACTTTTTAATCAGAGTATAGCATAAAGTCAATGAAACTTATGGGATATTAATCTGGTCAGTTAAGTAGCAGAGGGGTTGTTAATCAGTTTCAGCTGCTGTGGTGTTAATGAAATTAACAACAGATGCACTAGAGGGGCAACAATGAGATGAACCCCAAAACAGGAATGGTTTAACAGGTGGAGGCCACTGACATTTTCCCTCCTCATCTTTTCTGACTGTTTCTTCACTAGTTTTGCATTTGGCTACAGTCAGTGTTACTACTGGTAGCATGAGGCGATACCTGGACCCTACAGAGGTTGCACAGGTAGTCCAACTTCTCCAGGATGGCACATCAATACGTGTCATTGCCAGAAGGTTTGCTGTGTCTCCCTGCACAGTCTCAAGGGCATGGAGGAGATTCTAGGAGACAAGCAGTTACTCTAGGAGAGCTGGAGAGGGCCATAGAAGGTCCATAACACATCAGCAGGACCAGTATCTGCTCCTTTGGGCAAGGAGGAACAGGATGAGCACTGCCAGAGCCCTACAAAATGACCTCCAGCAGGCCACTGGTGTGAATGTCTCTGACCAAACAACCAGAAAGACTTCATGAGGGTGACCCAAGGGCCCCATTTCCTCTAATGGGCCCTGAGCTCACTGCCCAGCAGCATGCAGCTCGATTGGCATTGCCATAGAATACCAGAATTGGCAGATGCACCACTGGTGCCCTGTGCTTTTACAGATGAGAGCAGGTTCACCCTGAGCACGTGACAGAAGTGAAAGGGTCTGGAGAAGCCATGGAGAACATTATGCTGCCTGTAACATCATTCAGCATGAGCAGTTTGGTGGTGGGTTAATGATTGTCTGGGGAGACATATCCATGGAGGGTCACACAGACCGCTACAGGCTTGACAAAGGCACCTTGGCTGCCATTAGGTATCAGGATGAAATCCTTGGACCCACTGTCAGACCCTGTGCTGGTACAGTGGCTCCTGGTGCACGACAATTCCTGGCCTCATGTGGTGAGAGTATGCAGGCAGTTTCTGGAGGATGAAGGAATTGATACCATTGACTGGCCACCACACTTTCCTGACCTAAATCCAATAGAACACCTCTGGGACATTATGTTTTGGTCCATCCAATGCCACCAGGTTGCACCTCAGACTGTCCAGGAGCTCAGTGATGCCCTGGTCCAGATCTGGGAGGAGATCCCCACAACACCATCTGTCATCTCATTAGAAGCATGCACCGATGTTGTCAGGCATGTATACAAGAACACAGGGGCCATACAAAGTGCTGCATACAATTTTAAGTTGCTGCAATTAAATTTTGGCAAAATGGACTAGCCTGCCACATAATTTTTTCACTCTGATTTTTGGGGCGTCTTTGAATTCAGGGCTCTTTAGGTTGATCATTTTCATTTCCATCAAGCGATGTGGCATCCTTTCGTTCCTAACACATTACCCAGTCTATATCAGTATAGATATCCAGGAGGATTTCTTTTTCCCATTGAGATCTGATGTGTTTTCAAAGTGTTCCTTTAATTTTATATATATATATATATGTATATATATGTATATATATATATATATATGTATATATATATATATATGTATATATATATGTATATGTATATATATATATATATATATATATATATATATATATATATATATATATATATATATATATATATATATATATATATATATATATATATATATATATATGTATATGTATATATATATATATATATATATATATATATATATATATATATATATATATATATATATATGTATATGTATATATATATATATATATATATATATATATATATATATATATATATATATATATATATATATATATATATATATATATATATATATATATATATGTATATATATATATATATATATATATATATATATATATATATATATATGTATATATATATATATATATATGTATATATATATATATATATGTATGTATATATATATATATATATATATGTATGTATATATGTATATGTATATATATATATATGTATATGTATATATATGTATATGTATATATATGTATATGTATATATGTATATATATATATATATATATATATATATATATATATATATATATATATATATATATATATATATATATATATATATATATATATGTAATAGTATAGACCATATGTGGACAGAACTAACCAGATGCACTTATTACTTATATACGATTAGCTCGTACTTGATCAAGTATATCATACATGCTTGTGTTTGACTTTAGCAAAAGACAAATACTCGGTTTAAACATTTAATAAAGAAATGCAGTCTTAAAAATAAACAAACGAAATTTTAATCAAAACTGTTTAATATTTTAAAAATCTGAACTTTTAGTCCTTTACTAGTAGGGTTTTCCACACTTACATTTAAGATTGCTTTTGTGTGTTTTGTTTTCTCTGTTTTAGGTTTTCCTTTAAAAGATGCCGCTTCACAGATACCCTCCTCGCATCTGGGATTCTCTGAAGTTAAAACAGGGGATTTATGCCCGGCTGCCCGAGCACTACCTCCGTACGCTGCAGGAAAGCCAACCACCCACGCCTGTCCACTGGAAACCCCATGGTGTTAAATACAAAGTAAATGCCAAGACGGGAGAAAGGGAGCGAGTTCAGGATGTACCAATTCCTGTTTACTACCCGCCAGAGTCTCAGAAGGGTTTGTGGGGAGGTGAAGGTTGGATACAGGGATACAGATATTCCAGCAATAACAAGGTGAGCGTAACAACATCTTGAATTTCACTATTTTTTTTTGGTTAATTACTGCAGCACAGCAAAGGACAGCATTGGTTAGATTTGAAATGCCATGCAGTTAATGTCCTCACAGAGTTGCTCATTACTTCAAAATGATCAGCCTGTGTTGCATGCTGACTAGCACATGCAAGAATTTCACAGTGCCCTGTATGTCCTATAAATCTGTACACTCTGCTTTTTTGTGACGGTATGTGCCTACATATTAAATGACTCTATAATCAATTGCATGATGTCCACATTTGTATATATTTTTTTTACCCGTCACTATATGTTCTATGTTAGCTGGTTGTGTTACATACTTCATTCCTACATATTGCTTAATGGTCTTGTTGGTCCTTTTTTTGTTTGTTTTATTAAAACGCTACCCCTGCTTAATAATTTCATGGTGACATCACTACATCACCATTGTTATTTATGTGGCAGTGTAATAGAAACTTAATAATTATATCCAAAATAGCAAATGTGTACTTACAGTCAAAGTAAAAAGTATGTAAACCCCTAGGGATTATTTATATTTATGTCTAATTCCCATGTAAAACATGGTTGTATCTTCATGTCAGTCATAATAATGAACAAACACAGTCTCCTATAGCTTAAGATACACAGATTTTCAGAGAATTTTTGACCATATTGAATAAATCATTCATAATGTGAAACTGAAGGTTGGAAAAAGTAAGTGAACCCTAAGCTAGTGACTTTTTAAAAAGCTCACTGCAGTCCGAATTTTGCACACCTGGGGCCTCATGTATAAACGGTGCGTATGCACAGAAATGTTGCCTAAGAACGTTTCCACGTTCAAATCACGATGTATAAAACCTAAACTTGGCGTAAAGCCACACACATTTCTATGGTAGCTCATACCCTGTCGTGTGCAAGTTCTCCACTTGGTTTTGCAGACTGGCAGCACCCAGCGTCAAAGCAGTGCTAATGTTCCTGTGTGGTTACCCGTTCTTTTTTTAGATCCATATCCCTGACGCAGCTTTATAAATACACTGAAATTAACCGCATATTGTTTATTAGTTTAAGGCATTTGATTGTAATTAACCAGTAACAATATAATGCTCCACTGAATAGCCAAACTATTCTAAATACAGTAGCTGCTTTAGCATTCTTACTCTCACTGCACTCAGAGTAATTATATCACTGTATCTGAGTGGGGAATCAAAGATCTACAGAAACTGAGAAAGAGAATTATCAGTACACAGCATCAAGCACACGCTGCCTCAACCATGCTGTCTATTAAACTGCTCTCACACGGCAAACATTTCAAAGCCTTTCCTGTACGGACCTCATGGTTCAGAACTATAAAGGCAAACAATCAAGTGCTCCTTGTAGAACTGTTTGTACTTATAAGTACAATCACCCCACTGTAAACTTGCACTACAGTTATAATATTGCACAACCTGAGCCAATTTATAAAGCGCGTATTTACATATGATGACAATATCATTTTTAAGATGAAATGCAGCAAAATATGTTTATTGTATTATACAGATAAAACTGTAAACTGTAAAATAATCTATTTTGTTAATAATTAATCATGTGAGGACACGGTGCCACAGCGCTAGCTAGAAGCTTGCGCTCCGTTCACGGATTGTTCCTGCCTCGCGCTGTATTCTTACTGGGGTTGGCGCGACACTGGAAGGATAGATGGATAGAATAATTTAACATGTACTACAAAGATATTTCAATGTTCATTAAAAGTTTTGAAGAATCAGCGTTCTAAGCTGACAGATGGCTTAATGTCTATTACAGAGCTGATTGTGTGGCGACTGGGTATTTGGAGAAAGAAAAGTAAGGACAGGAATTGGGGGTTAGTACGTTTGAAAGAGACAGTACTGCTGTAATAAATTATTTCATCGAAGGTTGTGCAATAAGCATCTTGCGTGAGACATGAACAATCACTGCGCCACCATGTCCCCATGTTTAATAACATGATTTAACTCCTATCATCATGAAAATGATATCACGTATACATCTCAGTATTTTAATTATTCAGAGAGCTGTAATATAACGCATATAATGGATCCTGTGTCCTGTCGGAGGAAGAGAGAAAACCGGTTTAAGAAGCACATAGTGATTCACACACACAGAGCACATAGAAGAACAAATAAAAAAACAAAGCATTTAAAGTGCTACTTTAGTTACGGTGGGATTTGAGAAACTAGTAATTTAAACGATTTTAAGATGAAGTTTATGATCTACTTTAATGACAAACTACGTGATTAAAGTGGAAATTTCGAGATTAAAGTTGAAATTGCATGCTTTTTTCCCCACTGTGTGTCTGTAACCTAATAAGCTTTCATGTGACACTCAGACGGTGGGCTATGACTCCCCTTTTCACGGCGACTTTGATATCTGACAACTTTTTTATTTCGGGCACTGTGCGACTTTGTGAACTTGAGCTTGCGAGTTTCTTTTGTTGTTTATATCACTGTTTAAACCAACAAATATTACGTTTTTCCTTGCCTCCACTTGGTATTCGCTGAAATTCTTCTATTTTTCCCCCCGTGCTTTTACTATTGCCTTTTCACAGAATGCTGAGCTTAAGGGCTATTTATATTGATTTGCATATTCAAAGAGGCATAATTTTGGGAGGAGTTGGGGCGGGAGAGCAGGCATGTGCACGTGCATTACTTTTCACGCTGACGGGGATTTATGTAGTGGAAGAAAGTGGAAGTTGGCGAAAGCACAAATTTATGCATCTAGATTTCTTTTGTGCGTAAGAACATTTCAGCTTTTGTGCTTATGCCATGTTTTAGTGCGAATTCTACACACGGCGTTATACATGAGGCCCCTGAAGTCAATTTAATGAAACAAGTTCAGAGGTGTGGACTTGAATTACTTTGATTGATAAATGATAAAAAACACTATAAAGTTTGAGCTTTTTACAAGACGCATATCCAGGATGGGAATCATGCCTCGCACAAAAGAGCTGTCTGAAGAGTTACGATCGAGAATTGTTCATCTACGTAAGACTGGAAAGGGTTACAAAGTCATCTCAAAGATTTTAGATATTCATCAGTCTACTGTTAGGCAAGTTGTCTATAAATGGAGACAATTTGGTATTGTGTCTACTCTGCCTAGAAGTGGGTGCCCTGCCAAGATGACCCCAAGAGCACAACGCAAAGTCAGCAATGAGGTAAAGAAGAACCCTAGAGTGACGGCAAAGGACTTGAAGAAGTCATCAGAACTGGCTAACATCTCAGTTAATGAGTCAACTATACGCAAAACACTGAACAAGAAAGGAGTCCATGGCAGGACACCAAGAAGGAAGCCACTGCTATCAAAAAAGAACATTACTGAACGCCTGAAGTTTGTCAAAGAGCACTTGGACACTCCACAACGGTACTGGGAAAACATTTTGTGGAGTGATGAAACCAAAACTGAACTATTTGGGAGGAACAAGCAGAACTTCATTTGGTATAAAAAGAGCACTGCATATCAACATCAAAACATCATCCCTACAGTAAAGTATGGTGGAAGGAACATCATGATTTGGGCCTGGTTTGCTGCATCAGGGCCTGGACAGCAGCTTGCCATCATTGTGGGGAAAATGAAATCACAAGTTTATCAACAAATTCTCCAGGATAATGTGAGGGTGTCTGTCCATCAACTTAAGCCCAGAAGAGGCTGGGTGATGCAACAGGACAATGACCCCAAACATGGCAGCAAATCCACAGCACAGTGGCTTCAGAAGAACAAACTGCGCCTTTTGGAGCGGCCCAGTCAGAGCCAAGATCTCAATCCTATTGAGATGCTGCAGATTGACTTGAAGAGAGAGAGCCATACACAGAAGACAAGCAAAGAATTCTGCAGGGAAGAATGGGTTCAAATTCCTCTCGCATGATGTGCAGGTCTGATCTGCAGTTACAGGAAGCGTCTGGTTGAAGTCATTGCTGCCAAATGAGGGTCAACCAGTTATTAAATCCTAAGGTTCTTTTACTTTTTCCACTACCACTGTGAACGTTGAATACGTTTGTAAAATAAAGACCTGAATTTTTTGTGTGTCATTGGCTTAAGCTCATTGTGTATATCAGTACCTGTGACTTAGATGAAAATCAGATCACTCTTTTGACCAATTCATGCAGTAAACCAGGTAATTCCAAAGGGCTCACATGCTTTTTACTTTGACTGTACATGCAATTACTAATTAGTTTTTTTTTTTTTTTAGTTTCTAAGTATTCGAAATTCATTAGTGAAAACATGCAAAAAGTTTGGAATTTTCTTTAACTCAGCCAATTTAAGCACTGATTGCCTTGCGGGACTATAACACATTTTTTGTAGATCACAGAGCTTGTTATTAACTTGTGCTTGATATTCTTCAATTTTGGAAATTCTGTGTTTGTAATTTTAAACTGTGAAGCACCATATTATGCAGTTCAGTACTTTTGACAATTTGTCAATTTCAGATTTTTAACGTTATGTTTTACCAGATAAACAATTTAGCGCTAGGACTCTCGGCCGTCATGTACCTTCACAGTACCTCAGACTTGATCTAAATACAGAGTATGAGTACCATGTGGTCGAAATTTAACATCTGATTAAAGAAAGGAACATCCTCTAACAGGACAAATCAATTATCAAGCAGGAGAAAAGCTGTTCATTGTATCTTTTAATTACTCCTCGGCAAAATGCCTTAGAGGGAGCATTCTTCAAGTACAATCTGTTACAGCCTGATCACAATGGTCAAAGAAACAAAGAATAAAGGTTCATTTTATAAACTACTGAATTTACATACAGTGTCAATCAATGCATACAGTTTTCTCTGGTTGGCTCATTAGTTTACAGCCAAATGATTTATATAAAAGTATATTATATTCTGGTTCTTATACTTTTGAGTTGCACCACCACCCTTGAAATTTCTGTGCGTATAACAATTGTCCATTCTTGTTGCTTATTGTACATCTGCTGATTTCTTAGTCATCCTTCAGTATATTTTGTATATTACATCAGCCTTTCTTCTGGTACATTCTTTATACCATCTCAGTATTTGTCCTAAATCAAATCTTATATTTCAGTGCATATTTTGTTTTTCACTTCACCCCATTTATTAATCCTTGTGAACTGGGACCCGGACACAGGCAGGCGGACAACATAGTTCCACCACACACTCGTTTATTTACAATATTTACAATTAGAACGTGCACAAACCCCAGTGCCTCTTGCACCGATTCCCCAAAGTCCAGACCACACTCTCAGTCACTGTGCCTCTCTCTTGACCGCCTCCCGTCCTCTCGCCAGCTCTGTCCTCTTCCACCCGACATCCACCATCGACTGAAGGGAGGCAGCCCCTTATATGGGAACCCGGGTGGGCTCCAGCTGCTTCCTGACACTCCCTCTTGGACACACTCCTGTGTGGCGGAAGTGCCGGCTGTGCACCCGGAAGCCGCCCGGGTGTCTCCTGTCATCTTCTCCCCAGCACTTCCTGGTGTGGCGGAAGTGCTGGGCTCCAGGGTTCCTCAGGCACCGGGGCGCCGCCTGGCGGTGGCCACGGGTCCCTACAGGGCCTGGGCTTCCAAGCCCTTTACCCGAGGCCCCCTACATAACCAGGATGGACGCCCCCTCACGGTCTGGAGGAGGCACCACACCCTTTATGGTATTTCTTTAAGATGAATGCTATGTTACCCTAAAATTATTCTTCCACAACCGCCACCTTTTTGTTTACAAAAAAAGATAATTTGATTACACTAAGATGATTTGATTTAACTTAGTATGTAATCACTAGCATCAGTGGTCCAGTGCACTTCTCAGGTTACCACGTTGTTCTGTCCACCCATCTTGTACTAAATATGATGCGCTTTTCCTTCAGGGTTTTCCAAGGAATGGATTCAGCAAAGTGCCTGAAATGTTCTGTAGGGATTTTGTTTTTACGCATGCTAGCCTGATAGCATCTTGGAGTTCCTGCTGACTTACCTGCCACACATTTGTACTGTGAAACTCTTGTGATGTGGATTGAGATGTGAGGTCTGTACAGGCCACTGGGATCAACTGATCTCAATGTCCTGTTCATGGAATCGGCTTGAGATTTGGACTGTCACAAGTAATTGATTTACTTGGCTAACTTTTCAAAGTTGGAAGGTTGCCATTCAATTTCCATTATTACCAGAAGGGATCCTACTTTGCTGGGCCCATGAGCAAGGCCCTTAACCTGGAAATTGCTCCAGGGTTGCTATACAATGGCTGACCCTGTGCTGTGACTCCCAAAGTTCATGTGAAAAGACCATTTCCCCTCGGGGACTAATAAAGTGTATCAGAGCAAAAAAAATGTGTAGATGTGTGTATACAAACACAATTATTTCTAATCTCTATTTGCGAATTCTTGTTTCTACAAGGTGAATTGCTTGAAGTACTCGTCTATAAATGATTATTCTATTAGACTGATGCTGTAATATTATTCAGATTTCTTTTTTTTTTTTTATTTAATAACATTGTGCAGCTTTCTACTCGAGTGAAAAAGGTCTGGAAGCCTCAGCTTTTTACCCGGGACCTGTACAGTGAAATTCTTAACACCAAGTTTAGCATCACTGTGACCAGTCGAACCCTAGATCTGATTGACGCAGTTTATGGTTTTGATTACTACATTCTCAAGGTGAGCCCCTCTTTAAAAATGAATACTGCCATGTGTGGTGTTTTTTATTTTAGTTTTTTTCTATTTTCAAAACTGTTCACATTAACTAATCCTGTTTTCCTGCTGTGTTCCAAAGACTAGTTGTTAGTTTGATTCACAATTCTAAATTGACTCAATGCCAGTAAGTGTGCTGTAGTTGATAATCTTGCAGCCCTTATTAAGAAAAGTAGAACATGATTAGATTAGATAATACTTTGTCTCCAAGGGTAAACTATAACCTTATAAAAGCTCAAGAGAAGAAAAAGAAGAAGAAAAAAATATATAGTGACGTGTGAGTCCCTATCTTGCACCCCAAAACACATCTTTATTCAGCCTGAAACAAGAACAGCCTGGTTATTTATTGTAGCGGGATCTGTTATCTCTACCATGGTTGACAAACACGGAATATAACTTGAACACAACACATCATCCGAATATGAACCTGATTGAAAGAAATAATGATAATCAAACCTTGATGACTGCAACAGTCATAACAGTGACAAAACTATTACATTGGCGCGTGTGTGTGTGTATATAATATATATATATATATATATATATATATATATATATATATATATATATAATATAAAACAATTATATTGTCAATCATGTTACGTTATTTTTTAAATGTTTCCTGGCTGAAATATGGTACTTATTTCGGTGGTATGATGCCACTGTTGGCCGCCATATTGAACTTTTCAACTGTCTTTGTTACTTACAGGCCCATCTTCAAGAAATTTGATACGCGGGTTCCCAGCGCTAACTGAATCCTACTTACGTACATATATAAGTCCATAGCCTGCAGCTCGGTCACCGTGTGAGGCGGCATTGGGTCCCCCATCCCAACGCCTCCCACGTTGTTGGCTGCCTGCCAATATAAGGCCGTCCATCGCTCCGGTCTCTACATTCCCTTCCTTGCTTCGCCACAGTATTCACGTCTCCCTGCTGATAACTACAGCCTTTTTATTTAATCCACAGCTTCTCCGCTGTTTTATTGTTCATTTATTACGATTATAGTTATTGTGTGTGTCCTGCGGTGGGTTGGCACCCTGCCCAGGATTAGTTCCTGCCTTGTGCCCTGTGTTGGCTGGGATTGGCTCCAGCAGACCCCCGTGACCCTGTGTTCGGATTCAGCGGGTTGGATGATGGATGGATAGTTATTGTGTAGGTATTTTAGACTTACTTTACATTGTTCAGGTACCCATTTCCTTTATCATTCTAACCGTACCCCCATTACCATGTCTATCAAGGTGATCACCATCGATCAAAGAACTGTCACTTACCGAGTGGTTTCCATGCCCGGAGATGGCACCTGCCTTTTCCATTCTCTTTGTTACATATTGCACAGCCATATCAAGCTCACTCTTGATATCCGGAGGAACATTGTGTCTTATGTATTGAATGACTGGGACAGGTTCAAGGTGTGGACTGATGACGGTACAGGAGATAATTATACTACACAGGAGCACTAGAAGAGTGAAATGCTTAAGCCCTTCACCTATGATTCTGCATGTGAGTTGATGGCTGCCGCTGAATTGTTCGGTTGTCGCTTTCAAGTGTACCGAAATGGCCAAATATTTTACACCTTTCGACAACCGCCAATGCCTCTTAAACATCTTTGATTCAGAGGTTATGATTTCAGTAGTGGACACCTTGATGTTTATGAATGTTTAAACTCTCAAAAGCTGGATGTGAAGTTATCGATGAAACTGGTTGTATACTTACAACGCTTGACAGATGCCGAATGTCACTTCAACACAAGTCCTACAAATACTGTCGTAATTGAAACAAACCATGAAACTCAAACCGATTATGACAGCAGCAATCCAAGCTGTGAGATTTGAAACAAGATTACTGTTCACATGGCCAACTGTAAGTTACATGCTCAAGAGTAAGCTCAGCGCACAGCTTGGTCATATTACAACCGGAGGGCCGGACTCACAATGTGGTATACAAAGAGATCCTTAACAAATAATTATTAGTTGTGGGCGCAGCCCGGACACAGACAGGCAGACATGTTGTTAAACACCACCACACGTTTATTTACACTGTTGTTTACAATTTAAAGTGCTCACACAAAACCCCAAACATAGTCCTGGCCGCACAATGCCTTCCTCTTCGGGCCGCCTCCACTCTCTCTCCTGCTTTGTCCTGCTTCCACCCGACTCCAGCCTCAAATGAAGGGAGACGTCCCCTTTTATCTCATCCCGGATGAGCTCCAGGTGTTTCCCGGCATTCCTCCCTGGACACGCCCCAGTGTGGCGGAAATGCCGGCTGTTCTGCCGGAAGCTCTCTGGGTGTCCCTTGTCTTCTTCCCCCCCAGCACTTCCTGGTGTGGCGGAAGTGCTGAGGTCCAGGGTCCCCAAGGCATTGGGGCGCTCCCTGGCGGTGACCACGGGTTCCTACAAGGTTGGGCTTCCAAGCCCTCTACCCGTGGCCCCCATACCAACCAGGATGGCGGCCCCCACGTGATCCATGGCGGGCGTAGACCCTCTTCCGGTCCCTCAAGGCGTCCCGGCCAGGTCGTTGCCCCTGGCATCCCTGACATGGTATTTCTTTCCTCAGTTTAAAAAGGTTTAATTTTCTTCTTAATAAAAAGTTTAAGGCAGTACTTCACTGCTGCAAAGCGCGGATATTTTGCTAGTATATATATATAAAGGTGCATTGACAAAGTATTGAGCAAAGGCTGTGAATACTTCTGTACATGTGATTTCTGTTTTTTTATTTTTAATAAATTTGCAAAAGCCTGAAGTAAACTTTTTTCACGTTGTCATTATGGGGTGTTGTGTGTAGAATTCTGAGGAAAAAATTTAATTTAATCCATTTTGGAATAAGGCTGTAACATAACGAAATGTGGAAAGAGTGATGTGCTGTGAATTCTTTCCGGATGCACTGTAGTTGTTTCAACTTCCAAAGCGATTTGAGGGTGGCCAGTTTTGAATTGTTTCATTTATCCTTGTCATCCTTGGACGAGCTGCTCCTCTGATATGGTGTGAGATGGCTCCTTTGACTGTAGTAATCGCAGTGCTACCTGCTTGGTACAGGAATATTTAATATAACCCACTTCACATTCCTGAATGTCTCTTAAATTCACTGATGTTGTGGACATAAGGTTGTCTTCAGATCCACCATGCTTACAACGTGACATGATCTAAAAAGTGATTATCTTTCAGGGACTGGTCATTTTCTTATAATTATGAGTTTTGCTTTACTCCAACCATCTTCTTTTCTTAAGTTTGTAAAGGAAAAAAGACGACACACATGAGGAAGAAATAAATTGGTAATCAATTAAAGAAATCTCGTCAGGTTTGAGTCAGGAACCTGGCAGGAGGAAACTTGCTCATTGTGTCTTTAAAGATGGAGTGTCCCCACCGATCCCCACAACAGTCTGCTAAAGGAATTTTCCCCGAGCAGAGATGTCACAGAATGATCACAGAACAAAGTTACAGTCCCATAATTCTAAACAATTGAATTCACACAACATTGCTGAATTAATGCTTACATATTACCTGACATTTACTGTGATTGGCTCATTAGCTTACACACACATAACACATTTATTCTGATTGGTTAAAAGACATGAGATGTTTTCAACAGAGAGCATAGCCAGCTTGCATACCCAAAATAAGTCTATTTCCACTACATTCTTGTTCTTCTTAAACATTTCTTAAGTCCAGCGTACCTTACCCTTCTTTTATGAAATGTTCTCTTTACGTGACAACTGTCAAGTCTTACTCTGTACATGACATTCAGCCACTTCTTAAACCACCAGGTGCATTTTATCTGTTTGTTGCTCACACACCCTGGCTTGCTTAACTGTTCATGCTACTTCTTAAGATGAACACTATATTTTAAAAAGCATATGCAATAACTGTATTACCTTTAGATAACTACACTACCCCTTGATATCCTTCACTTTCTCTCTCACACACACACTAGAGTGCCTTATTGTAAAAAGAAATAATGATCTGATGCATATCTTATTGCATGTGTAACTAGCATAGCATTGTCAAACCTGCTCATTCCAGTTCAAATTCGTGATGGTCCAGAGACTCTGTCAGCAGGAACCAACCCTACACAGGATGCCAGTCAATCGCAAGGGCCAGGTTAGAGTTGCCAGTTTAACCGTATTTGTGCATCTTTGGGGAAGTGGGATGAAAATCAACATGAGGACAATGTGAAGACTAGGTTTGTCAGTTCGAACGTCTCTATTGCAGAATAATTAAACGTAATTTAAAAATTGTCTTAATAGAAGGCAAAAGCTGACATTCGATTGTAAAACAAGAACAGTTGTTTGTTTTACCTGAACTAGTGCTGACATTGGGTTACTCCACACACACTGTGCAAAGCCATGGTATTTTACTGGTCTGTTTTTGCATTTCAGTTCTGCGCTCGGCTGTTTGGTTATTTTGAATGGTTAGCTTACTGTTTTCTTTAGTAAAACATTCCGCCTTAACCTTACACACCTTCACAATAATAGTACAGGGTGTCCCAAAAGTCACTATACACTTCCTTTTTTTCTGTATCATGCAAAGCCAGGGAAAGTCCACCCGGAGGGCTGCACTGGCACTTAGCATCAACAAAAGCTTGATTCAGCGGATGCTTCAGAGAGTGATAAAGTTCTACCCGTACTGACTTCAAGTTGTTCGAAACCTTCGGAGATTATGATGCTCGTGTGGAAATGTGTGAATCGCACTACCCCTACACCGTTACTAAAACAACCCTCAGCTATTAGACTCATCGCTGAACCATAAGTTTTCTATCTTTCATCTCTCTGGTCGGGTCAACCGACACAACTGTCAAATTTGGGGAAATCAAACCCAGCAGAAATTCTCGAGCATGAACGAGACTCTCCGAAGCTGGTGGTTTGGTGTGCAATGTCTAGCACTGGGCAGACTGGACCATTTTTCTTCTGCGATGCATCCGGTAACATGACCACCGTTACAGGGGAAAATTACCTGGAGATGCTGCAGGAGTTTGCCGTGCCACAACTTCAGGCGAGGAGTGATGTTGCTAATGTCTTTTTTTTTTTTTATTCAACAAGACAGAGCCCCACCCCACTTGGCCAGGTTAGTCAGAGATTTCCTGAACATCAAGTTTCCTGACGGATGGATCGGTCGAAGGGGTCCTCTCGAATGGGCTCCGCGCTCCCCTGACCTTACACCTTGTGACTTTTTTTTTTTTGTGGGTCTATATCAAAAGTATGGTGTATGCCACTAAGCCCTGTAACCTGTCACAGCTTGAGGAAAGAATCTGCATGGCCTGCAGTGAGATCGGAGAGGCTTGTGTCCGAAGGTGGCTGAAAGTTGTCGAAAATGGAGGCCCTCATGTGGACGTACACAAGTAGTCTTCAAGGCGTTGGAACGTGATGACAAGTGAAACTGCAACAACTCCTTTGTTGATGCTAGAAATATTAATAAACTCGGTTTCTTGTGTAATTTTTAGGAATTTATTAAAAGTGTATAGTGACTTTTGGGACACCCTGTATTTTGTTGTTTTCATTTTCTTAACCCACTACTCAGTTAAAGACTCTCGTTGGTATCTGGCAATTGGCCATGTCCCACAATTGGTCTCTGTCTTATGTGACTGCTAGGTTGACACATAATGCCTAAAACAATGAGGTGTAATTAAAATTATGAGGCTGCATTTATTTAAAATAGTGTTGTATCTCTAAAGTTGTCAGATTATGTGGACCCTGACTCGGTACCATGATGATCCTGTATGCCACACAGGAGCTGCTTTTCATGGTGAGTCCATGGATGCTGATAGGTTTTTTATTCTTAATGCCGTAGTATTCACTGCACCCTACCACTACCCATTTAGAACCTCCAAAATAATTAAACAAGCCCACCTTTGATGTGCCTGCATCTTGCCTGCTCCTTTACTTTGCTCTCTGTTCTGCCCCTGTCGATGTCTTACCAACTGATCCGTATTTGTCTCGATCCTTGTCAGGACCGTGAGGCATAAAAGCAGCCATAAAATGGAGCTTTTGAGTCGCACATGCTGGCACCACATTTTGCTACATTATTAATATTTTTACTTTTTCATTTCACTTGTGGTGCCTCAGCAAAGCATGAAGTGCTTTTGACAGTGTTGTTGCGTGGTTCCCATTTACAGCACTCAGCTGGTGTCCTGCACTTTAAACTTATTGTGACATGTCTTGCTACAACAAGGACAACTTTGAGGAATGGGAAGCAGCGTTAGGGTGGAGCCCAGGGAGAGCACTTTTTTGTGAGGGTACAGGACAGTTGAGTGACAAAGGTGAGGGGCAGTGCTCTCACTGTTTAAGATTTTGGCACTTAGTCATTGTTACTAGACTGAAAACAACGGAGATGCAGAGACTTTCCTTTTGTAGGGTGCAGCTTCTTGGGATTTTGATGTCTGAGTACCACTGGGATATATATCTATTTTTTTTTTGATGAGGACATTCGATCTTGCACTGGCTGGCAGTGAGGCTGTTACCATAATATTAAAGTATAAAAAAGACCCTATTAATATATATGTAACATTTACTTATTTTTAATATGAATATTCAAATCTTGTTTTATCTTGACTAATTTGACAGCCTGAGTGCAGACTGCACACAAATAGCACAAGCCACAAGGAGAAGGACTCAAAACCTGTGCATAACTACTGAATTGTACTCAAGAAAGAAGTAGGCCATTCTAATTACATGCATTAAGAAGAATGTGACTATATAAGAAACATCACCTGGATGCACTGGGACGCATCATCAGTGATGTATCCTGAGGTCATCGGGCGTTTCGGGTCTCGCAACATCATACACCTTCGCTCAGGCTACCCAACCAGGGTTGATCAATCCCCTACTTGTGTTCCAGTAGCGATCCACAGATCAGCCCTCTTTACCCAAAGCCACCTTGAGGCTTACTCTGCGGCTTCACTTGCGGATTTAATGGCCCTCTTTTTGGTCGCTCCTGTAATGCCCAGCCATGTGAGGACTCTGAAGACTGAGCGTCCTGCAAATTCTCTGCAGCCAACTCCTATGGGCTTATAGAGTACCCCCCAGCCTCTGTCCCTGCACTCCTCCACTCCACCAGCTCCTGGTACTTGGCGCATTTCCTCTCGTTAGATTTCTCGATATGCTCTTCTCTGGGCACTGTCAGTTCCAGCATGATCAACTGTTTTGAAGCCTCAGAGGTAATGATCATGTCTGGCCAGAGTGATGTGGTCACGATTTGCTACGGGAACTTCAGCTGCTTTCCTAAGTCAGCCTGCAGCTTCTAATCAGAGGCTGTGTGGAAGAGGCCTGTTATTATTAAATGAGGTGAATAAAAGTATTTCGTATTCAGAGTATTAAAATAGAAATGATCTGTATACCTCATAACTGAATTAAAGTTCTACCAATAGAAAAAGCGTGAATTAAACAAGCTGTAATTCTAATAGCTACAGTGGTGGAATTATTCATCTTACCCTATGATAAGTTTACTTGGGTATTAAAATCCTTTTAATTTTTTTTTCTTTTTAAGACTTCAAAACAAGACTTAAACTCAAAATTTGGAATGGATCTGAAACGAGCAATGCTTTTGAGATTGGTGCGCAAGGACACTGATTTATACCCAGAGGATCCAGTGAAGAAGGAGGCTGTTTATTCCAAATACAAGGTGACTGTCACACTGTTTAGTTTCTTAATTTCATTTCAGGGACACATGGCAGGAAGATGGATTTTGTGTAAGAATGTACTCTTTAGGCTTCTCTTTTACTTTGCTCTTTTGAATTTCTCTGAGAGTAAACAAGAATGATAATCGTTTATTAATTTATGAGTGTTTAGGAGGAACATGAAAAGTACACTTTATGATTAGTTGCAGGAGATTCTTTCCATATAGCAAGGCATCATAATTGCATGTGTACCATAACAATCCTCAAATCTCTCTGTTCAATTTGGGCTTGCAGAGCAATGACGCCTATTTCGGCAGCTTCAGACAACCCAGGGCTCGCTTCCACACACCAACATCTGGCCACGTTAGAGTTTAGTAGATCTTTTGAGGCAGTATATATACAGTCATGTGAAAACATTAGGACACCCTTTGAAAGCATGTGGTTTTTTGTAACATTTTTAATAAATGGTTATTTCATCTCCGTTTCAACAATACAGAGAGATTAAAGTAATCCAACTAAACAAAGAAAACTGAAGAAAAGTCTTTTCAAGATCTTCTGTAAATGTCATTCTACAAAAATGCCTATTCTAACTGAGCAAAAAGATAGGACACCCTCACATGTATTCCCTCTTAAATTGGCTCAGATCTCACACAGGTATATCACACCAGGTGCACATAATTAGTAGATCGTTACTCTGCATGTTGAATGAGGCTTGCCCTATTTAAACCTCAGACATTTAGTTTGGTGTGCTCCTGACTGTTGAAGTGAGAGTGAGCACCATGGTGAGAACAAAAGAGCTGTCAGAGGACTTCAGAAAAGATTGTAGCAGCCTATGAGTCTGGGAAGGGATTTAAAAAGATCTCAAAAGATTTTGAAATCAGCCATTCCACTGTCCGGAAGATAGTCTACAAGTGGAGGGCTTTCAAAACAACTGCCAACATGCCCAGGACTGGTCGCCCCAGCAAGTTCACCCCAAGAGCAGACCGCAAGATGCTAAAAGAGGTCTCCAAAAACCCTAAAGTGTCATCTCGAGAACTACAGCAGGCTCTGGCTACTGTTGATGTAGAAGTACATGCCTCTACAATCAGAAAGAGACTGTACAAGTTTAACTTGCATGGGAGGTGTGCAAGGAGGAAACCTTTGCTTTCCAAGAGAAACATCGAGGCCAGACTGACATTTGCCAGAGATAAAGTTGACAAAGACCAGGACTTCTGGAATAATGTTCTTTGGACAGATGAGTCCAAAATTGAATTATTTGGACACAACAGCAGAGGACATGTTTGGCGTAAACCAAACACAGCATTCCAAGAAAAGAACCTCATACCAACTGTGAAGCATGGAGGTGGAAGTGTCATGGTTTGGGGCTGCTTTGCTGCAGCAGGACCTGGTCAGCTCACCATCATAGAATCCACGATGAATTCTACTGTGTATCAGAAGGTGCTTGAAGAACATGTGAGACCATCAGTTAGAAAATTAAAGCTGAAGCGGAACTGGACCATGCAACATGACAATGACCCAAAACATACTAGTAAATCAACCAAAGATTGGCTGAAAAAGAAGAAATGGAGAGTCCTGGAATGGCCAAGTCAAAGTCCAGATTTGAATCCCATTGAGATGCTGTGGGTGACTTGAAAAGGGCTGTACGTGCAAGAAACCCTCAAACATCTCACAGCTGAAAAAGTTCTGCATTGAGGAGTGGGGTAAAATTTCCTCAGACCGATGTCGAAGACTGGTAGATGGCTACAAGAACCGTCTCACTGCAGTTATTTCAGCCAAAGGAGGTAACACTCGCTATTAGGGGCAAGGGTGTCCTATCTTTTTCCTCAGTTAGAATAGGCATTTTTGTAGAATGACATTTACAGAAGATCTTGAAAAGACTTTTCCTCAGTTTTCTTTGTTTAGTTGGATTACTTTAATCTCTGTATTGTTGAAACGGAGATGAAATAACCATTTATTAAAAATGTTACAAAAAACCACATGCTTTCAAAGGGTGTCCTAATATTTTCACATGACTGTATATATATATATATATATGTTGTGGACTAGGACCCGGACACAGGCAGACGGACATTGTTGTTGCACCCAACACACTTTTATTTACAACTATATTTACAATTTTTGTGCACTCAGAAACCCCAGTGCCTACAGCACCGATTCTCCCAGTGTCCAGGCCTCACAGTCTCTGTGCCTCTCTCTCCTGGCCGCCTCCAGTCCTCACTCCAGCTCCGTCCTCTTCCACCCGACATCCGCCAATGACTGGAGGGAGGCGGCCCCTTAAATAGGAACCCGGATGGGCTCCAGCTGTTTCCCGGCACTCCTCCGAAGCCATGCCCCTGTCGTCTTCCCCCCAGCACTTCCGCCACACCAGGATACACCCGGGATATTCAGGCACCGGGGCGCCGCCTGGTGGTGGCCACGGGTCCCTACAGGGCTGGGCTTCCAAGCCCTTTACCCGAGGCCTCCAACATAACCAGGGAGGACGCCCCCTCGCGGTCCGGAGGAGGCACAAGCCCTCCTCTGGTCCTCCTGGGCATCCCGGCCGGGTACCACAGTGTATGTATATATGTGTGTGTGTGTGTGTGTATGTATGTATGTATGTATGTATGTATGTATGTATGTATGTATGTATGTATGTATGTATGTATGTATGTATGTATGTATGTATGTATGTATGTATGTATGTATGTATGTATGTATGTATGTATGTGATATAAATATATAAATATCGAGTCACTCGCCAACCCCCCCGGCCTGTGCACTTCGCGCCTCATCCGCTTGTGTTGACAGTAGATAGAATGAATAGAGTAGATAAAATATTTGTTTTTGTGTGTTTTATTTTTTATTTTTTTTTCTCTTCTCAAAAATTAAGTCTGTCTTTTTTTATTGTTTTAGGAGTTTGTTATTCCAGAGGAGGAAGCAGAGTGGGTAGGCCTCACCCTGGAAGAAGCTGTGGAAAAACAGAGGCTTTTGGAAAAGAAGGTTAGAGGAAATATGTTGTAATTCACTAATGTTTTGAAAATTAAACTGTTACAAATAATGCTGCTAACATTTAATAAATAAAATGGCAGCACCCTGATGTATTAGTATATATTACACCTCTGTTTTTGAGAACATTAGAACAATTTAGGCAAGAACAAGCCATTCATCCCAGAAAAGCTTGCCAGTCCTGTCCACTTAATTCTTCTAAAGTAACATCAAATCAAGTTTTGATGGTCTCCAAAGTCTGTCCTACTGTCTTCCACATTACTTGGTTGCTTATTCCATGTATCCATGGACCTCTATGTTTAGAAAAACATCCTAATGGGAAACTTACCTTTAACAAGTTTCCAACTGTGTCCCCATGTTTGTGATGAACTCATTTTAAAGTCACCGTCTCAATCCATTGGACGAATTCCCTTCATAATTTTAAATACTTCAATCATGTCACCTATTAATCTCCATTGTCTTAAACTGTAAAGGCTCAGCTCTTTTAATCTTTCCTCATAACTCAACCCCTGTAGCCCTGAATCAGCCTAGTCGCTCTTCTCTGGACCTTTTTCTTGTGCTGCTGTGTCCTTTTTGTAGCCTGGAGACCAAAACTGCACCCAGTACTCCAGATGAGGCCTCACCAGTGTGTTATAAAGCTTCAGCAGAACCTTCTGTGACTTGTACTCCACACATCAGGGCGCCATATAACCTGTTAGCCTTCTTAATGGCTTCTGAACACTGTCTGGTTGATAGATGATTATGTTCAGTCCACTGCAACTCCTGTATCCTTCTCATAGGGTGTACTTTTGATTTCCAGACCACAGTTTGTGTATTCAAACCTCACATTTTTATTTCCTACATGTAACGCTTTATATTACTGGCATTGTATTTCATCTGCCACAAATCTGACCAAGCCTGTATGCTATCCTAGGCCTTCTATACCCATTTAGTCATATGTCTACACACCAACTTTATTGCACACTAGTTCATTATGTGAGGTAGAATTTTTTTTTTTTCCTGATTTACTTTGAATGTTTATTATAGTGATAAGATTATTGATACTCAAAGAAAAAAAGAAAACTGACAGAATGCTTGAGATGTAGAGTCAGGCTCGTGTGCAGTCGTAAAGGTGATCTTTTCCTGATGAGGGAGCCTGTGGCGACTCTTAGGCTGTGTTCACATTACTGCGTGTTGTGTTTAAAAATGCAGCCATTACTCTCTGTTTTTTGCCTTTCATCCATACTACCCTAGTTTTTTTGATCCCTTGAGACTTGTGAAAACTGTCTGAAAAGACAAACTTGCCATTGTAGAGCAGATGGGAGACAATGAGGAGTTTTGGAAACACAAACTAATTGCGCTGTGATTGGTTCATGTTTATTTTGTGATCCCCTCCCCTGATTGGATACTGCTCATTACGTGGAAGAAAACCATATTCTAAACTAGTGGACATAGATGAGTTGGTGCAACAAGGGTTGCTTTCTTGTATGCATCTAAATTGCATTTTGTACAGTTTGAATGCTGCATACATGTGCAAAAGGCAAATAATTTACTGGTCGCTACAGTTTTGTGATAAATGTTGTGGCCAGTGGTATAAGTGTCCCTTTAAGGAAGACACTTCCTCTTCTTGTTTTCGCACATACCGAGTGTAGTTGAACATTTACGTCATACGCCTGTGCCTAGAAACTTCTTCCAACTCCTCCACGGGGCATTCCCAATGTTAGCAATTTTAGCAATACAATATCTACATTGTTTCTTGAATCTTCCCTTCAAGTCTTGAATTGGTGTTCATTAAGGAAAGCTGAGATGCCTGCTGATCCATTTTAGCCAGGTCAGGTTCTGCCTGAAAATAAAAAAAAAAATTGAAAACTTGAGCTGTCATGTTATCCCTTAAAGGGAGGGGATGGGGGTCAAGTGTGGCATCACTAGGGTGACAGGCAAGAATACAAATAAATCGAGGGATATTAGATGTTAGCAAATGAAAAGTGGTTATTGCACATCATTAATATTTTTTCCAGAGTCTGAGGCTCTGCAGATTGACACAAAGAGAGAGCGAAGCAAATGAACTGTTGTAACATCCACTGCATAAAATTGCATAAAATGAATTTAACTTGGGCCTAGTCCCTTTTAATTTTTTTATGTTTCATTTTTTTTTTAGTTTTTAAATAAAGTAGGGACAGTGGGCACAGCCTCAATGAAATTCTGGCAGACACTCCCAAGTCTAATGATGCATGCTACAAAGCCATTTAAAATGGCAGATAAAAGATACAAGGAGACAAAATTGGGCCATGCTGAGTCAAAGCTATCCATCCATCCATCTGTCTATCAAGTTTCTTAACTCACTCATCCAGAGTTAGGGTTGTGGGGCAGCTGGAGCTTATCCCAGCAATCACTGGGCACAAAATAGGGACAATGCGTGGACCATCAAGAAAAGAAGTATTCATCAGTTGTACTTTGCAAAACATTATAAAGCACAATTCTAGGAAAGAATTTATTAGATAGATACTTTATTAATCCCAAGGGTAAATTCACGTACTCCAGCAGCAGCATACTGATACAGAACAATATTACATTTAAGAATGATAACAATGAAGATATAACAGAGAGACAATAACTTTGTATAATGTTAACGTTTACCAACCCGGGTGGAATTGAAGAGTCGCATAGTGTGGGGTCGTCTCAGTCTGTCAGTGGAATAGGACGGTGACAGCAGTCTGTCACTGAAGCTGCTCCTCTGTCTGGAGATGATCCTGTTCAGCGGATGCAGTGAATACTCCATGATTGACAGGAGTCTGCTCAGCGCCCGTCGCTCTGCCACGGATGTTAAACTGTCCAGCTCCGTGCCTACAACAGAGCCTGCCTTCCTCACCAGTTTGTCCAGGCGTGAGGTGTCCCTCTTCATTTTGCTGCCTCCCCAGCACACCACCCCGTAGAAGAGGGCACTCGCCACAACCGTCTGATAGAACATCTGCAGCATCTTATTGCAGATGTAGAAGGGCGCTAATTTTCTAAGGAAGTATAGTCGGCTATGTCCTCTCTTACACAGAGCATCAGTATTAGCAGTCCAGTCCAATTTATCATCCAGCTGCACTCCCAGGTATTTATAGGTCTGTACCCTCTGCGCACAGTCACCTCTGATGATCACGGGGTCCATGAGGGGCCTGGTCCTCCTAAAATCCACCACCAGCTCCTTGGTTTTGCTGGTGTTCAGTGGTGTAGGTGGTTTGAGTCGCACCATTTAACAAAGTCCTTGATTAGGTTCCTATACTCCTCCTCCTGCCCACTGCTGATGCAGCCCACGATAGCCGTGTCTTCAGCGAACTTTTGCACGTGGCAGGACTCCAAGTTGTATTGGAAGTCCCATGTATATAGGATGAACAGGTCCGGAGAAAGTACAGTCCCCTGCGGTGCTCCTGTGCTGCTGACCAAAATGTCAGACCTCCAGTTCCAGAGACACACATACTGAGGTCTGTCTGTAAGATGGCCCATGATCCATGCCACCAGGTATGAATCTACTCCCATCTCTGTCAGCTTGTCCCTAAGGAGCAGAGGTTGGATGGTGTAGAAGGCGCTAGAGAAGTCCAAAAACATAATTCTTACGGCACCACTGCCTCTGTCCAAATAGGAGAGGGATCGGTGTAGCATATAGATGATGGCATTCTCCGCTCCAACCTTCTCCTGGTATTGCAGCAAGACCTAATATTGTCATTTTAGGGATAAAAGTAGTTTGCTGGCAGAGCAGAGTTAATTTAACATTTCCTTGTCTTTGAAGCTCTGTGGTTGGCTTACATTACTGACATGTTTCATTATCCCTTATTAGCAACTGCTAGCATTTTACCCTGCACCCTGTGATGATAAGTTGGCAGCTTTACAAGGTTAAGTGCAGGATACAAAATCTCATTGGTCACCCTTTCCACACCACTTGCCTTGACAGAAATTGTCATTTTCATCGTCAAACCTGCTTAGTCCTGAACAGGGTCTCGTGGGGTCTGCTGGAGCCTTTCCCAGCCAGCATAGGCCTCAGGGCAAAAACAAAAACCCTGGACAGGGCATGCCAGTCCATCACAGGACACTCACTCCAAGCACACATTAGGGACAGCTTAGCATCGCTAATCCACCTTAACCTGTCTGTCTTTGGACTGTGGAAAGAAATCTGAGCACCCGGATGAAACCCATGCAGACACAGTTGAGAACATGCAAACTCCATGTAGGGATGACCCGGGTCAGGAACCCTGCTCTCCTTACTGCAAAGAAGCAGCATTACCACTGTACCACCATGTCGCCCCTTGTCAGAAACACAATAGTGTATTACTTTAGCCAAGGCAAAGCAGTTAGAACTTCTTAAAAGGCATGGGTTCAGATCCTGTGCTCGGTTGTCTTTGCAGAGATTACCTGCTTTTCATCTGTTTATGCATGTGGGTTTTCCTTCCATATCTCCGAAGGTGCAGGTTAGGTGAATTGGCAATTAATAATTCTTTCCAATTTTATAGCACTTTCTCGCTACTCAATGCGTTTCAGTGAGTGGGGAGCCACTTCAGCCACCACTAATGTATAGCATACACCTGGATGACGTGACGGCAGACATTTTTACGCCAGTATGCTCACCACACATTAGCTGTTAGGTGGTGAAGGGGTGAGAGACAGTTAGCCAAGCAGACACAGGGGATGATTAGGTGGGCATTTCCAAAGTGCCACCCTCTTTTTTTTGAGTGAGTCCTGCAGTGGTTCCGGCCCCATGTGACTCTAAATAGAATTAGGTGTACTTGAGCATGTTATGTTAGGTTGGATATTGATCTTTGTGGAAGACTTTGATTTGCCTAATTGTCAACACCCTATTAGGAGATTTGCATCATGACTGGTATTTATTGCTGTCCCTAAGCTTGTTTTCCTGTTGATGCCTCCTTTTTGAGGAATTGTTTTGCTCGCATTGACATTTTTCTTTTGTCACTTACAGGAACCAGTCCCACTGTTTAAAATTTTTGCAGAAAATCTGGTCCGGGATCTTGAAGCTCAAAAACTGTCAGAGCCAGCTGCTGTTAACCGCAAATCTTGAAGGAGGACACCGGAACATGTGTATACGAACCCTGGCCAGAGTATTATGGTATAACAGCTGTTTATTTTCAAGAACCAAAATGTATTTTATACTTTTGTCTAGCAATCCTCAGAAAGAACATTCAGAATGACCATTCTAAAGAGGTGCCATCTACAAACTAAGGCCCCCACATGTGTTTTCAAGAACTTGACGGCAGAGTTTTATTATTGGAAACTGCAAGTGACAAGACGAGAGAGCTCGTCACAAGCGATTGGGTGCAGCTTTGCTTGAAAGTCTTTTCTCAGAGTGGCTTTAATACCCATGGAATGTGAGTATGAATATATGGTAGATGATCAGTGATCATAACATTATTGTGTATTAAAATGATTACTTTGCTAAATCAACTTTTTAATTTTAATCTTCTTAATTTTACCATTCCTCTGCAAATAACCATTCTTCAATTTAAAAAATGAAAAAGTGGTATCTTTTAGATGAATTATGCAAAAAAAAAAAAAAAATCAATTAAAAATGAATTCTATTTTTGTTTTTTTAATGGAAAATGAAAAGAAACCTAAATTTAAGAAAAGAAATGAGAGAGAGAGAGAGATAATGAAGGGTCTGGAGCCATCAGGGCTCCCAGATTGATAGAACAGAAAAACGGCAGACCCCTCGTATCCTATTTAGTGCTCGTCTAGGGGTGCGTGGGGTCTTTCTTTCTCGTACATGTAGCCGCACCTCTGGGAGAAACACCCACAAAATCACGGATATTTTAAACATATTTAAAGAGAAGGTACAGAAATATTTTTAAACATGCCTTTAAGACGTGTCTGGATAAGACATTGGGATAGCGTAGCTATTAGCTAAAGAAATGAGCAACAAACGGACTGAATGAATGGTTTATTATTAGTTGTCAAATTTCCTATCCAACAATCTAGCTAGCTATCTATCTATTAGATAGATAGATATGAAAGGTATTCTATCATCTATCATATAGTGCCTTTACATATCTATCTATCTATCTATCTATCTATCTATCTATCTATCTATCTATCTATCATATAGTGCCTTTACATACAGTATCTATCTTTCTCTTTCTATTATAGTGCCTTTCTTATGTATCTATCTATCTATAATATAGTGCCTTTCATCTGTCTATCTGTGTGATGTAGTTGAAGCAGAAAGCAGAAACCTTGGCCACTGTTTAGGAGTATCTGGATGAGATGTTGGGACAGCTCAGCTATTAGCTAAACAAATGAACCTGGTGGACTGAAAGGTCTCCTCTCGTTTGTCATAGTAAGGGATCAAAGCAAAGAATTAGAAACCAGGGAGCCTAAAGCACAAGAACTAAAGTGACATGCAGGTAAGAGGACTTGCACAAACTCATGTGCACAGACCTGGATAATGATGTCATATCATAATAATTACAGTAATTACGGTATTTTTGGAGATGCCCACTGCAGTTACTGACATGGTCTCATAATAATGACAAGTCATCATGGCAGCATCCATAATAAAAGGCACAATTATTTTTATTAATAACTAACAACAATAATAACAGAAGCTGAAACAGGGTACTATTAAAGTACACAGAGTCATAACAATAGGGTTTTAGCTTTTGGATTTGAACTCTTCACCCAGCCCAACACATTTCCTAAGCTGTTAATCTACACTGAATGGCTGAAGGAGCAGCCCGCTAACTTGTGAGTATCAGCAATTGAGGAGAAAGGAAAAACAACACCACGTCTGTTACCTTTGGCTTGTTTCTCATTCCAAAACCCTTTCTTTCTTTCTTTCGAACCATCGATACTTCCTAAGCAGACTGTCTAGTTTGACTCACAAAGTTACACAGGAGAGTTCAGCAGATTTTCCTAGGAGTACAAACTTTATTGCAGTTCTGCCAGTTACAAACACAACTCTTACAGAGGTGATCCGGCCTCATAAGGAACAGCTGTCAAGCCTGACGCAACAGCCCCAACTCCTGCTCAAAAGAACACAAAGTCTTCTTCATCAAGGGGAAGCAGTGGGCCGGCAGTAGCAGCCGAAGCTTGGGGAGTCTGGGGTGAGACAGGAGAGTGAGAGGGCGCAGGATGGCTGCGGCTCGGTCTTTTAAATTTTTGGGCAAGCCGGCAGCTGATCCCGCAAAGGGGAGCTGTAAGAGGGGGTTTCTGAAGGGCTGCTGTGTCTCATGGCAGCAGCGGTCACAAGACACATGCAACTCATCGTAAATATGTGTCACTTCGCTTCAGATGCAATTCATCCACAAGAAAAGCCATTGCTGGCTGTCCAGGTAATATTTTCTATTTGATACAACAGACTAAGGTGAAAGGTCAGCATCACAGCTCAGTGATTTTCAGTTAATGTTCTTTTCTCAGAATTGTCCCAATTGGAAATTAAGGTTCATTGGGTGTTCAAGTGGAGTTAAGTAAGAAGACGCAACATTGGGCCCTAAACAGAATCGGACCAACCTGCCTTTTTAAAGAAGTCCCGATCTGCAGTAACGCGTCTAGAGCACCAGAGGGCGCTGCCTTCCCACTTTTACTAAATAAAAAAAAAAAAATCAGATGCACAGAAGCGAGTTTACGTTTTGTGCTTTTCCATTCAAATTTTGTAAGTAGCTGAAGAAGACAATGTTGACTGTCTGCATTTATTTTGTTAGTGAAAGTTCCATACCTTTCTTTATTATTTTGGGCTGTGTCGCCAAATGGAGTGGGAACTGAAATCCTGCTTTACTTGCTATTGGGAAGGACGAAGGATTGTTGGAATGGTGAATGATGCTAATAATAATACATTTTATTTATATAGTGCCTTTCCCAAATCCTCAGTCAACTTCTAAAGAAAGTCAAGCTGTAGACACAGGTCACCACAATATCGGCTCACACTCTCCGTCACCTTCTAAATGAAATGGGACACTATGGAAAGAGACCCCACTACTGACACAGAGACACAAAAAAGGCAGACTGGGGTTTGCCATAACTCACAGGAAAAAGCCATCATCCTTCTGGGAGAAGGTGCTGTGGGCAGATAAGACCAAAATTGAGGTTTGTGGTAAAGCACATCATTGTACCATTGACAGAAAACAAAATGAGGCCTTCAAAGAAAAGAACACGATGCCTACGGTTCAAACATGGTGGAGATTCACGGGTATTTTGGGGTTGCATTTCTGTGTCTGGCACTGAAAATCTGAAGACTACCCAAGAATTGTAGAGTGCAGTGTAGGGCTCAGTGTCAGAAGGCTGGGTCTCCATCAGAGGTTGAGGGTCTTCCAGCAGGACTGTGGCCCAAAGCATACTTCAAAAAGTGGCCAGAAATGATTTAAGAGGTCAATGGTAGACTTCTTAGGCATAAAACCAGACTGCTACGGGTGCTGGTAGGTGAGCAAGTGATCACAGATCCTATTGTGGACGACCCTAGCAAGGACCTTACCCACCACCGAGAGCAGTGTTATCCCCCTGTAGTTGCCACAATCCAGGCAATCGCCCTTCCCTTTCCAGATTGGGATGACAAGTCCTGTTTTCCAGTCAGCTGGGATGATGCCAGTCTCCCAAACAGAAGCAAAGATTGCTTGCAATGCCAGGAGGACAGCCTTACCACCAGTCTGGAGAAGTTCACCCTGGATACCACAGATCCCTGCAGCCTTCCCTACCCTCAGCTGGTTCACCATCTGTGCAACCTCAGTGAGCCTCAAGAACCGTGGACTCGGAGATATCCAACGTCCTAATTGGAGTATCAGCTTAAACAGTTTCATAAAATATCCAGTCCAGTGGCCCACAACTGCAGCGTCATCTGTAAGGACTGTCCCATCAGCTGCCCTGACTGTGACAATCTAAAGAACAGATTTGGTTTTGCATAATGCTTTGATTCCTCTGTGGGTCATTAGGACATAGATGGTGTGTCACTTGCTCATAGATTCCTCTAAAAAACGCCTAATCTTCCCTTCGAGCCCTTGCAGCCGTCCTTCTCAGTTCCCAGTACAGACTGGAGTCGCCATCAAGCCGTGTGCTGTGACTCTTCTTGATAATATCCAGGGTGGCCTGTGAGATGAAACACCTCCTTCTGCAAACACCAGTAACACAAACAAAACAACCTTCAGGGTCTTGTCACAGAAGGTCTCCCACATCACATTAGGATCGGCAGTCGCACCCAAGTCCAAAAGTTTCTCGCACAAACTGCATGCAAACCCAGTAGAAACGGCCTGGTCTTGAAGTCTGGCCTAGTCCAGCCTTATTCTCCTAGTAGGTGGTAACCTACTGGACGTACGCTGGATCTTCAGAGTAGCAACAACAAGGCTGTGGTCACTACAATTAAATTACCGTTAAGCTTTTTTTTGGGTGATTGTGAGGAACCACTGAAAGATCAGAGACCAGAGTATGATTAGGGTGAGGTGTGATGTGTCGTGGAGTCGCGGGAAGATGATGGCTAAGGAGAAACAGATGTTGGTGTTTAGTGTTTGTGGAGCAAAAGGCAGAGGATGGCTGGTCAAAGAGGTGCACCAAGATGGAGGTGGAGGGGATGGAGCTCTCTTTGATGATTATGTTGGTCCTTTTAACTGTTTGCTTTTGCCCTTAGCACTCTCAGAAAGTATTTTAATTAAAGCCTTTTGACTTGTCACCCGGTCCTCCCTGCGTGGAGTTTGCATGTTCTCCCCGTGTCTGCATGGGTTTCCTCCGGGCGCTCCGGTTTCCTCCCACAATCCAAAGACATGCAGGTTAGGTGGATTGGTGATTCTAAATTGGCCCAATTGTGTGCTTGGTATGTGTGTGTGTGTCCTGCGGTGGGTTGGCACCCTGCCCAGGATTGGTTCCTGCCTTGTGCCCTGTGTTGGCTGGAATTGGCTCCAGCAGACCCCCATGGCCCTGTATTCGGATTCAGCGGGTTAGAAAATGGATGGATGGATGGACTTGTCACCCCACTCTTCTACAAGTTTAAGCATCAGTAAGAAACCAGTGTAAGCCCAAGTTACAGACATTCTCACTCCAAAGGTCCATTTATTAGTAACTTGCAAGGACTAATCACGTACTGCCATAATTAACGGGGGATAGCAGAGGTTCAGTCAACTGTTGTAATTCAGTTTTCTCCTTCATGGTACTGTGGTGGCTCCACACAAATGTTGATAAACATATTCTGCAAATCCTGAAAATGGCTTTGACAAAGCTGAGGAGGAGACCAAAGACAACGTGGTTATAGGTGGTGTCAGATGATATGAAAAGATTGAGTTTGACCCCAGAAAATGTTGAGAGTGGAGGAAAAAAGGTTTTGGGGGCAATAAACTAGCCCTGGTAAGCCTGGAAAATGTTCAATAAGGTGCACATTATAATGGCGATGATGACGCAGGGCAGCACAGCCCACCCGCTGATCCAGCACTTTGGGTGTAAATCCTGCCCCTGGATATTTCCACAATCTCCTGTAATACGGAAACATGCAGGTTAAGTTAACTGGCTATTCCAACATGGCCTCCCACGTGAGTGTGGGCCCTGTGGTGGTCCGGTGCCTGTCTATTGTCACACAAAGTAGACCAAAGAGTCATAAAAAGTTTTGGGGCAGCCCCCCATATATTGTTCCCTGGCTGCAAAAGGATATGAATTCTGGCACAGATGAGCACAGATCGGAGTTCAAGACTGAAGTGATGGTATAGATGAAAGATGGTGGCTTTAAAGGCCAGCAAAGGAAATGATGTCACCAAGGGTGGAACCAGAAAGGTCCTCCTTCATAGGCTCATATCCGGACGTGATGTCATCAAATGGGCCGGAACCAGAAGTGATGTCATCTTGGCCAGGCGGAATTTCCCGTTAACGGACTGCAGGAAAGTGAGAAAAATAGTCGGCGCACTGTGCCACCCCCTGGTCTGGCATGGAATTACTCTCATTCAGGCCCTTCAGCTGCCTCCCATGTACACGTGTGTGACACCATGTTGTTTCCTGCCTCATGCCCTGTACTGATATGCCACCCAAAACTGGGTCACATGGCTTTGTGAATGTCACCTTGTGTCATGCTCTGATCCATCTGCTGCATTGTCCCTGAACACAGGTGAGCACTGCAAGTGAATCAAAATGAAACGCAGCCCCCCTGACAGACACCGCTGGAAAGGAAACTGCGACATTTATGAAGGGAAACCAAAAAAGTCAACTCATACATGAATAAAAAAAAAAAAAAACTAAAACGGGAGGCCGGCTGATTATTTTAAAATGTCCCCTTTGCAGATCAGAAGTTGCTAAATTCAAGGGGGAAGTGGTGGGCTTCATAAAATTCTTTTCTAAATATTCTTCATAAATTCTACTTCCATATTCCTGGTCACATTTTATTTGTTTAAGGTTGTCAGGATCCTTTTTATAGTGCCTTTCTTCATTAGACCCAGGTAAAGTATCTTAAAAAAAAAAAAAAAACTCATTACAATTTTAAAGAATTAATAAAATATCTCAGGAGATGACATTTGATTTTTATACATTATGTTAAAAAAAAAGTCAAAACGGCGGAGGAGAATTTAGTTCAAAGAGCTAGTTTATTGATCGGCAGGTGAGGGGGCACATCGACTGAGACGCACAGTGGCAATGGTGGGCACGTCAAGTGGGCTGCTCTGTCTGTCTCAAGACGGTCACTCTGGAGAAACGGGCAGGAACTGAAGGGAGTGGACACTTAGAAATGTAATAAAAAGTTCAACTGGCCGTTAAAATGCAAATCCTGCATTACTTTAAGATGTAAAATGCATCCCGTCATAAAAAATGGAGAGCTATGCATGGAAAAGAACATGGGAATTTATGTTAGGGTCGGTGGTGGAGCAATAGCAGGGGAGGGCATTTAATACAATACAACAGAATACAATTTCTTTTTTTGTATAGCCCAAAATCACACAAGAAGTGCCGCAATGGGCTGCCTCTTGAGAGCCCCCCAGCCTTGACTTGCTAAGAAGACAAAGAAAAACTCCCCAAAAAAACCCTTGTAGGGAAAAAATGGAAGAAACCTTGGGAAGGGCAGTTCAAAGAGAGACCCCTTTCCAGGTAGGTTGGGCATGCAGTGGGTGTCAAAAAGAAAAAAGGGGGTCAATACAATACAATACACAGAACAGAACAAATCCTCAATACAGTATACAAATAAAACCTTTACAAGTATGGAGCAGAATTTAACAGTAGATGCTATCACATAATAGGATTTGGATTGGTTTAGACCTCAGCCATCAAGCTTGTAGCAGTGCTACCATTGGTTAGAACTGCATCTCCCAGCAGTCCTTGCAGGGCTGTTGGGGGCAAAGGTGGCCAGAGGGGTTCAAAAGGAGGGCAGGGGACGAAGAGGAAAAAAAAGTTTTGTTTTGGTTGTTTTGTGCTTGTATTTATCTGTGGAACTGCCTGTCGTTTTCCTGCTTTACATCTTCGTGTCCTGGATTGTGTTGTTTGTTGGGGTCTGGAATCATTCGTCTACCTGTTTACTGTTACTGAGGACGTTGTCTGGATTATTTGGCTTTCACGGAAGAAGGAGCGCTCCTGAACCATTCATCTGTCAACTTACTTCAGCAACTGCCGGTAGGACTGTGTTTTTCCATTTCCCTCGCTTCATTCAAATCACTGGACATAACTTCACCGCTATTATTTCATACATGGACTTTACTGCGTGTTTGTCATGTTTATCTGTTAATTGTAATATCGCCGAAGGGATCAGGGGTGGTATTATTGTTTTCATTTAGTAATTTTATTTCATTATACTTTTTGTCGTTTAAGTTCCCAGTGCGTTTTCTTTGTCTCTGTAGTGTGTGTGTGTGGGGGTCATGCCAAGGCTGGGGTTGTCCCTGGTAATCCTCATATAAAATAAATAAATCACCGTCTTTCTCGACGGTGTGAATCTTAGCGGCTTCTGACCGCTACAAGCTGCCTCCTCCTATTGGCCATACCAAGCTGAGTCAGTGCTTGGCCAGCCAATCCGATGAAAGGACCCCTCTACCTGACAATTCCTGTGATCCTCCATCAGGGATGACTTTACCTTAGGCAGGCAAAACAACTTGGCAGGTGGGCCGTGGCATCAAGTGCCACATTTGAGTACCGAGAAGAGAAACAGAATAGGTGAGGGTTAGTATCCAATTATAACAATCATATTACTGATGTTTTAGTGCTAATGACCAACAACAGAGATGCAGTCTGCACAGTTAATCAGCAGCTCTAGTCAGGGTGTGCTAAACTGAAGTAGTGAGTCTTCAGCTGGGATTTGAAAGCTGAGACCGAAGGGGCATCTCTTATAGTAGCAGACAGACCAGTCCACAGTTCAGGGGTCCTGTAACTAAAAGCTCGACCTCCCACTGTTATTTTATTAATTCTTGGAATCATAAGTAGACCGGCATCTTGAGATCCTAAGTCATGATAAGTTCAGACAAGTAAGCCGGACCTCGGCCATTTAATGCTTTATATGTTAAAAGGAGGATTTTGAAATCTGCCCTAAGCGTAACTGGGAGCAAGTGTACGGATTTAAGAACTGGAATTATGTGTTCATATTTTCTTGTTCTTGTAATAATTCTTGCAGCAGCATTTTTGGATTAACTGGAGGCTGTATAAAGAACAGTTTGAACATCCAGTGAAGTTGCATTGCAGCAGTCAATCCTACTAGAAATAAATGCATGAATTAATTTCTCAGAATCCTGTTTATTTAGAAAGCGCCTTAATTTCCCAGCATTTGTAAGATGGAAGAAACATGATTTGGACAACTGTGTAATGTGCACTTTAAATGACCTGCTAGAGTCAAAGAGAACTCCGAGATTGCGGGCTGATTCAGTGAAATTAATGGTGATTCCAACTGAGTTAAATGATGACAGAATATTGTTGTGATCAGCGTCATTCCCTCCAACAATTAACATCTCTGTTTTATCTGTATTTAAAGACAAGTAGCTCTCATCCATCCACTCCTTTAATTCACTAACACAACTAATTAAAGACAACATTCATTTGATCTAAAAGAAAGGTATAACTGGGTGTCATCTTAATACGAGTGAAAATTAACATTATGTTTCCTAATGAGAGATCCCAGTGGAAGCATGTAAAGTGAAAACAGTAAAGGTCCCAGTACTGAGCCCTGCGGGACACCATATTGAACTTTTGTGTATAATGATGGAGTCCTGTCAGCACATTTCTGTACATACTGGAATCGATTTGATAAATAAGAACTAAACCAAGCGAGCACGGGGCCTGTAAGCCCAACATCATTTTCTAGCCTGTGCAGTAAAATAGGATGGTCAATGGTGTCAAATGCTGCACTTAAGTCTAACAACATAATTACAGTGGAGTTTCCTTCATCAGAGGATATCAGAAAGTCATTTTTAATCTGCGTTAGTGCCATTTATGTACTATGACCAGTGCGGAAAAAAGACTGGAATTTCTCAGATAAATTGTGATGCGTAAGGTGTGACTGAAGCTGATTGGCGACTTTTTCTAGTATTTTAAGATTAACAATTGTTAACATTTCTCTTTGTTCTTCTTTGGTATTAGTCTACCAATGTCTTCAATTGTTCTAGAAATGATGTTTACTAAAACTATAAATATTGTAACGCTGGTGCAGCAGACCTGAGAAAATGACAGAGAAGCTGCTAAGAAGTGGTGAGACTTGTGTCATTCCAGGGCATCGGAGGACTCCTCTGAGGGCTGGGGAAAGGTATGTAATAACCTGCCGAAACGAGAGGGGGGCTACCGCTTGCTTTGTCCTGTTCTTCTTCTTCCCTCGCAGCTCCAAGAAGCCACCCAATAAGGGCACTTAACCCCGCCCCTTCCAGAAGTTTCGCTATAAAAGATGCATTGATTAAGAATGAGGCATCTTTTGGCAGAAGACCCGAACGAGCTGCACAGCGGAGCACGTGACTCTCGTTAACCTCAAAGAAGGAGGAATCCCCGATTGAAAACAGCGTTTGTGCGTTTTTTCGTTACTTCTCGCGATGATTACAAGGGTCGGCCCGGTTGGCGTCCTCAACTTTCAAAGGTTTCCTGTCTGTCCTTCCACCGCTCGATCACACTTATTAAGAAGCAAAAATCTGTCAGTCTTGGTGCGACGTCTACAACCGGTCTGCTGTGGACTGCCTCAAGGAAATGGGGAGTCACTCGGACCCCATGGAAGCAGTGAGGGACTTTAAACAGGTACCAGGGCGGGTGGAGTGTTGCAGCGGGAGTGCTGTGAGACTGAACAGTGGAATGTGTTATATAGCGCCTTTCATGTCTATCTACAGCACCGTGCAAAAATATTCAATCCCCTTCAAAGTCTGCATGACAAAAGATTTGACAACGCAATCCACAGCAAGCACAGTCGCAAAAACAGAGCACAGGTTCAAAAATCCAGGGAATCACAAAAAGCACAAAGAACAGCAAAACACAAGTAAACTCTCCACTCCACAGCACATTTGAAATGAACCACCAGGAATGATGGACGGCCCTCCAGTTTACACGGTGCTGGGCAGTCCTGGGCTGTGATTGGCAGGTGGCCCCGCCTCTTGGGGAATCACCCCTGACACATGTGGTACACAACACAGGAAACTAACAATAAAGAATAAACATTATGTGTATAAATTAAAGAATCAAAAATAATCACGAGAGCTCGTATCAAACATGAACTTAAATCCCATCCAGAGGAGGAACCCTGGTGTAGATACGACAGCTGATGGCCTCGTATTAACCCCTGAAGCCATTACTGTAAACAACATGGGTGCAGCTGTGAATATCGAAGCCGAAATCTGGCACTTACAGTGGATATATAAAAATATGGATATTTCTGGCAAACTCACGACAATATGGACTTCTTATGGTTTCTTCCTACCTTATAAGACATGCATAGTAGGCTGGCACACCCAGTGATGGACTGTCATTCCATCCATACACCCAGGGCTGCCACACTTGACCTTGGTCACCGTGACCCAAGAAGCTGTCGATAATGTACAGACGGCCATACGCCTGAGGTGATCAATGCTTCTGCCTCACATCTTTAGGAGCCCAGGTCTGAACTTCATCTGGTGTGGAGTTTCCATGATCTGCTCATTTAGGAGATGTCAGACTCCTCTGTTTTCACCTTCCAGCCTGGGCACCAGAAATACAAAGAGATCTCTACAGTTTACAAATATAAATTGGCAAAAGTCTACATTAACTACCTTTCCTTTTCTCTGGGGTTTGGACATGGAGATCAACTGTCTGTCAATGAATAACTCAAACACGCTTGATTCAATAAACCAGAAGACTGACGTGCTACATCCCGGGATAGAGGTGAAGTGTCTCAGAGGAAGGGGGTCGGAGTCACTCGTCCTCAAGGGGCGTCTTCTTTGAGCTGCGGAGGGGAGTGACAAAACCTTTAGCGTCATAGCCACCACTCGTCCTGGTGTAACATCGCATACCTGATTTGAGCCTATAAGGTGGTCAACAAATGTGCGTGTGTGACAATAGACGCATAAATGAAGGACAATAAACAACAACACAAACGTAAAAGTGTACACTAGCTAAAGTTGAACTTTTCCTTTCCTGTAGACAAGGCACATAACTTATGAATTCTGATCTTTTAATTCATTTGGTCAAAACAAACAAGTTCTTTAGCTGGTTATAAATTTCTCACTGTCTGCACCGTGAAGGTGGTGTCGATTCACCACCTTATTCTCCCTCAAGCCCAGATTGTGCGTGTGTGTGCGAGGTGCTGCTCTGCTCTTTCTTACTGGATTTAGGAAGAAACTTAAAACAGCTAACGTCTTGCTCTTCGTACAGGTGATTACATTTCATTTGCTGTGGCGCCAACACCATAATACGTTAGCTGGCTTTATCCTAACTATTAAGTTACCATTCATAGTTCTCAGGATTCAAAGTAGTTGTACTTATGGTTTGGTGTAGATGATGCTTTGTTCCTTTCCTGGTCAGCTTTCTCTGCTTCTCTTGATTTGTTCTGGAGTTCCTCTCCATCATTGACTTGGTCACAACCATCTTGTACTGCAGTTTTCTCTTCCAGGTTTTTACATATGATGTCATCATTTGTTAGCAGCTGGTGATCAGTCAACTCCCGTTGTTAGTGTGACGAACATGTGGCTTTTACGTACGGTGTGTCTCCTGCTTGTGCAGTCACTTACTTTAGCAAATTTTGCACTTCCTTCTTTCCGGTCAAGTATGGCTGCCCTTGGGAGTAAATCAGATTGCTCCAGCCTTTGTTCCGACCGCATCCTAGAACTTCTGGTGATTTGGGAATTACAAAATTTGATAAAAATGATTTTATGTAGGACCACATTTATGTAACTCTGAGACTTTTGGGCCAGTTAGGATTACTTACCTGCTTGGAGACACTTGATAAATATGGGCACTGGTTTAAAAATTTTCCTCAAAAGTAAGACTTGATTTATGTTGAGCGTTTTTATCCGAGCTTTGTTTTTGTCTCTCAGACATGAGCGGATCAATGTTCAGGGTGTGCCCAGGGGTCTGCGATGGCACTAAACACAATCCTCAAAAGTGTGGCGAAATTACCAAAGGGATTCCACCCCTCCACTTGATGTAACAATCTGGTGTTGGCACTCCAAACCCCTTGTGCCACTTTACTGTCAGGTCGAGGAAATATTTAGCAGTACGTGACGTGTCAGCTCAACGATTCTGCTGCTACGCAAGCAGTGCACTGTCTATACTTTTGCGCGTACTTTAAGTAAGTCTTGAGGGGTCCACCAGGTGGCAGTGTGACAAATCAGCACGGCGAGAAAGCAACGTCCAGTTTCACTGTGTTGTAAGTTGAGGGAAGAAAAATGTTAAAAATAAAACTCTTTGCATTCTGATGCTGTTGCGCATGTGCAAAAAAGATGGTGACACAGAAGATGGTATGCGAGACCTTTAATAGTATTGCTTCATTATGATGGGAAATATGCGATGCTTGTATTGCCTCTACAAGAAATGGAAGAAGACATTTGCTTGTTAGCATTTAAGTTTGATGATTTGCTTCACCGCATCGATCCATTCATCAAACAGCGAAGTGCGTACATTGATCCAGTTTTTAGCTGCAAGCCTGTCGTCACATGTCGATAGTAAACAACGATGCTGACGTCATGTTATCAAAACGTGCACACACAGCCCACCTATATTTTTGCTG
Source organism: Polypterus senegalus (assembly GCF_016835505.1). Taxonomy (NCBI): domain Eukaryota; kingdom Metazoa; phylum Chordata; class Cladistia; order Polypteriformes; family Polypteridae; genus Polypterus; species Polypterus senegalus. Next base: position 16,306,878 of record NC_053164.1, on the reverse strand, counting down.
ATTCTACAACTCGCGGATGTGTCACCGTACTTTCTGAGGATGTGCTCAGAGGACACGTCAAAAGAACGCTGGGAATGCGTGGCAGCCATGATGCGTGCGTGTAAGCGGTCTGAGCGTGAAGTGTAAACCAGACAGTGTCTGTGTGCTGCATTGTTTAAAGTATGATCAGCTCTCTGCTGAGGAGCTCTGTCTATTAAGTCACCCAGGGGCCTGTGGGGGTCTTAATCCAGCCTTGCTCTCAGGCTTGGGTGGGTTTAGCATCAGGGAGTTCTAGGTGTGCAGCCAGGGGCTTGTGACAGCAAGGGGTCTTTTCATTACTCACAATCCTCCCTGCCAATTCCAACAACAATCAGGTGTCCACACATCAAAATCACCAAGGGTGACCACCCTGCTTGATGAAATGATCAGGTGTAGGCACACCTAACCCCCTGCCCCTCTTTACTGCTAGAGCTTGTGTGTGAACCAAACAGCAGGGTGTCGGTATGTTGCATTTTTTATTTATTATTATTTATATTTATTAAGTCACCCAGGGGCTTGAGGGGGTCTTTACCTGACCTTACTCTCTGGCATTCTCATAAAATCCTTACCAAACTTCTAGTCTGCTTTTAGTTCACTTTTAGTGTGGAGAAGGAAACACCAGAAGACAACTGACATCACTTCTGGTTTCTGGCTTCCATAGTCTTTAAACCTCTCAGATGTCGACATTCTTTTACAGACTTGCTATTAAGAGGACGGCGTTCATTTTAAAGGCACCTTTCTTTTTCATACCAGCCTGGAGGAGCCATCAACAGAGGACATCAGTATTTCTTTTTGTACATCTTTCTTTTTTTTTCCTTATTTCAAACCAGACCTCAAGCAGGGTATCCCCCTGATCCCCAGCACTTTTCCTTGAACCCTGTGCTCTTGTAAAGAGTATTTTGGTTTTAATGACTTTCCTGGCTTTTGACCTTAGCCCATTTTCTCTCTTTTGGCTGCTCAAATATTTTGTGTCTGCCATTTTATATCGGGCTAGGAACAGAAGGACTCCCATTTAAGGTCAGTCCCTGCAATTGAAAAATCTGAATTTGGTATCGCTCAGTCACTACAAGGTGTTGTTTATCTCTTGTAAGGCTTGATCTGATCAGACGGAATTTCAAAGATCCGGAAAATCCCAGGGGTGTTGGGGGGAATACCTTGTTATGATATTGCATTGGACAGGCCTGTACTGCTGCTCATTGTGCGGTGTGCTTAATGTCAGTGCTCATCGTGAAAGGTGCTGTAAACAAATCAAGCTTGAGTGACAGGCAGTTCTCTGTGTTTCCATGGCTACTGTAATTGTTTTTATTATTTTGTCTTCTTGTCTGTCGGATTTTGTCCCACAGTTTGTTCTTCTGTAAGCATGACAGACAGGGGGGCTTTCCAATAAATGGCTTATCTGTTGGCTCCCATCCAGTTTAATAAAGAGGGCGTTCTTGTGCTGTCTGCCATGATGGGTTGTTATTTGTTTAATGCTGATAGTTTCGCACAATACAATGGCCATAATAATAGGTTGTGCATTTGCTTTATTCGGTCTGGGTACGGCTTTGGCTTCTGCTTTTTGTTCTTCATGGTCACCCACAGACCCCAAATGGCAGCCCTGTGGCATTTTTGAAAGTACTGGGCATTTGATGAAGAGACGTGTCATCCGTGGAGCTCGGACACTCACTTGTGGCAGCTGTCCTAATGAGTGACCGCCATACTCGAGGCTCGGTGGCCAGCCCACCCATTCCCATTCTGGTTTCTGTCTGACATGTATTTACTTAGTAGCATCTCAAAAGCTGTAAACGGAGCGAGACGCGGGAATAGGAGACAGGCCAATCTGAAGCCCCCCGCCATACACGATTCAGTTCACTTCATTGCTATATAGCGCCCTTCACTTAGAATGAGCTCACAATAAAAATGAAATCGTACGTCATTTACAGGTGAACGTCTCCCGCTGCTCGCAACGCAGAAAGCTCAGCAAGGCTTTAAAAATTGAACGTTAAATCAGTGACCACCTTTATCATTCATCTCAGAGAAGGAAGGCGGCCCTAACAGGCTCAAAAAATCTCAGAGCGACGCAAAGCGGGTCCTCCTCTTTGGGAGTAAAAGCATTTTTATCAGTTTTCTTATTTTTGAAAGCTACGCCTAAGTTCCCCAGGACCGAGGAGAGCTCATCAGCTGCCCGCACTCGGTAGGAGCTGCCAGAAAGTGGCATTCAGGTAGAGATTGGCACGCGCAGCTCGAGAAAGGTGGGGTGTTTTGGAAATGCCGGACTACAGTGAACTTGTAAAAAGACATCGATATGACAGAGATGGAATAACATTTATGACAAACCCTGTACGTCGCGTGATCGCTCCATCTCCGTGAAGAAGCCATGAGCTGTCAGTCGAGACAGAGATAGATAGATAGATAGATGTGAAATGCACTATATAATAGATAGATAGATAGATAGGAAAGGCACTATATAATAGATAGATAGATAGATAGATAGGAAAGGCACTATATAATAGATAGATAGATAGATAGATATGAAAAGCACTATATAATAGATAGATAGATAGATAGATAGATACTTTATTAATCCCAAGGGGAAATTCACATAATCCAGAAGTAGCATACTGATAAAAAACAATATTAAATTGAAAAAGTGATAAAAAATGCAGCGTGAGTTAATAAAATGCAGGGTGGAGAGTGTGAGGCAGGTATATACAATAACTTTGTATAACTTTGTATATTAATGTTTAACCCCCCCGGGTGGAACTGAATTCGTACTGTCACATAGTGTGGGGTCTCCTCAGTCTGTCAGTGGAGCAGGATGGTGACCGCAGTCTGTCTGTTGCTGAAGCTGCTCCTCTGTCTGGAGATGATCCTGTTCAGTGGATGCAGTGGATTCTCCATGATTGGCAGGAGTCTGCTCAGCGCCCGTCGCTCTGCCACAGATGTCAAACTGTCCAAGTTTACTTCTACAACAGAGCCTGCCTTCCTCACCAGTTTGTCCAGGTGTGAGGCGTCCTTCTTCATTATGTTGCCTCCCCAGCACACCACCGCATAGAAGAGGGCGCTCGCCACAACCGTCTGATTGAACATCTGCAGCATCTTATTACAGATGTTGAAGGACGCCAGCCTTCTAAAGAAGTATAGTCGGCTCTGTCCTCTCTTGCACAGAGCATCAGTATTGGCAGTCCAGTCCAGTTTATCATCCAGCTGCCCTCCCAGGTATTTATAGGTCTGTACCCTCTCCATGCAGTCATCTCTGATGATCATAGGGTGCATGAGGGGCCTGGTCCTCCCGATGAAACTCTTGGTAATGTTACATCTTTTGGGAAAAAAGGAAAATGCAGTTCAACAATAGCAATGATCTGGTGGTGTCACTACCAACCCTTTGTCGTATTTTGCTCCAAACCTTAAACGTCCTTACAACGTGTAACAGAGATTCTTCATGTTATCACACACGCGTGAATATGGGACAGCCAAAGGGCTCAACACAGCACAAAATAATGGAAGGTAGGGGATTTAAACGAAGCATTAACGCCTTTTTATCCCTTTCGTCAACAGAAAGACAGAAGACTAAAACGTAAGACCCACGTGCGCACGTCCATTCTGGTTAATACAGAGGACTTCTGTTCCGGCTCTCCCTGAATGACCTATGATGTCATCCCCTCTTCTCCTTCCATCAACGTCACATCTGCCTTTGATTTCCTTCATTTGTATTTCCTGTCACGTAAAAGCACCAAGAAACCATTATGTGATTCAAGACCATGAAACATTATACGGGGCAATTCCCCAACTCTTGACCTCCAGTTTCATGTTCTTATTTTGTTACAGTGTTATGTTAAAGCAAGCAGCACTCGTGCAAATCACTGGTATTTCTGGTGTTGTCGGTGGGATTGATGGCACGTAGAGATCATGACAACAACTGAGGGCGAGCACGCAATACAGTGCCCCCATGTCTGTGGCAAAGACACATTGGTCATTGATTGCTCCCTCTGTTCCACAATTTAAAATTAAAAATTAAAAAATTCCGACATTGCGATTAAAAGTGCACATTGCAGACTTTCACTGAAGGAGGTATGCAGACATGCAGAAATGACAACACTTTTTATATACACGTCTCCCCCATTTAAGGGTACCATAACGTTTAGGACAATTGGCATCAGAGGTGTTTATGATTCCTCAGGTGGGTTGCATGGCTTCATGAGATACCTTGGCCTGCTTCCACCTTTTGGAGTCTGTAGTCACCATTGTTCAACGTGAGGACAAGAACTGTGTCAATGAAAGTCAAGGAAGCCATTATGAGGCTTCTTTCATGATGTTCTACTTTGAATTGTTCATTATTATTAGATTGTAATTAGATGCTATGATGGATGGCCGGGACGCCTTGAAAGTAGAAGAACCGGGGGAGATTGAATGTACTCAGGGCATTACCTTCCCTGAAGCACCAGATAGCAGCCCCCTGTTGTTTGCAGTGGTGCCTCGGTCTCCCACAAGGCTCCTTGGGAATTGGAGTTTGGGCGCTGCCAGGGGGCGCTGCAGGAACTGTTGGGGGTCCTTTCTTGCAGCACTTTCACCGCACCCGGAAGTGCTGCCGGAAGAAGAACATCAAGCACCCAGGTGCCATATAAATAGAGCCAGCGGCCACTACTCGATGAGGCAGTAGTCGGGTGGAAGGGCGACAAAGCTCACCAGGAGGGGTGGCGCCGGATAGAGAGAAAGGCGAAAGAAAGAAGACAACTGGGCTGTGTTTCCTGTGCTTGTGACTGGGCTGTGAACGTGGGAAATGGGGGGGAAGCGTTTCCCACATGGAAAAGAAGAAAAATAAAAATGTGTGTGCTGAACTCGTGTCCTGCGTCGGTGTGTGTAGCGGCTGGTGTGGCCCCTGGTGGTCCACAATACATACAGCAACAGAAACGTAAGAAACAAGGATACAGACTCGCAGGAGAGATAATACAGAGAGGAGGAGAAGAGAGGAGAGTTTGGGAGCATTGCAGCGTGTCGCCACAGCCACCACATGGCAAACCACCCTTATTGAGATCCGAGTGCAGCTGTGCAACGGGTGACACCTCAACACCACACTGAAGAGTGTCACACACGTGCGCTTGGGAGTCAACCAATGGGACCAGAAAATGTTAAATCCACGCCAGGCCGGGTTACTCTTAACCTCTCTCTTTTCTCTCCGTAGACCAGATACGAGAAATCCTGCCTGTCCCACCCCCAACGATGTCACTTCCTGTCCTGGTCCCCGCGGATATCACTTCCTGGGAACCGACTATAAAAACTCCTCATCCTTCACACTCAATCAGTTCTACTTTGGACTCGAATCTGTCCACATTGTACTCAACTGAAAGCCTTTTGCAGCCAGGAAAACTATACGGGTGGCTGCCCGAAACCTTCGTTGTGTGTTCAGTCATTTATTTCACAGCAGTGTGAGGTGTTTTTACTGTTTCTGGAGTGCCAATCCTGCCACCAACCCCCAAGTTTTCCAGTCAATCAATAAATAGATAATTAACAAATAGTACATGTATACTCAGCAAAAAAAGAAACGTCCCTTTTTCAGGACTGTGTATTTCAACAATAATGTTTTAAAAATCCAAATAACTTTACAGATCTTCATTGTCAAGGGTTTAAACAATGTTTTCCATGCATGTTCAATTAACCATAATGCACCTGTGGAATGGTCGTTAAGACCTTAACAGCTTACAGTAGGCATTTAAGGTCACAGTTCTAAAAACGCAGGACACTAAAGAGACTTGTCTACCGACTGTGAAAAACACCCAAAGAAAGATGCCCAGGGTCCCTGCTCATCTGCGTGAACGTGCATTAGGCATGCTGCAGGGAGGCATGAGGATTGCTGATGTGGCTAGGGCAATAAATTGCCATGTCCGCACTGTGAGACGCCTAAGACAGCGCTACAGGGAGACAGGAAGGACAGCTGATCATCCTCGCAGTGGAAGACCACGTGTAACAACACCTGCACAGGATCGGTACATCCGAATATCACACCTGCATGACAGGTACAGGATGGCCACAATAACTGCCCGAGTCACACCAGGAACACACAATCCCTCCATCAGTGCTCAGACTGTCCGCAATAGGCTGAAAGAGGCTGGACTGAGGGCTTGTAGGCCTGTTGTAAGGCAGGTCCTTACCAGACATCACCAGCAACAACGCCGCCTATGGGCACAAACCCACCTTCGCTGGACCAGACAGGAGTAGCAAAAAGTGCTCTTCACTGACGAGTCACGGTTTTGTCTCACCAGGGGTGATGGACGGATTCGTGTTTATCGTCGAAGGAATTGAGCACGTCTGGGACCTGTTGGATCGCAGGGTGAGGGCTAGGGCCATTCCCCCCAGAAATGTCCAGGAACTTGCAGGTGCCTTAGTGGAAGAGTGGGGTAACATCTCACAGCAAGAACTGACAAATCTGGTCCAGTCCATGAGGAGGAGATGCACTGCAGCACCTCAAGCAGCTGGTGGCCACACCACATACTGACTGGTACTTTTGATTTTGAGCCTCCCTTCATTCAGGGACACATTGTGAAACATTTTTAGTTTATGTCTTATGGTGTTGACTCTTTTAGTGTTCATACAAATATTTACACATTAAGTTTACTGAAAGTAAAAACAGTTGAAAGTCAGAGGACGTTTCTTTTTTTGCTGAGTATATATTCTGTAATAATAACTAAGCAAACTTAAAGAATATCGCCATTATAATTTGGAAGGTCTGCAAGAATCATTGAATTGTCTGATAGCAGCGGGTAGAAAAGACCTCAGGAGGCGCTTCTTAGATTGGATGGTTAGCGTCTGTAAGCAGCCACCTTCAGATCTCTCTTCAGACGCTCCATTGGGTTTAAGTCTTGCTGGGCCACTCAAGGGCACTCGGAGACACGTCCTGAAGAAACTGTTAGCGATATCCTGACACTGTGCCTTCAGGTCGCTGTTGTGGTGAACGTTTGCCCCAGTCTGAGGTGGTGGTGCACTCAGCAGCGGGTTTCCTTCAAGGTCCTCACTGTATTTGGCTGCATTTCATCCTCCTCTCAATTCTGACCAGTCTCCTGCCACTGCGAAGCACCCCCAAGCCACCAGCATACTTCACCGCAGAGATGGGATTAGGGCAGGGGATCGGCAGTGTCCGGTCTTTGCCAGGCCTGATGCTTGGAGTTCTGCCCAAAGAGTTCAGTATTTGTCTCATCAGAGCGGGGCATCTTTTCATTGTGCTGCCAGTCTTTTAAATGCCATCGTTCTGTATACATTTTTACTCAAGAGTGTCCCCCATTCAGCCACTCAGCCATAGCCATCTGGTTGATGGAGAGCTGCTAAGATGGCCACCCTTCTGACATGTTCTCTCATCTCAGCGGAGGACTTGAGAAGCTCTGTTAGATTGACCGTTGAGTTCTTGGTCACCTTTTTATCCGATGACTTGGCGGTTTTGGCCATAGAGTGAACTGAAAGAAGGGTCCTGGGGTCTCATGTCTAACGCCATGTGTAGAATTCACACTGAAACATGGCATATTGACCAAAGTGGAAATGTGTGTACACACCAAAAAGGCGCACTTCTGCTCCATAAATCTCGGTCAGTGTGAAATGTAACGCACGTACACGTTCCTGACACCCCACCCTGACTCCTCCCAGAATTATGCCCTTTGAGTATTCAAATCAATATAAATAGCCCGTGTGACAATGCGGGCTCGCGCCATGCTCCCCTCCGAATTCTGGGAGCTCTTGAACCCGACACCATTGGTAATGTCACCGAGATGAGCTGACAAATAAGGACATTTCTCAAATCAATGAAGGGATAGTGCAAAAAGTGCCAAGGTGCTTTTATTAAAACAAACAGTTGTGTCCAAACAGAAAGTGCAGTGCTCCATAGTTTCAATAAATAAATCCATAAAAAAAGTGTAAAGTAGGGATAAAAACAATAAATAACTCTGTTAAAAATGCAGTCTCACTCTTCACGATCTCAGCTCACAAGTAACTCTCATACCCGGCGGAGACACAACAGCAACGACTTCCTTTCGGCCGACTTCTGTCTTGGCTGCCTTAAAGGGCATAACGTCCAGACCATCCAAGGTCGGCTCTCCTCCCTTCTTCCTTCGTACTCACGTAGTTGCTCCTCAGATCCCTCGGGAGGACACCTGCCTTGCTCACCCCACTCCACCCGATCATTCAGTGGGGTAGACTAGCCCCTAGAGTGCCACAGCCAAACGCTCCTTTGCGGGGGCCCAGCTCGTGCTCTCTCCTCCTTCCAGGGGGCCTGATCGTCCTGCTAAGACTGCTCTTTCACGTTCTTTAACCTCCTTTTTCTTCCTCTTTTCCTCAATCCATCTCGGTTTCTTGATCCATCCCCTTTCCTTTGTGCCGGCCTATATATACAAACACACACACACCTCCGTGGGTGCAGCGCCTTAATCACACGCCGCAGGAAGCCAATGAAGCAATTGCGAACGATCGCACTCACACGTGTAGGTGCGACTCGCTCCAACTACTTCAATTAACTCCCCGCGGCCAACAACAACAACAACATTTATTTATATAGCACATTTTCATGCAAAAAATGTAGCTCAAAGTGCTTTACAAAATGGAGAATGGAAAAATAGAAGACACAGTAAAAAATAAAATAAGTCAACATTAATTAATATAGAATAAGAGTAAAGTTTGATGGCCTGGGTGGACAGAAAAAACAAAAAAAAACTCCAGACGGCTGGAGAAAAAAAATAAAATCTGTAGGGATTCCAGACCAAGAGACCACCCGGTCCCCTCTGGGCATTCTACCTAACATAAATGAAACAGTCCTCTTTGGATTTAGTGTTCTCACGGAAGGACTTGATGATGATGATGGTCACGTAGACTTCTGGCTTTCAGTCCATCAATGTTGGAGCATCAGGATGCTTTGAGTAGGTGGTGATGGCGCAGGCCACCACCACAAAGAAACAGAAAAGAGAGTAGGGGTCAGTACGGATTTTAGAGCCACTATGAATAGTTATTGTGATGAATTGAACATACAGAGCATTCAGGTTTAAGTTAAAGTGAAGTTATGAGAAGGCCATGTTAAAGTAATGTGTTTTCAGCAGTGTTTTGAACTGCTCCACTGTATCAGCCTGGTGAATTCCTATTGGCAGGCTATTCCAGATTTTAGGTGCCTAACAGCAGAAGGCCGCCCGCCTCGCCACTGCTTTTAAGTTTAGGCCATACAATCGCGCCCACGGAGAGGGACACGGCTTTATGGATTTAAAAGCTGGCCCCTTTTCTTTTGATGCCGCGGACCCGGTATAGCACAGCCTGTTACGTTCAGCCTTTTGTGAAAAGACGACGGCAAAAGCACTGGGGGAAAAAAAACTTCAGAGAATGCGAAGTGAGGTGGAGGAAAGGAAAGATATACTTAGTGGTGGCTTAGGCAGTGGTATGAGCAGCAAAAGGATATCGATGGAGTAGCACTCAGTGAAGAAAACAAAGGTTGAAATGTTGACTGTAATCTCGAAATTTCCACTTTAATCTCGTAGTTTCTTTTGTCTCTAACGTAGAACGTTGCCAACTTCATCTTAAAAATCAATGTTGAATTGACTAGAGTTTCTCAAATCCCTTCGGAACTAAAGTTGCATGTTCAATGCTTCATATTCTGTGTGTTCCCCGACCCAGTCATTAATCACTACGTTCTTCATAAATGTGTTTTACACCGACGGGAGCACATAGGCACTGATCTCCACACAGGATACATTATTACATTCATGATATTATAGCTCTCTGAACATTTTAGAACACTAAGATGTATAGTTGATATCATTTTCATTAACACTTGTATTAAACACGGGGGCACAGTGGTAGCAATGAGCTGGTACCCCGTCCAGAAATTGTTCCTGCCTCCTGCAAGATGCTTGCTGTGGCACACATGTCCCTCAATGAAGTAATTTATTACATCAATACTGTCTCTATCAAACGTACCAACCTCCAATTCCTGTCCTTCCTTTTCTTTCTCCACGTAACCAGTCGCCACACAATCAGCTCCGTAATAAATGTAAAACCAGCTACAAGCTTAGAACGCCGATTCTTCAAAACCTTTATAGAACATTGAAAAATCTTTGTCATACATATTTAAGTATTCCATCCTTGCAGAGTCTCACCTGACCCAGGAAGCATACAGCGCAAGGCAGGACCAATCCCTGGATGGGGCGCCAGCTCATCGCTACTGCTGCACCACTGTGCCATCGCCTGTTTAATTATCAACAGCATACATCATTTAAATGAAGTTAATGATTTACCTGTAAAATGTAATATGCATACTTTAATGAATTTCATCATAAAAATGATACCAAGTATACGTCCTAGTCTTCTAACAGCTGTGATGGACGGCCGGGGATCCTGCCTGGATGGGATGCCCTTTTCAAGAGAAGACCATGGGAATGGGCATACAACAACATTTATTTCTATAGCACATTTTCATACAAACAGTAGCTCAAAGTGCTTTACATAATGAAGAATAGAAAAATAAAAGACACAATAAGAAAACAAAATAAATCAACATTAATTAACATCGAATAAGAGTAAGGTCCAATGGCCAGGGGGGACAGAAAAAACAAAAAAACTCCAGACGGCTGGAGAAAAAAATAAAATCTGTAGGGACCTCTCCTGGGACATGAGAGGACAGCCCCCTTGGTTTACATCGGGGACACGGAATTGGAGCTCAGAAGCTCAACCCGGTGGGGTCTGTGGCCACCGCCAGGGGGCACCTGGGCAGCTCCAGAGTCTGGACATGCAGCACTTCCACCAAACCCGGAAGTGCTGCCAGAAGAGGAGCGGGGTTCTGATGCAGCACTTCTGCCACTGTGCACTCTAAAGGAGGCCGTCTCACTCCATTCAGAGGCCACAGTCGGGAGGAGGAGGAGGAGGAGGAGGACGAAGCTTGGGAAGAAAGGAGTAGAGGTGGCGAAAGGGAAGAGAAGGACTGAATACTGTGTTGTGTGCAGGAAATCTTGGAAATCTAAATTGGCTTAGAAGCCAGTCGTCATCATCTGTAAATACGCGCTCTCTTTTACTGAATTGAATTCCTTTTTGTTGTCATTTTATGGTACAATGATTTCATATACAAATCCTACATAAACATATTTTCATATAAAATGATAAAATAACAATAATAATAATAATGCAATAAAAAATAATGAAAAATAAACAATACAAAAGCATAAATACAATATGCAGTCGTGTCCAAAAGTTTTGAGAATGACACAAATATTCATTTTCACAAAGTCTGCTGCTTCGGTGTCTTTAGATCTTCTTGTCAGATGTTTCTCTGGTATACTGAAGTAGAATTACAAGCATTTCAGAAGTTACAAAGGCTTGTATTGACAATGACATTTGCAGCGTTGGCCCTTCTTTCTTTTTCAATTCACCCTGGCAGGCTGGCAAATGACTTCTGGTACCCAATCCTGACTGATGGCAGCCCCTTCTTGCATAATCAATGCTTGGAGTTTGTCAGAATTGGTGGATTTTTGTTTGAGGATTGACCACAAGTTCTCAATGGGATGAAGGTCTGGGGAGTTTCCTGGCCCCTACTGCCATTTCAGATGTCCAGTGAGGAGGAATGCCCTTCGGGGCAGCTGGGAAATGGAGGCTGAGGAAGAGAAAACATTATTATTTAACTCACAGATATCAAGGACTGTGTTTTGAGTTGATCATGCTGCAGAGAGCTATACTGTATGATTTGTTCCTCATTTATGCAGAAAAGGAGTTGGGCTGTGTGCACAGAATTAAGGGTCTAACTTTTATCATTTATAGGAAAGGCTGACCTCTGATACTAACAGAAGACCCTGTGAAGAATGTAAGATCTTTATAACGAATGTAATGAACTGTAAGAATGTTTAAATTGGTTCTAAGTGTGCATAATTAGAAGGGTGTATTCCTTAGGAATGCAAATGGCTGTTTGTTCTATGTTTTAGGATACTCCAGTATGTCATAAATTAAGATTTAACCTTAAGCTATGTATAACCTCGGAATGAACTGCTAGGGGTTTTTTTCTTTTCTATGATATAAAAGAGAGAACGTTTTTACTTTAGATATTCTGTTTAAACTCAAATCAGTTGACTGAGTTGGGAAGAGGCAGTCTCACAATCTCTCTAGCTCACCAAGAATTAAGAATAAAGAAATTGTTTTTTTACTTGGGTTTAAGTTCTTCCGTTGTTTTCCGACTTTAGCGCTCACAAGGCCACCAAGTGGTAGCACTGGTACAACGCGTCCTAGGAGCATGTCGTCAGAAATTAAAGGAATGCGTGCACAAGCTGCAATACCAGCAAAAATATGCTTGGCGTGTGCATTCAAGTGTAGGTACGTGACGTCAGCTCCCTTGTCGGAATGAGTTTTTTTGTGATTGTGGTGTGTTACATAACCCAAAACTATATAGATATAATATAAAAAGGCGAGGGCGGCACGGTGGCGCAGTGGTAGCACTGCTGCCTCGCAGTTAGGAGACCTGGGTTCGCTTCCCGGGTCCTCCCTGCATGGAGTTTGCATGTTCTCCCTGTGTCTGCGTGGGTTTCCTCCGGGCGCTCCGGTTTCCTCCCACAATCCAAAGACGTGCAGGTTAGGTGGATTGGCGATTCTAAATTGGCCCTAGTGTGTGCTTGGTGTTTGTGTGTGTCCTGCGGTGGGTTGGCACCCTGCCCAGGATTGGTTCCTGCCTTGTGCCCTGTGTTGGCTGGGATTGGCTCCAGCAGACCCCCGTGACCCTGTATTCGGATTCAGCGGGTTAGAAAATGGATGGATGGATGGATGGATAAAAAGGCGATACCCCTCCCTTAGTGATACGGTGGTAAGAAATCACATACAGTGCATCCGGAAAGTATTCACAGTGCATCACTTTTTCCACATTTTGTTATGTTACAGCCTTATTCCTTAATGGATTAAATTCATTTTTTCCTCAGAATTCTACACACAACACCCCATAATGACAATGTGAAAAAAGTTTACTTGAGGTTTTTGCAAATTTATTAAAAATAAAAAAACTGAGAAATCACATGTACATAAGTATTCACAGCCTTTGCCATGAAGTTCCAAATTGAGCTCAGGTGCCTCCTGTTTCCCCTGATCATCCTTGAGATGTTTCTACAGCTTCACTGGATTCCACCTGTGGTAAATTCAGTTGACTGGACATGATTTGGAAAGGCACACACCTGTCTATAGAAGGTCCCACTGTTGACAGTTCTTGTCAGAGCACAAACCAAGCATGAAGTCAAAGGAATTGTCTGTAGACCTCCGAGACAGGATTGTCTCAAGGCACAAATCTGGGGAAGGTTACAGAAAAATTTCTGCTGCTTTGAAGGTCTCAATGAGCACAGTGGCCTCCATCATCCGTAAGTGGATGAAGTTCGAAACCACCAGGACTCTTCCTAGAGCTGGCCGGCTATCTAAACTGAGCGATCGGGGGAGAAGGACCTTAGTCAGGGAGGTGACCAAGAACCCGATGGTCACTCTGTCAGAGCTCCAGAGGTCCTCAGTGGAGAGAGAAGAACCTTCCAGAAGGACAACCATCTCTGCAGCAATCCACCAATCAGGCCTGTATGGTAGAGTGACCAGACAGAAGCCACTCCTTAGTAAAAGGCACATGGCAGCCCACCTGGAGTTTGCCAAAAGGCAACTGAAGGACTCTCAGACCACGAGAAACAAACTTCTCTGGTGTGATGAGACAAAGATTGAACTCTTTGGTGTGAATGGCAGGTGTCACGTTTGGAGGAAACCAGGCACTGCTCATCACCAGGCCAATACCATCCCTACAGTGAAGCATGGTGGTGGCAGCATCATGCTGTGGGGATGTTTTTCAGCGGCAGGAACTGGGAGACTAGTCAGGATAAAGGGAAAGATGACTGCAGCAATGTACAGAGACATCCTGGATGAAAACCTGCTCCAGAGCGCTCTTGACCTCAGACTGGGGCGACGGTTCATCTTTCAGTAGGACAACGACCCTAAGCACACAGCCAAGATATCAAAGGAGTGGCTTTAGGACAACTCTATGAATGTCCTTGAGTGGCCCAGCCAGAGCCCAGACTTGAAACCGATTGAACATCTCTGGAGATCTTAAAATGGCTGTGCACTGACGCTTCCCATCCAACCTGATGGAGCTTGAGAGGTACTGCAAAGAGGAATGGGCGAAACTGGCCAAGGATAGGTGTGCCAAGCTTGTGGCATCATATTCAGAAAGACTTGAGGCTGGAATTGCTGCCAAAGGTGCATCGACAAAGTATTGAGCAAAGGCTGTGAATACTTATGTACATGTGATTTCTCAGTTTTTTTATTTTTAATAAATTTGCAAAAACCTCAAGCAAACTTTTTTCCTGTTGTCATTATGGGGTGTTGTGTGTAGAATTCTGAGGAAAAAAATGAATTGAATCCATTTTGGAATAAGGCTGTAACATAACAAAATGTGGAAAAAGTGATGCATTGTGAATACTTTCCAGATGCACTGCAGGAAAAATAGCTTAGCTTCCTTTAGTGATGGATTACGCTGCATAACAGACGAAGAAAGCCATGACAAGACTTTCGGGAGTGGGGGGCCGATGTTTAGAGTCTGCTATTTTCGTCACTGCATTGGAAGGAATATCAGGATCGGTTGACGTTATCTTCCATCCATCCGTCTTTCTTCCTGTGAAGTCCCCCACTTCGGTGAATTATGCCATTCCAAACAAAGCAAAGAGGATGCAATTTCATGCTGAGTTTGACACACAGAAATAGTATACAGTGGTCATCAGTGTGACTGGCCATTTCACAGGTGTCCCTAACTTGTCTTGTCTTATAATGCTTGCCTAGCAGTTCTTATATGGTGAACCCCTGTGTGCTAAATCATGGTCCGTGTTAGCTGCACATGTGAGTAGAATTATTAAAATATATTTGTACAGAGCACAGTGACATATCAAACATAGACACTTATTACAGGCACCCATGGAACCCGTCAGGGCTGCACCAAACTCCAACACCCATGGAGCCCTGCAGGAGTCTGAGGCACCGCTGCAACCCAGAGGGGGGCTGCCACCTAGTGCTCCGGGGGAGGTAACGCTTTGGATACGCTCATGGAGGCATCCCAGCTGGGGAAGGGTCCCGCCACACGGGTCTGAGTGCTGAAAGGAATTTAGTTTTGTGAAGTTCTGGAAAAAGTTTTGGAACGTTACTTGCTTTTAATAAGTTCAATAAAATACAAATAAATAAATGTGCAAACCTTTCTGAAAACATGTTGTCATTTTGTCCTAGTGCAGGGGTGTCCAACTCCAGTCCTGGTGGGCCACAGTGTCTGTATGCTTCATTCTGACCCTTTTCCTAATCAGTGCCCAGTTTTCACTGCTAATCAGCTTCTTGTCCCTTCATTTTAATAGGATCCAGTCCTCTGAATTGATTCGTTTCTTCATTAAATGGCAGCCAAACAGAAATGAGATGTGAAACGAGCCGACCGATGACCAACCAGCTAAACTGGGATTTCAAACTCCAACCAGTTTCCTAATGAGAAGCCAATTCTTGCTGTTAATTAAAGCTGTTATTGAATATCAGGACTTGTTGCTGCTCACGTTCTGCCACAGCAGACTGTTGATTTTCCGTTTTTTCTAAGACAGACGTCAAGATGTTTTGGTGACCTGAGCAGACCGACATGACCGAGACCTTCACCGTTCTTTCTTTTCAGGTCAGCTGGTCAAAACAAGTTAATCAGCAGCGCAAAGGGCTCACTAATTAAGAAGATGGTTAGAATGAAAACCTGCAGCCACTGCGGCCCGCCAGGACCTGAGCTGGACATCCCTGTCCTAGTAGGTTAATAAAGGGGGGGGGGTGACCTCAATTTTCACCTGCACTTGATGTATTTTTCTGCTTTTCCATAGATTTTGTAATGATAATGGAATGACTCAAGTGGGCACAAAGTGCTCGGCAAGTCATGTCCTCGTATTTCTTGTGCGCTTCTGCACTACTGAGTGAGGGCGGAGTGGTGGCTCTGAGGTTAGGGATCTGCAATGGTAATCGGAAGGTTCGAATCCTGTAATATGCCAAAAGTGACTCTACTCTGTTGGGCCTTTGAGCAAGACCCTTAACCTGCAGTTGCTCCATCCTGGGTATGACGTTAATTTGCATCCTGCCCTGCATGTAGGCCCTGCAGAGAAAAACCTGGGAGTTGGTGGCACTCCAGCCCCCATAAAAGACCTCCCACTGGTTCCATCTCACCTGAACTAGTGTGGTGCTGAGGTGTCACCTGCCGCATGGCTGCACTAATCTGGGGTCATGTGTGTGCTCCTAACCCCTCTCTCCTCTCTCTGCTCCACCATAAAGGACACCTGCACCTACAAAAGGACAACTTTGTGCACACGTGTGACAGTAGCAGGTAGTGAAGCATTTCAAAGAGCAGATGGCCGACTCCTTGTTAAACTCTGACAAAGCGAGTGTATACGCCTTCAGCATTTGCAGGGTTCTGTGTGCTAACGTGAGTGGGCCGCCCTGCACAGTCTTATCTTCATATCTTATTTCTTGTTATTTACCGTACAACATATTAGAACGATGATATGGATCAGTGCGGTACAGATAAATGAACTTTGATGCTGAGTAGCCTTTGAAAATGTAAAGTTTCAGTTCAGCTGAAGGCGAATTTTACTTCTGTGCAGCATAACGCACATACAAATCACAAAACTAGAATGATGTATAAAATGGCATAACTATCACAATAAATAGAAAAATTAGGCAAATTTGGACGTGAGCATCAGTAGGCTTTGTGCCCATAGGAACCAAGTTACCCAGACTATTCTCTAACATTTCAGTGAAAAGTCAAGCAAAATGACCCCTTTTATTGGCTAACTAAAAAGAATACAATATGCAACTCAGACTCCTTGTTCAGGCAAAGATGTAATACAGAAACTAGAGTTCCCTGTGTTTAAATACACACTAGGACAAGAAACAGCATCCTTTTTTGCATTTTGTTAAGAAGAAGATGTCGCTGTCCATGTGTGCCAGTTTCTTCCACCGGGTCTTCAATTCCATGTAGTAGCGGTACATTTCGGTGTCTTGCATAATTATTTACTGCTCTGATCTTTCTCATCATTAAACAGATCATTACAATAGCAATTGACGAGAAGAATTCATAATTAATTGGAGAATTACGGTATTTGAGGGTTCCTCTAGAGTGCTCAGAAACGAATCAGCACATCGTTATCTCATAACAAGTTTTGAGTTTGGTATTTTTCCGTCCAGCCATTTTAGCTCGAGACTGTCCTCAAGAAACCGTGAAACACACACAGACACCCATCATCGAGATTTATTGATGTTTTCCGTATCGGGGGACCCTAAAGGCGTCGAGACCCGTCGAAAACCACAGATTGAAATTTTTGACAAATCAAAATCTTTCACTCCTCCCTGAAGACAATAGGTTATGGTGGGGAAGGACACAAAGCAAAAATAACAAATAAATAGTGATGATGAATACGACATTTCACAATTACAGTGGTACCTCGGTATACATCTGCTTTGGAATAAGTCCAACTTGGTATCCGTCCTGTTTGGATGCGAAACATTTTGCTTGCTATACGACTCGCGTGCTAGAACACCGCGCGCTACCCTTGTTTACCTCTCTTGAGACAAAGCCACGACTGCCCATGAACGTCAGTACGGCAGTTGCTAGCATTCAGTGAACAACCCGCGCTATAATTCTCTGAATTTTCACTTGGTTTTGCGTTTTTTCGCGTAAATTTGAATTGATTGCTGAAAAGTGGCATGCGTATCCGGGACTTGTCTGCTGTATACCGTATGCCGAGAACGACGGTATCTACGATTGTGAAAAACAAAGACGTTATTAAAAGGTAAAGTGAGGTTAAATTTTCATTTATTTCATCTAATTGCTTTTGTATTTATGTATTTTTGTATTAAGCAGTGTTTAAATAATTTTATACCACCCCATCAATGTATAATATGCCACTAACAATAGGATTTTTTTTCATAGGAACGGATTAATCATTTTCCCTTTATTTCTTATGGGAAAAATTAATTTGGTATACGTCCTGTTTGGTATAAGTCAAAGGATCTGGAACAGATTAAGGACGTATACTGAAGTACCACTGTATTTCTATGAGGTATGTTGGAATTTAGTGTAGTAATCGCTTTGGGGTAGAAACTGTTCATCAGTCTTGATGTAAAAGCAAAGGTAAATAATACCAACCTGAACGAGAGGGGGAGCCGAACAGTACAAGCCATGGAGAACGAATGACTCAGCAAAATAGGCTTCTGCTCAACCGATGTCAGCTGCAGACGTCCAGGGCTCCACTCCATTGAGGAGATTGGCGCTTCATGTTATATGTCAGTGATGACACCCATTTACCCTATGGTTAAGATTAGGGTTGGGGCGGAGTTTTCTGAATCAAGTCAAGGTAAGCAAGTGACATAAACCTGCAATCCAATTGGCTGTCCAGCAGAGCTACTGAATCATGGAGCTGAGGAGGTCTGCAGCTGGACCCATCTCCAGCTGCCATACCACCCTGGACTTCAAGCAACAAGTTAATCGTGTTGATCACCGAAATTCGGAAAGGTTTTGTATCATATTTGCTAAGATAACCGCTGATCTTGTCGTCCAATTTTTTTTCGGAAAATTTGCCATGTGGCAGGCTTACAGAAGCTTTTTTTTTTTCTAGCACTCCGTTAGAAGTATCTTGACGAGAATAGGCCATTCAACAAAGCTCGCCAGTCCTGTCCACTTAATTCTTCTAAAAAATGATCAAGTCGAGTCGCTTATTCCACGTGTCACTAGTTCTCTGTGTGAAGAAAAACTTGCGAATGTCTGAGCAAAATTTACTCCTAATTTATTTCATGCTTTGTGAGGCCAGTGTGACATCACAGAGGTCTAGGAGCCACGTTGGATGGGGAGGTCACTACCCTATCTGCGCTACCTTCCCGATGTGTATGTCACACTATTTTACTGCAAGCTCACTCTACGGTGCAGTCCGATCTGCTATGTGCACGCATGATGTCACTACCCGACTGGTATTTAATATAAAATTGTGTGACGTGTGATGACACCAAACCTCTGGTATAAACGTCACACCATACTCTTCCTAAATTATCAGAGTTTCTGGAGAAAATACGACTATTTAGATTGGGATTTTTTTGAGTTATCAACTCTGTTATTGAATCTTTGATGTCAGGTTTGGGTTCTGAACAATCGAGTATGATTGACTTCCCAGTTTTGAATTCTTGCCTCTTTCTTGGTTTACTTCTTGTCTTCTCATCCTGCCTAAAAGTCTGAGTCTGGCAGAAAATTTTTATAGATTCCCCAGCAGGTGGCGCTAAAGTTGACTCTTGTATCTACCAAGGATGACGGCAGCACTGTGTTGGTATGTTTATTAAATGATTTTATTTAACTTGACTCCTCTGTCTGATCGTTTGTTTGGGTCAAATCTTGCAACTGATTTGAAACCCACTTTTGCTAAAGCAAATTTCTTCATATTTTGTATAAGTATTCAGTATCGATGACAATACAATAATCCGTCAAAACCAACAAATTTTGCTGTAATTTATGGTTATGCGATTCCAATTAGCGCAGACACAACAATGACAGAGAGAGAATACAGTGAAATATAGGAGCATACTGTCAGCAAATCACAACATACATAGATTAGTATGGGGCCCCCGGGCAACTGCCCAGCGTTCCCATACGTTAAGACGGCCCTGGAGAGTAAACCAATCAAAAAACAAACTGGGTGAGTTCCAATCATTCCCCAATAATATAATATCCTTACCTGATAACTTTATTCATAGGTAATTTCTTGCATATTCGTATTGCAGCAGTACCACTTAAATGGACTACAAATCCCAGCAGCCCACGTAGTATCAGAGTGGCACGAGGGTTTCTGAGAGGAAGGAAGATATCTTTAAAAAGGAGCCGAAAGGGATCATCAGAGTCTATTTGTTTTTACGCTTCACACTCTGCTGGATTACAAATACAACTACCACTGATTACAGTCCTTTCTGGATTATGGTTTTGTCGTGTGCCAGCTTGTTTATGTGATTCCAACTTGGTTGGATACATCATCATCTGGAGAGCACTCCCAAACACATTAAAACTTCACACAACAATTAGAACCTGGTAGGACAAAACCATACATTTCACTGAGAGGGTTGTTCATCTGGGTCTGCCATTCCGCCCACCATCTTTGTCCGTACCTGTTGTTCTGGACTGTTCTTGGACTCTGTTGATCGTGTTCATTTTTTTTTTTTAAATCAATTAGTTCCGAGTGGTTCATTTGTTTTTATTTGTTCCATGTTTGTTGAATAATTTACAATGGTGAGGGATTTTGGGTGAGATTTTGCAAAGGTTTTATCTGTTTATTGAATTGTCTTTGCTTTCTTCATTTAGCTAAATACTCTTTATCTGTTTGAGCTACTTTATTATGTGTCTCTGTTTATGAGTGTATGAGTCGGGTCATGGCTGGGTGTGTTCCTGGAGTCCCCGAAATAAAATAAATAAATCGGTGAGAATTTGAGCAGCTCATCCTGAGCAGGCCCAGAGTCAGAGTTCAATGTTTGCCCAACAACGGAACATGGAAGAGAACACTGATTACCTCACGGAGGCCACCTACTGGTTAATCAGCAAACTAAAAGTGCCTTCTCTTAAGCTCTCCAACAACAAGGAACAATAAATATTCCTTACTAGAGTGCCATCCATGATGTTTGGGACAAAGAACACTTTTCTTTCTTGATTTCTTCCTCTACTAAACGGTTTAAAATGACAAATCAAACACCACAGACATCAGAATTAAAGGGCACATGGCAGACTTTCATTGAAGGGGATTTGCATACGGTCACATGACATAGAAATTACAACACTTTTTATTCACGGTTCCCCCATTTCAGGGCACTACAATGATTGGAACAATTGGCGTCACAATTGTTTGTGGGTTTCATAACTTCATAAGATACCTCGGCCTGTTTCTACCCTTTGGAGTCTGTAGTTGCCATTGTTCAACATGAGGACAAGAGCTGTGCCAATGAAAGTCAAAGAAGCCATTATGAGACTGAAAAATAAGAATAAAACCATTAGAGACACTGATAAAAACTGAGGGTGACCGAAATCAACTGTCTGGAATATCATGAAAGTAGAAAGAGCATACTGGTGGGCTCACTAATAGCAAAGGGACTGATAGGCCAAGGAGATCTCCACTGCTGATGACAGAAGAATCCTCACTGTGGTAAAGAAAAAGCCCCCAAACGCCTGTCTAGGAGATCATACACAATCTTCAGGGGGCTGATGTGGACGTGTCAGAGATGACTATCAGCAAAAGACTTCATGAACAGAAATACAAAAGACACACTGCAAGATGAGAACCACAGAAACAGGATGACCAGACTACAGTTTGTGAAAACTGCAGGATTCTGGGAAAAGGTCTTGTGGACAGACTAGACAAAGATGAACCTGCAGCGACAGCAAAGTGTGGAGATCCAAACTGCCCAAGATCTAAAGCAGACCACATCATCTGTTAAACATGGCGGTGCTGGGGGTGTTATGGCTTGGGCATGTATGGCTGCCACAGGTCCTGACTGGCACACTTCTCTTCACTGATGATGGAACTGCTGACGGCGGACACACAATGAATTCTGAGGTGTGTAGAAACATCTGATCTACTCAAGTTACAGTCAATGCCTCCAAACTCACTGGACGGCACTTCATCCTACAAGACGATGAGCCAAACAACATGGTACTTTGTAAAAGCTTAAAAGCAGTCATTGCATTGCCAGTGGTATGTGACAAAGTCCTAAATATGACAACAGCTTTAACAGACCTGCCATTGCTGTGTCTCTGACATTATGGTGACCTGAAATGGGGGGCCGTGTAGTAAAAAGTGTTGTCTTTCCTACCTGATGTGACCCAAATGTCTGCAAATCCCCTTCAATGAAAGTCTGCAATGTGCACTTTCACCACAAAGTCTGACTTGTTTGATTTGTCATTTGAAAATATAGAGGAGGGCAGTAAACCAAATAAAGCCTGTCTTTGTCCCAAACGTTACAGAGGGCACTGCGATTCCACTTCTGAAGCACGAGGAAGGCCACACACACTCTTGTCTGCAGTCACACACATTTCTCTCTCGCATTACTGACACCTAAGAGTCGCTTCCCTGTTTCTTCTGTCAGTTCTGTGCCACAAAAGCAAGAAGTGGGTCTTCCCTTACCCATCTGGAATTTCCACCAATCACCTGTGCCAGGGCTGACCTTTCTGTTGAACTTGGCACTCACTGTGCTCTGCAGCTTAAATGGTTGTGTTGCCGAGGTCTTTTAAGTTCTGCTTTCTCGGAGAAAATCTTTGATTTCAGCAAATGAAACTTTCCTTAAATTGTTTGTCAAGGATGACTAAGCATGGGGTTCTCAATATTCAGTAAGCCTTCTCAATACTCGTCAGGATTGCAGGGGGCTCAGTTTACCCTGGCAGTGTCAGGTTTAAGACCGGTGCCCACCCTGAACAGGATGCCACCTTGCCACTCTGAGAATTACATGCCCTGGATATAAAGTTTGGTGATGTGATACATGTTGATTAGCACGCGCAGGTATGAATTTCACTGTCATCTGTACATGTGACAATAAGGACACCAAGGTGTACTGTGGGTACTGAGTGAGGACTCAGCCACTTCTCAGCCTGACCTGAGGCTACATTTTAAATACACACACACACACACACACACACACACACATACACACACACACACACACTCTCAGACCCCTGGGCACATGGTCAGCTCAGACAGCTCAGACAGGGTGCCAGTCTATAATGGGTCACACACACACAATCACACACAGACACAAACACTCACAGACACACACAGACACATTCAAGCATGCAAACACACACATGTACAAACACAGACACAAACACACACACACACACACACTCACAGACACACACACACAAACACAGACACACACAGACACACTCAAACACACACACACAAACACACACAGATACACTCAAACAGACACACACAGACACAAACACTCACAGACACACACACACAAACACAAACACACACACACAGACACAAACACTCACAGACACACACAGACACAAACACACACAGACACAAACACAGACACACTCAAAGATACACTCAAACAGACACACAGACACACACAAACACAAACACTCACAGACACACAGACACAAACACACACAGACACAAACACAGACACACACAGATACACTCAAACAGACACACACACACAGACACACTCAAGCATACAAACACACACATGTACAAACACAGACACACACAGACACAAACACACACAAACACAAACACACACAGACACACACACACACACACACACACACATGCATAATGAGCTGAGAGTTTTCAGTTTACAGTAAGCAAAAGATGATTAAGAGGAGACCTGACTGAAGTGTTTAAAATTATGAAGTGAATTAGTGCAGTGGATCGAGACGGTGACTTTAAAATGAGTTCATCAAGAACACGGGGACACAGTTGGAAACTTGTGAAGGGGAAATTTCACACAAACATTAATGTAATTATGCAAAAATTTATGTAAAAATGATAATAATTATATAACATATGTAATTATATATTTATATTCAAAATATAAAACTGAAACATCCCATGGACACAAGTGTTCAAACCCAAAACTTAGCTGAAACTCCTTTGGCAGCCATTCCAATCCAGTGTGACTCAACGAGCTTTGCGCACCTGGAGTTGAGGATCTTCCTCCATCCTTCTCTGCAGATCCTCTCAAGCTCTGTCAGGGAAGTCGGAGACTGTGGGTGGTCAGATATCTTAGGGTCCCTCCAGAGATGGTCGATTGGGTTCAAGTCTGGGCTCTGGTTGGGCCACTCAACAACATTTCCAGAGTTGTCCTTAAGCCACTCCTGTGTTGTGGAAGATTATTGGTTATTATTCGGAGGCTAAGGATCTGTGCAGGTATCCAGAAGGTTGCTGGTTCAAGTCCCCATTACTGTCAAAAGAGATTCCTGCTCTACTGAGCCCTTCACATTGCACTTGTTCCAGGAGTGTTGTACCATATCTGACCATGTGCCCTCTGACCCCTAGGGTTTTGTGAAAACTAACAACTTCCTAATATAAGAAAGTATATAAGGTGAAAAACAAAGAAAAAAAGACCACACAAACTCACAGAGCGGGGGCCGAGGTTTAACCGAAAAGTCCCAGAATGATTTTGTTATGGAAATTGTTCTGTACTGTAGGTGGCCTAGTGACACAGTGATTAGCTCTGCTTTCAATAAACATCTGCAATTCTGAGTTGGAATCCCCCAGTCTTTGTACAAGTTCTCCCCGTGTCCCACATCCCAAAGATATGCATAATGCACTGCTGCCCCCTACAGGGCCAATTCCTTCTTTCTCCGGTCCTGCTGTGATCCCATAAAGGATTACAGTAAGTGGTTTCTAGAATGTTTTGATTACATGGAGCACCTTTGGGAGGTGCTATAAAAGTATCATCGGTTCATTTAGTGCTATTGATTAAGCACGATGAGATCAGCAGACATTTGATGAACTGCCCACAGTCATTAGAGTAAGCTGAACACATTGACCCCCAGCCAGAGAGTGTGAACTCGTATGAGGTTTGATACGGTGGGCACCCTAAGGTGCAACAACTTCAAAAACTAACAGCTCACTGAATGGATGTGAAGGCGGCCTCCCACCTGAACTCGCCGCTCCTCGCCAGACCATTGCCTGAGTTTCTGTTTCTGTTTTGATTCTTTCTGTTTTTCTCTTTGTCATTCTTTCCACCCTGAGGTTGTGGTTGATCCCCGGATGTGGGAAACCCCCAACCCCACCACCACCACCCATCATGTCGATGGATGCAGCTCGCCACCGATTGGCTGCCAAAAGCAGGGATTTCCTCACGTTGTTAGTAAAACTGCTCGCCAACCGGGAAATACCCTTACAGTTCAATAACTGCCAAAGCGATTGGGGGTCACTGGATTATAAGTGTGGGTAGGAAATCACCGCTTTTATTTATGAAGGTGCCCAGGGGCTGTTTACCTTGGCAACAAGGTGTTTTCGTCAAAAAACGGTTACTGGCAATCTCTCCGTGTGCTCATTTCGGGCTTGGGAAATCCTGATTAGTCATGGCTCGGGCATTGGGGGGCAGGGAAAGGAACAGAAAGGTGAGGGTCTGCAGACTGCTTGCTGTTTTTAGTTAGGTGTGCCACACAAATGCCAAGCCCTCACTTAGGCGGGGGACCCTCCATCCTGTCAGCTACAGCCAAGCAGGCATAGGGAAACAGCTGTACTTGAGAATATCAGAAGTGGGGCGTAGCGCTTAAGGGTTTGGACTGTTAAACCCTGAGGCTGTTAATATTAATAATAATAATACATTTTATTTGAAGCGCCTTTCAAAAAACTCAAAGTCACTGTACAATCAGATAAAAAAATAAACATTCAATGACTAAAAAATGTAAAATCCAAATAAAACATCAGATAAAACAGCAGTAACAATTACAGTGAATAAGCAATTTTGAACAGATGAGTTTTAAGATTAACCTGAAATTGGTGAAGGGTAGTCATATCCTAAGATAAGCAGGTAATGAGTTCCATAAGGAAGGTGCCGATCTGCTAAATGCTCGATATCCCATCGTGACAAGACGTGCTGGTGGATTATTTAAGTTGATAGAAGAAGAGGATCTGCGCATACGAGAGGGTTTAATGACTTGTAGGAGCTGTGAGAGATATGTAGGGGCAAGATTATGAATGGCCTTATAAACTCAGCAAAAAAAGAAACGTCCCTTTTTCAGGACTGTGTATTTCAACAATAACGTTTTAAAAATCCAAATAACTTTACAGATCTTCATTGTAAAGGGTTTAAACAATGTTTTCCATGCATGTTCAATTAACCATAATGCACCTGTGGAATGGTCGTTAAGACCTTAACAGCTTACAGAAAGTAGGCATTTAAGGTCACAGTTCTAAAAACGCAGGACACTAAAGAGACTTGTCTACCGACTGTGAAAGATGCCCAGGGTCCCCGCTCATCTGCGTGAACGTGCATTAGGCATGCTGCAGGGAGGCATGAGGACTGCTGATGTAGCTAGGACAATAAATTGCCATGTCCGCACTGTGAGACGCCTAAGACAGCGCTACAGGGAGAAAGGAAGGACAGCTGATCATCCTCGCAGTGGAAGACCACGTGTAACAACACCTGCACAGGATCGGTGCATCCGAATATCACACCTGCGTGACAGGTACAGGATGGCCACAATAACTGCCCGAGTCACACCAGGAACACACAATCCCTCCATCAGTGCTCAGACTGTCCGCAATAGGCTGAGAGAGGCTGGACTGAGGGCTTGTAGGCCTGTTGTAAGGCAGGTCCTTACCAGACATCACCAGCAACAACGCCGCCTATGGGCACAAACCCACCTTCGCTGGACCAGACAGGAGTGGCAAAAAGTGCTCTTCACTGATGAGTCATGGTTTTGTCTCACCAGGGGTGATGGACGGATTCGTGTTTATCGTCGAAGGAATTGAGCACGTCTGGGACCTGTTGGATCGCAGGGTGAGGGCTAGGGCCATTCCCCCCAGAAATGTCCAGGAACTTGCAGGTGCCTTGGTGTAAGAGTGGGGTAACATCTCACAGCAAGAACTGACAAATCTGGTCCAGTCCATGAGGAGGAGATGCACTGCAGTACTTCAAGCAGCTGGTGGCCACACCACATACTGACTGGTACTTTTGATTTTGAGCCTCCCTTCATTCAGGGACACATTGTGAAACATTTTTAGTTTATGTCTTATGGTGTTGACTCTTTTACTGTTCATACAAATATTTACACATTAAGTTTGCTGAAAGTAAAAACAGTTGAAAGTCAGAGGACGTTTCTTTTTTTGCTGAGTATATGTAACGAGTAAAATTTTGTAGTTGACCCTAAACTTTATTGGCAGCCAATGAAGCTGCAGGTGTAATGTGATCAGAGTAGGGCAGTGTTTCTCAAATAGGGGGGCGCGTTTGACCTCGGGGAACATGCTTTTTTATTTTTCTTTTAAATTTTTTTTGAATTTAGAATGCACTTTAAATCTTTTCTGTTACATTTAATAAAGCTATTCTTTGTTGTAAATTGCTCCATATTTCTTTCTTTTTTTATTCTCTTATACGTTAATAAGCCTTCAGCAACTAATTGTCCGAAGCTCCCTAAATGAACCAACAGAAAATGGCACATCTCCCTGCCTACAGAAAAGATGTAAAACGTGTGCCCACATCTACAATACAGACCGTATAGTTATACCAAACTGCCGACTTGAACATCACATACAGGGATCATTTTCCTGCAGATCATCGAATGTTGTCTACCTAATTCTCTGCATGAAATGTCCTGACACTACACTCTATGTGGGAGAAACTGGACAAACACTCCGCCAGAGGATGAATTTACACAGATTCCACATTAAACATGGCAACACAGATGTTCCTGTAGCGGCCCACTTCAACAGCCATGGACACTGTGAGAGGGACTTTAAAGTCACAGTGCTTATGGGCAACTTCAAAACGCAGCAAGAGAGAAAAGAATGGGAAGTTAAGCTCATGTTAAAATTTAATACATTACAGCATGGCTTGAACAGAGACAAGAGTTTTATAGCCAGATATGAAGACTGTTTGCATCTCTCAGACTGACACACACAACCTGACTACAGATCTGCATTGTTTTGAAAAACTTCACAAACTTCAAAGGACTTTATTGGACAGTTATCTTATCTAAAGATCTTGACCATACATTGTTCTTCTATCTCCTGTTAAATTAATCTTAGCCTGAATGAACCTATTAATTTTTTACATTTAAGAGTTTTCATTCAAAAATTTACCATTGTTGTTTCTTGTCCTAGTGTGTGGATATAAACTCAGGGAACTTCAGTTTCTGTATTACATCTCAGCCTGAAGAAGGGGCCTGAGTTGCCTCGAAAGCTTGCATATTGTAATCTTTTTAGTTAGCCAATAAAAGGGGTCATTTTGCTTGGCCTTTCTCTACATTCATAATGGCTAACACGGTACAACACCCTAGTACTACATACGTTAATAAGGATACAGTGTTATGCAGAGGTGTGCTTATAACAATTTTATAGACACTTGATACTATTTATAGTCGCGCGGGGGGCGCAAGATGTTTTCTTCTTCCTAGGGGGGGCATGACAGAAAATTATTGAGAAGCACTGGAGTAGGGTGTTTTAGCAATTGAAGAGCCGAATTGCAAAATCAGCTAAGTACAGGAGACAACATTTTGTGAAAAGGAGAAAAATAATTTTGAAGTATTCGAAATGATATTTTTAAAATTCTTTTTGCAGAATGTTGGTTGCTACATTGCTGAAGGTCAATTGCTGGACATCTCAGAAATCTGAATATTTTACATTTTTGTAAAAAAATAGGAAAAAGACGTACTTAGCAGGTTTTGACACTAAATCAATGCGATTCCATAAACTTATAAGTAGAAACTTTCATCAAAAGTGCTCTGGATCTTGAAATATTTTTATTATATAACAAAAGAAACACAGAGCTTTTAGTCTCTAAACTATTTAGCTAAAAAGTAATGCTAAAAGTCATGAATTCCTGTTAAGCATTGTTTAAGTAGTAAATCAAACAAGTTCTAAGCAACCTCTAGAATGTCAATATTCTACATCGTCTTCATCATATATTTCAGTATCACTGTCTGCCATTGGTTTAGTGTTTTTGTTGGCTGTTCCAATGATTGGGAGGTAGAACTCTTTAACTTTTTCAGATTGCGGATTGTCCATATTGACTCCCATTTTGCTAAGCAACATTTTGACATCCTTTGCTTTTGCTGGATTAACACAACAATTCAGTGGAAGTGGGTCAGCTGACAACTTTTTAATTTTGCTGCCACGTTTCACGATAGTGTGACTGCAAAAGTCGCCCGAATACGTGGTCTTTATGTTTATGGTGCTTCTTCTTATTTCCGCCACTTGAACTTTGGTCAAGTGAAATGGGAGCTTTTTTTTTTGCAGACTTTTGCAGTTGCAGACTTGTAGTTAAGCACCTGCCAGTCTGAGTGTGGCATATTGAGATGATTGGCTGGCAGGTTTTGGAACTCACATCAAGATTTATAGCACAATATTTTGGTACTTAGCAGGTTTTGAAGCCCACGTCAATACCAAAACACATAGCCGACCCTTTGATGAGTCACAGACATGCTTCACCTAAAGTTCGCCAGAAAATCTACTTAGCAGGTTTTGGAACTCACCTCTTCAATTATACGAGCAGTCGAATTCTGAACAAGTTGAAGTTTATGTAGTAACTTTTGGGGCAGACCAAAGAGAAGTGAGCTGCAATAGTCCAGGCGGGAGGTGACCAAACTGTTGACTAGAGTGATTTGACAAAGATGGACACAGGCGATTAATGTTACGCAGGTGGAAGTAAGCTGCTCGAGTAGCAGAACTAATGTGAGACTGAAAAGACAACGTGCTGCCCAGAATTACACCAAGGCTTTTTATCTGATCTGTACAGGTAACAGATGTGTTGTCTGGTAATACTGAGATCTTTGATGCCTTCGCTATGGCAGATTTCGTGCCCATAAGAAGCACCTCAGTTTTATTAGAGTTCAACTGCAAGAAGTTAGAAGAGAACCAAGACTTGATCTCAGCAAGGCAATCAGTAAGTGAGGATGGTGGAAGCGATGCAGATGGTGAAGTTGAGATATACAGTGGTGTGAAAAACTATTTGCCCCCTTCCTGATTTCTTATTCTTTTGCATGTTTGTCACACAAAATGTTTCTGATCATCAAACACATTTAACCATTAGTCAAATATAACACAAGTAAACACAAAATGCAGTTTTTAAATGGTGTTTTTATTATTTAGGGAGAAAAAAAATCCAAACCTACATGGCCCTGTGTGAAAAAGTAATTGGCCCCTGAACCTAATAACTGGTTGGGCCACCCTTAGCAGCAATAACTGCAATCAAGCGTTTGCGATAACTTGCAATGAGTCTTTTACACGCTCTGGAGGAATTTTGGCCCACTCATCTTTGCAGAATTGTTGTAATTCAGCTTTATTTGAGGATTTTCTAGCATGAACCGCCTTTTTAAGGTCATGCCATAGCATCTCAATTGGATTCAGGTCAGGACTTTGACTAGGCCACTCCAAAGTCTTCATTTTGTTTTTCTTCAGCCATTCAGAGGTGGATTTGCTGGTGTGTTTTGGGTCATTGTCCTGTTGCAGCACCCAAGATCGCTTCAGTTTGAGTTGACGAACAGATGGCTGGACATTCTCCTTCAGGATTTTTTGGTAGACAGTAGAATTCATGGTTCCATCTATCACAGCAAGCCTTCCAGGTCCTGAAGCAGCAAAACAACCCCAGACCATCACACTACCACCACCATATTTTACTGTTGGTATGATGTTCTTTTTCTGAAATGCTGTGTTCCTTTTACGCCAGATGTAATGAGACATTTGCCTTCCAAAAAGTTCAACTTTTGTCCACAAGGTATTTTCCTAAAAGTCTTGCCAATCATTGAGATGTTTCTTAGCAAAATTGAGACAAGCCCTAATGTTCTTTTTGCTTAACAGTGGTTTGCGTCTTGGAAATCTGCCATGCAGGCCGTTTTGCCCAGTCTCTTTCTTATGGTGGAGTCGTGAACACTGACCTTAATTGAGGCAAGTGAGGCCTGCAGTTCTTTAGACGTTGTCCTGGGGTCTTTTTGACCTCTCGGATGAGTCGTCTCTGCACAATTGGGATAATTTTGGTCGGCCGGCCACTCCTGGGAAGGTTCACCACTGTTCCATGTTTTTGCCATTTGTGGATAATGGCTCTCACTGTGGTTCGCTGGAGTCCCAAAGCTTTAGAAATGGCTTTATAACCTTTACCAGACTGATAGATCTCAATGACTTCTGTTCTCATTTGTTCCTGAATTTCTTTGGATCTTGGCATGATGTCTAGCTTTTGAGGTGCTTTTGGTCTACTTCTCTGTGTCAGGCAGCTCCTATTGAAGTGATTTCTTGATTGAAACAGGTGTGGCAGTAATCAGGCCTGGGGTGGCTCCGGAAATTGAACTCAGGTGTGATACACCACAGTTAGGTGATTTTTGAACAAGGGGGCAATTACTTTCTCACACAGGGCCATGTAAGTTTGGATTTTTTTCTCCCTAAATAATAAAAACCATCATTTAAAAACTGCATTTTGTGTTTACTTGTGTTATATTTGACTAATGGTTAAATGTGTTTGATGATCAGAAACATTTTGTGTGACAAACATGCAAAAGAATAAGAAATCAGGAAGGGGGCAAATAGTTTTTCACACCACTGTATAACTGGGTATCATCTGCGTAACAATGAAAGTTTATCTTCCATTTACGAAAAATGACACCCAAAGGGAGCAGATAAATGATAAACAGCAGGGGGCCAAGGACAGAACCCTGAGGAACCCCAGATACTACAGGAGTGGGAATGGAGGTACATGTGTCCAGCTGAATGAACTGAGTTCTGCCTGTAAGATATGACTTTCCAATTCCAATTCCAATTTTATTTATAAAGCACTTTAAAACAACCAGCACAGGACCAAAGTGCTGTACAATAAATAGTTGATAGGTAAAACAACACAACATTCTTGCACATAAATAAGAATAGAATAAAAATGGTATAATACATAAATCAAACAGCCCTACAATAAAACAATATAAAATGGGATAAAATCAGCTAAAAACAACAAAAGTAAAATGAGCTAAAACGAACTTCTCACAAGGTGTCAAAGGCCAGGGTGAAGAGATGGGTTTTTAAAACCAGACAGAGAAGAGGCCTGTCTAATCTCTAGAGGCAAATCATTCCATAGCTTGGGAGCTGCAACAGCAAAAGCACGGTGGTCTCCTCTAAGTTTAAACTTAGTCCTTGGTACATTCAGGAGCAGCTGATCAGCTGACCTGAGAGAGCGAGTGGGCGAATAAGGCTGTAGGAGCTCAGAGAGATAGGGTGGGGCAAGGCCATGAAGAGCTTTGAAAGCAAATAAAAGAATTTTAAAATGGATCCTAAAAGAAACGGGCAACCAGTGAAGTGTAACTAAAACAGGGGAAATGTGCTCGAATTTCCGAGTGCCAGTTAAAAGACGAGCAGCAGCATTTTGGACCCTCTGGAGATGAGTAATCGATGAGGCACTGACTCCTACATAAAGTGCATTGCAGTAGTCCAGCCGAGTAGTAACAAAGGCATGGATTACTCTTTCAAAATGGCGCTTTATTTTAGCCAACTGCCTCAACTGGAAAAAGCTTGATTTAATGACCGACTTAATCTGGCTATCAAACTCAAGATCAGCATCCACCTTGACCCCAAGATTTCTGACAATTGGCTTATTGTACTGGGCCAAGGAACTTAAATACACTTTAGGGGTCTCAGTGGGGCCACCAAAAACGATCATCTCAGTCTTTTTTTCATTGAATTTTAAGAAATTAAAAGCCATCCAGGCTGTAACATCATCAAGGCACTGAAGAAATGGCTGTACAGAAAATGTGCCTTTTCTCTTTAGAGCAACATAGATCTGACAGTCATCCGCATAAAAGTGGAACCCAACACCATGTTTTCTAAGTATAAAACCAAGAGGGAGCAAATACAAGGAACAAAGGAGGGGGGCCTAAAACTGACCCTTGTGGGACACCACACAAGAGAGGAGTGGAAGAGGACACATGGTCACCAAGACTGACACAAAAGGTTCGCTCAGCCAAGTAGGACCTGAACCACTCTAGTGCTATACCCTGGATGCCCACCCACTGCTCCAAACGAGCACTGCACCTGATGACCCCGATTCTCTTGATTCACTAACAGAATGTCTGACTAGTATCTCAGAATGGATGAAGTGTAACTTTCTCAAGTTAAATAAAGAGAAAACTGAAATCTTAGCGATTGGCATCAATGGATACAATGAGGCTATTAGAAATAAACTGGATACATTAGGATTAAAAGTCAAGACGGAGGTAAAAAGCTTAGGGGTGATTGTTGACTGTAATCTGAATTTTAAATCACATATTAATCAGATCATTAGGACAGCATTTTTTCACTTAAGAAACATAAGTAAAGTTAGACCTCTTATATCACTGAAAGATGCTGAGAAATTAGTTCACGCGTTTGTTTTCAGTCGACTAGATTACTGTAACGCACTCCTCTCAGGACTACCCAAAAAAGACATAAATCGTTTGCAACGAGTGCAGAATGCAGCTGCTAGAATCCTAACTAGAAAAAGAAAATCTGAACACATCTCACCAGTTTTAATGTCACTACACTGGTTACCTGTGTCATTCAGGATTGACTTTAAAATTCTGCTTATGGTTTATAAAGCCTTAAATAATCTCGCCCCATCTTATATATCAGAATGTCTGACACCTTATATTCCAAATCGTAACCTTAGATCCTCAAATGAGTGTCTCCTTAGAATTCCAAGAACAAAACTTAAAAGAAGTGGTGAGGCGGGCGGCCTTCTGCTGCTATGCACCTAAAATCTGGAATAGCCTGTCAATAGGAATTCACCAGGCTGATACAGTGGAACACTTTAAAACACTGCTGAAAACACATTACTTTAACATGGCCTTTTTATAACTTCAATTTTATTTAATTTAACTTAATCCTGATACTCTGTATGTTCAATTCATCATAATAACTATTCATGGTGGCTCTAAAATCTGTACTGACCCCTACTCTCTTCTCTGTTTCTTTTTCCGGTTTCTTTGTGGTCGTGGCCTGCGCCACCTCCACCTACTCAAAGCTTCATGATGCTCCAACAATGATGGACGGATTAAAAGGAAGAAGTCTACGTGACCATCATCATCATCAAGCCCTTCCGTGAGAACCCTAAATCCAAAGAGGACTGTTTCATTTATGTTAGGTAGAATGCCCAGAGGGGACTGGGCGGTCTCATGGTCTGGAATCCTACAGATTTTATTTTTTCTCCAGCCGTCTGGAGTTTTTTAATTTTTTCTGTCCCCCCTGACCATTGGACCTTACTCTTATTCGATGTTAATTAATGTTGATTTATTTTGTTTTCTTATTGTGTCTTTTATTTTTCTATTCTTTATTATGTAAAGCACTTTGAGCTACTGTTTGTATGAAAATGTGCTATAGAAATAAATGTTGTTGTTGTTGTTGAGAGAGTAAAATGGCATGGTCCACTGTATCAAACGCAGCTGTCAAATCTAAAAGCACAAGAACAACTATGATATGAGTTAAACCAAGTTAACGGAATGTGAGAAATACCTGATGAAGATAACCTGTTTAGTAAGGTGGAGTGACAGACAGTGTCGAATGCAGCACTGAGGTCAAGAAGAACAAGGACTGTGATGAGGCCCCAGTCTGCAGCCACTAAGAGATCATTAGTGATCTTAACTAGTGCCGTCTCAGTGCTGTGAAAAAGTCGAAAGCCTGACTGGAATGGTTCGTATAAACTGTTAGCAGATAAATGCTGATGTAGTTGGGAAGCCACAGTTTTTCTCAAGAACCTTTGAAATAAAAGGAAGATTAGAAATTGGTCGAAAATGATTAAAGTCAGTAGGGTCAGCCTCCGGTTTTTTCAGAAAGGGGTGAATCACTGCAGTTTTCATAGACTGGTGAACAATTCCGGTGGAAAGTGACGAGTGAATAATTGAAACAACGAGAGGAGCTGGCGAGTTTAACCAGAACAGTGGGAATTGGATCCAGGTGACAGGTCGAAGGCTTAGAGCTATTGATGAGATCCATGGAGGGAAGCTCAAATATAGAAAATGAATGAGTAGGAGGAGGAAAATCATCAATGGTGGAGTCAATAGCAGCAGAGCCTAAATTATAATGTATTTCCTGGATTTTATCATTACACAATGTCATTACGGTGTTACAGAATTCGTTAGAAAGGCAGTGCAAGGAAAGAGAGTCTGGAGGAATTGTTAGCGATCTGAACAGGGAAAAAAGTGTTCCAGAATTCCCTTGTTGGAAGAAATTAGGGCAGTAAAATAGGCAGCTTTAGCATGTCGCATGCTGTGCCTATAGTGATGCATATGGCTGAAATACATCTCGTTATGAACATTAAGACCTGTCTTCTTGTACAGCCGTTCTAACTGCCGACCTTTAGATTTTAAAATGCGCAAAGTTGGTGTAAACCATGGGGCAGTGTGTGTAAATGAAACTGATCGGGTTTTGAGTGGGGCTACCGAATTCAAAATGTCAAGAAGTCCTTCATTATAAAAGTTAACTAAATCTGGCGGAGAAATGGTTTGTAATGATTCCACAAATATATCAATATCTACAGTGCATCCAGAAAGTAACATTTTGTTATGTTACAGCCTTATTCCAAAATTTATTAAATTCATTTTTTTCCTCAGAATTCTACACACAACACCCCATAATGACAACGTGAAAAAAGTTTACTCGAGGTTTTTGCAAATTTATTAAAAATAAAAACTGAGAAATCCCATGTACATAAGTCTTCACAGCCTTTGCTCAATACTTTGTCGATGCACCTTTGGCAGCAATTCCAGCCTTAAGTCTTTTTGAATATGATGCCACAAGCTTGGCACACCTATCCTTGGCCAGTTTCGCCCATTCCTCTTTGCAGCACCTCTCAAGCTCCATCAGGTTGGATGGGAAGCGTCGATGCACAGCCATTTTAAGATCTCTCCAGAGATGTTCAATCAGATTCAAGTCTGGCTCTGCTCTGGCTGTGCCACTCAAGGACATTCACAGAGTTGTCCTGAAGCCACTCCTTTGATATCTTGGCTGTGTGCTTAGGGTCGTTGTCCTGCTGAAAGATGAACCGTCGCCCCAGTCTGAGGTCAAGAGCGCTCTGGAGCAGGTTTTCATCCAGGATGTCTCCGTACATTGCTGCAGTCTTCTTTCCCTTTATCCTGACTAGTCTCTCAGTTTCTGCCGCTGAAAAACATCCCCACAGCATGATGCTGCCATCACCATGCTTCACTGTAGGGATGGTATTGGCCTGGTGATGAGCGATGCCTGGTGTCTTCCAAACGTGACGCCTGGCATTCACACCAAAGTGTTCAATCTTTGTCTCATCAGACCAGGCGGGCTGCCATGTGCCTTTTACTAAGGAGTGGCTTCCGTCTGGCCACTCTACCATACAGGCCTGATTGGTGGATTGCTGCAGAGATGGTTGTCCTTCTGGATGGTTCTCCTCTCTCCACAGAGGACCTCTAGAGCTGTGACAGAGTGACCGCCGGGGTCTTGGTCACCTCCCTTCTCCCCTGATCGCTCAGTTTAGATGGCCAGCCAGCTCTAGGAAGAGTCCTGGTGGTTTTGAACTTCTTCCACTTACGGATGATGGAGGCCACTGTGCTCATTGGGACCTTCAAAGCAGCAGAAATTTTTCTGTAACCTTCCCCAGATTTGTGCCTCGAGACAATCCTGTCTCGGAGGTCTACAGACAATTCCTTTGACTTCATGCTTGGTTTGTGCTCAGACATGAACTGTCAACTGTGGGACCTTCTATAGACAGGTGTGTGCCTTTCCAAATCATGTCCAGTCAACTGAATTTACCACAGGTGGGCTCCAGTGAAGCTGTAGAAACATCTCAAGGATGATCAGGGGAAACAGGAGGCACCAGAGCTCAATTTGGAGCTTCATGGCAAAGGCTGTGAATACTTATGTACATGTGATTTCTCAGTTTTTTTATTTTTAATAAATTGGCAAAAACCTACAGTACATTTTTTTCACGTTGTCATTATGGGGTGTTGTGTGTAGAATTCTGAGGAAAAAAATGAATTGAATCCATTTTGGAATAAGGCTGTAACGTAACAAAATGTGGAAAAAGTGATGTGCTGTGAATACTTTCCGGATGCACTGTAATTGAAAATTGTCCATGTTGATATTTTTAAGATTCCTAAAAGTTATTACACGGAGAGGCTTGATGGTGTAGACAGTAAGAGTTCAAATCCCACTACTGACACCACTGTGTGACCACAAGGAAGTCACTTCACCTACCTGAGCTCCCATTGGAAACAAGCAAAGGAAATGTCACCAACTCTATCTACAGGCCACCTTGGATAAAGGCACTGGCCAAACAATTAGCAATGGGAAAGGTGCTACATCATTATCTGTAATGAAATGGACACGACTTGTGTATTAAACAAGGATCAAATAAAACCAAAACTGGGCAAAGAAATACCCACAGCACCCCAGTACCCTGGCATTGGAGAGAACAGACAGAAATGTGATGGTTTGATGGGGTGGGCGGCCTGATGTCCTGCGCAAAAGTGATCAGTTCCACAAATTAAACACATTCAACAGAGGGAAACGCGCAGTGGAAAGTTAGTCCTACTGAGGGACAGTGCCACCAGCTCAAAGCCACGACACAGTCATCCGATTGCTACTGAAAAACAGCAGGAAGAAGAGCCATTGGAGGTACCAACAGAATGGCCACCCGCAGGGAAGTGCGCTGTCAACATCTACACCAGCGATCAGCCCATCCACCCCAAACGCAGGAGTTCCTTATATGCTGACGATCTTTACGTAACAACACGAAGATTTCACTTCCATCGTCCTTATATCTGCTCTGGCAAACCTCTCAGCCTACTACAGTAAGAACTACCGGGGAGCAAATCCAACCGAAACACAGACAACTGCCCTCCATCTGCGCCACCGGAAAGCAAACAAGAAACTACGAGTTATCTGGAAAGATAAGGCAATCGAACATCACTCAGAGAGTGAGAGTAACCCTGACCTATACAGCTCACGTGGAAAAGACAAATGTGAACGTTAGCACTCGTAACAACATCGTAAGAAAACTAAACAAAACAAGATGGGGTACCCACCCTACAACCCAGCCAGTGACGTGCGGTGAGGTTCATGGCTGGTGACTCCTTCAGAGTCAGATTTACAAATATATGAACCTCAGAGTAGCTTATTGACTATTCAATTGGCAGCCCGCATGCACATTGACTACTGGTTATGTTTCATATCTCATCAGCATTCTTTACACACACATACACTGTAAGTAAAGTTCATATTTGGCTAAGAAAGAACGTGACATTTATAGCAGCGAGAGAGAGTGGAGAGAGCGCATTTGCTCCTCATCCTCCATGTGTTCTAAATTTGCTGTTGGAATTCCAAATTCATATTCATACAATACAAATAAAGTATTGAGAGGTGTGCAAAAAAAAAATTTGGACCTTTATGGAAATATTTAGTTGTTTTTAGAATCTTTTAATTCTGATGCTTTAATCAATTTTAATGCAGACCGTTCAACAAAAGGATCACAAGAAAAACAAAAGAATATTTTATTTCAGGTCAAAATTAAATTTTTAAATATTGGATTTTTTTTTTCTTAGTCTGATCCCATTTTTTTTTTAAATTGAAAACCGTTTTTGTTCTTACAGCACCTAAATGTTGACAGCAGACTTTAATAGAAACGGTGGAAAGAAATGACAACCAAAACAGATGGACGGAAGTGATGTCATCAGGGTGGAGGCGGGTCGTGCTGATCCATGTGAGCCGGAAATGACGTTGCCGATGGAATTCTGGGATGCATGGTGGCCATTTTACTTTAGATAGATAGATAGATAGATAGATAGATAGATAGATAGATAGATAGATAGATAGATAGATAGATAGATGTGAAAGGCACTATATAATAGATAGATAGATAGATAGATAGATAGATAGATAGATAGATAGATAGATAGATAG
This sequence comes from Polypterus senegalus, assembly GCF_016835505.1. Taxonomy (NCBI): domain Eukaryota; kingdom Metazoa; phylum Chordata; class Cladistia; order Polypteriformes; family Polypteridae; genus Polypterus; species Polypterus senegalus. Next base: position 16,268,284 of record NC_053164.1, on the reverse strand, counting down.
ATAGATAGATGTGAAAGGCACTATATAATAGATAGATAGATAGATAGATAGATAGATGTGAAAGGCACTATATAATAGATAGATAGATAGATAGATAGATAGATAGATAGATAGATAGATAGATAGATAGATAGATAGATAGATAGATAGATACTTCTTTATTGAAATATACAACTCACTAAAAACTTGCCAAAAAAAAGAAAAAACATCCATGTAATCATTGAAGACAAACTGGCAAACAGGCAGATCTGCGAATCGTCAACATGTGAATCACAAGGGCCAACGGTGTGCCTGAAGTGGCCATCACCCAAGGGGTGGCGTTTAAATAACCCAAGTGGTGCACATGCTGTGCCTAGCCCAAAGCCCCCTCCCCTGTCTGCACTATGGGCACTGAGGTGGCACTGTTCGCGTAACTCAAGGGGCACAAACTCCAGAGGACACCCTGCTGCATAGAGCTCAAGATGGGCTTTGACTGGCACTGTGTATACTACAGGTATACTATACAAAAATAATGGTAAATTAATAGCTAGTAATACAGTGAAATAGATAGATAGATTGATATGAAAGGCACTATATGATAGATAGATAGATAGATATATAGATAGATAGATAGATAGATAGATAGATAGATAGATAGATAGATAGATAGATAGATAGATAGATAGATAGACTGCTGCTAAAAGGGGCTTCTACAAAGCACGCATTTTTCTTTTTGGTGTTTGGTACACTGTATTAATCCCTGAAGGGAACTTGTCTTTTCGTATGACCTTTGGGGGGGGGTCATAGTGCAGGGTCAGCCATTGTACAGCACACCTGGAGCAATATTCCAGATGGCAGCACAGATCCTTAGCCTCGGGGATGAGAGATTTCATTTTTTTGATTTTTAAATAATTTGCAAACCTTTCTGAAAACATCATCAGGGGCTACCGAGTGAAGATTGATGGGCACAAAATGGCAAACGTATTCATTTAAACTGAATCTACAACACAATCAAGCGAGCAGAAAGTGACGGGGTCAGGAGATTTTCTGAATCCACTGTATGCGCAATGTCTCCAGTTGGTGACGGTGACGACGACGACGACGACACTGCCGGGGGGATTTTAGAAAGCCCAGGCACACAATCTAGTCTTTGAGCAACAATGCAAACTTCAATCCAGCTGAGGTAAAAAAAATTAAAAATAAAAAAATAAAAACAATGCAAGATTAAGAAACAGCATTTTTGGTTTTGAATCAGGGGACTTACTGGGCGGTTACTTTAATATACAGCTCAACGGCGGTGGGGTCTGAACTTGTTGACAAGTCGGGGGTTTCTTCAGCTCTGAAACTGAAAGCTGAAACGTGCCGACTGCGGCGCCATAAAGTGACAGATATGAGGCCAAAATGTCAAAAGATCGATTTGCGGCATTTCTTCTTTTCTTTTCTTTACAGTCACCTCATGTCTGACACTCTGCCGTGCCACTCTCTTTTCTCCGTCCCTCTTGGCATCAGCCATAATGGATTGTGATATGCCAGGGGCTGTACCGCTCCTCAAACCTGGCACAGACGGACACACAAGTGCCAACAACACACCCTTTATTTTCCTTCCTTTTCTCTGCAGGACACAAAACACCACAATAATGCAGCTCACTCCTTCTCTTTTCTTCTTTCTCTCTCTTCTGCCGCCTCCAATCCTCTCCTGCAAGCTTCGTCCACTAACCACCCGACTCTGGCTCCCTGAACGGCGTGAGGCGGCCTTCTTTATAGTGCACTCCGATTCTCTTCCGGCAGAACTTCTGGGTGTGGCAGAAATGCTGAAATCCAGGGTTCCGGAAATGTCCAGGCTCCTTATTAGTTTCTTTAATCTTTTCTTTCTGTGCTTTAGAATCAGTCAGTCAGCCAACCCACTATATCCTAACACAGGGTCACGGGGCTCTGCTGCAGCCAATCCCAGCCAGCACAGGGCACAAGGCAGGAAACAAACCCCGGGCAGGGTGCCAGCCCACTGCAGATCACACACACATACACACCAGGGACAATTTAGGATTGCCAATACTCCTAACCTGCATGTCTTTGGACTGTGGGAGGAAACCCACACAGACACGGGGAGAACATGCAAACTCCACGCAGGGAGGACCCGGGAAGCGAACCCAGGTCTCCTTACTGCGAGGCAGCAGCGCTACCACTGCGCCACCATGCCACCCGCTTTAGAATCAGAATTCACTTTATTGGCCAAGTAGACTAATGTGTACTAAGGAACAAGCACAAGGCACAAGTGCAGCACACGCACACACACAGGGCTTCTATTCTGTGGGAAACACTTCCCCCCAACACCAAGCACAGTACGACAAGCACAGCTATGAAGCACAGCACTTTGTCTTCTCCTTGTCTCTGTGTCGTCTGTCTCCACTCCTACTCTGGCAGGCGTCGTCCTCGTCCTCCCGACTCTGGCTCTTTTTAAGTGATCTGATGTCCCAAAGAGCACTTCCAGGTAAGGCTGGAGCCCCCTAAGTAGGGCTCCCATGTCCCCAGAGCACTCCCTGGCGGCACGCACAGCACCCCACAGGGCTGAGTCACAGAACTCCAATTCCCATGAAGCCTTGTGGGAAACCGTGGTGCTGCTGCAACCCAGGGGGACTGCCATCTAGTGGCCCAAGGGAGGTACTGTCCTGTATATATTCTCTCCCCCTAGTCCTCCATCCAGTCAAGCATTTACAGCCTCTGTAAAACGTCACTGGGATGTGGACTGCAAGTCGGAAGTTTCCTTTCTTTTTTAAATTTTCTTGTTTTCTAGTTACTGTGAGGTCTGTTCAGACCGTAGTGTCTGTGTGTGTGTTTGTGTGTATTTGTTTATTAAAGAGCTTATGTAAAGAGCCAAATATCCACTGGGGACAAATAAAGTTCTATCTGTGCATCAATCATATAGTGACGAATGGTACTATATAGTGCCTTTCATATCCATTAGTCATATAGTGACAAATTTTATTACAGTTGTGCTTGAAAGTTTGTGAACCCCTTAGAATTGTCTATATTTCTGCATAAATATGACCTAAAACATCATCAGATTTAAACTCAAGTCCTAAAAGTAGATAAAGAGAAACCAGTTAAAGAAATGAGACAAAAATATTATACTTGGTCATTTATTTATTGAAGAAAATGATCGAATATTACATATTTGTGAGTGGCAAAAGTATGTGAACCTTTGCTTTCAGTATCTGGTGTGACCCCCCCTTGGCAGCAATAACTGCAACTAAACATTTCTAGTAACTTCTGATCATTCCTGAACACCAGCTTGGAGGAATTTGAGCCCATTCCTCGGTACAGAACAGCTTCAACTCTGGGATGTTGGTGGGTTTCCTCACATGAACTGCTCACTTCAGGTCCTTCCACAACATTTCGATTGGATTAAGGTCAGGACTTTGACTTGGCCATTCCAAAACATTAACTTTATTCTTCTTTAACCATTCTTTGGTAGAACGACTTGTGTGCTTAGGGTCGTTGTCTTGCTGCATGACCCACCTTCTCTTGAGATTCAGTTCATGGACAGATGTCCTGACATTTTCCTTTAGAATTCTCTGATATAATTCAGAATTCATTGTTCCATCAATGAAGGCAAGCCGTCCTGGCCCAGATGCAGCAAAACAGGCCCAAACCATGATACTACCACCACCATGTTTCACAGATGGGATAAGGTTCTTATGCTGGAATGCAGTGTTTTCCTTTCTCCAAACATAACACTTTTCATTTAAACCAAAAAGTTCTATTTTGGTCTCATCCGTCCACAAAACATTCTTCCAATAGCCTTCTGGTTTGTCCACGTGATCTTTAGCAAACTGCAGACGAGCAGCAATGTTTTTTGGAGAGCAGTGGCTTTCTCCTTGTAACCCTGCCATGCACACCATTGTTGTTCAGTGTTCTCCTGATGGTGGACTCATGAACATGAACATTAGCCAATGTGAGAGGCCTTCAGTTGCTTAGAAGTTACCCTGGGGTCCTTTGTGACCTCGCCGACTATTAAACGCCTTGCTCTTGGAGTGATCTTTGTTGGTCGACCACTCCTGGGGAGGGTAACAATGGTCTTGAATTTCCTCCATTTGTACACAATCTGTCTGACTGTGGATTGGTGGAGTCCAAACTCTTTAGAGATGGTTTTGTAACCTTTTCCAGCCTGATGAGCATCAACAACTCTTTATCTGAGGTCCTCAGAGATCTCCTTTGTTCGTGCCATGATACACTTCCACAAACACGTGTTGTGAAGAGCAGACTTTGATAGATCCTGTTCTTTAAATAACACAGGGTGCCCACTCACACCTGATTGTCATCCCATTGGTTGAAAACACCTGACAACTCACAATTCAAACTAACTGATCATCCTAGAGGTTCACATACTTTTGCCACTCACAAATATGTAATATTCGATCATTTTCCTCAATAAATAAATGACCAAGTATAATATTTTTGTCTCATTTGTTTAACTGGTTTCTCTTTATCTACTTTTAGGACTTGAGTGAAAATCTGATGATGTTTTAGGTCATATTTATGTAGAAATATAGAAAATTCTAAAGGGTTCACAAACTTTCAAGAACAACTGTATATAGTGCCATTCATATATACAGTATCTCACCAAAGTGAGTCCACCCCTCACACTTTTGTAAATATTTTGTGATATCTTTTCATGGGACAACACTGAAGATATGACACTTTGATCCAATGTAAAGTAGTCCGTGTACAGCTTGTATAAAAGTGTAAATTTGCTTTCCCCTCAAAATAACTCAATACACAGCCATTAATGTCTAAACCGCTGGCAACAAAAGTGAGTACACCCCTAAGGGAACCAAATAGCAACTAATTGTATTATATAGTGCCTTTCATATCTATGTATCTGTCATATAGTGACTAATTGTATTATATAGTGCCTTTCATATCTATGTATCAATCATATAGTGACTAATTGTATTATATAGTGCCTTTCATATCTATGTATCAATCATATAGTGACTAATTGTATTATATAGTGCCTTTCATATCTATGTATCAATCATATAGCGACTAATTGTATTAAATAGTGCCTTTCATATCTATGTATCAATCATATAGTGACTAATTGTATCATATAGTGCCTTTCATATCTATGTATCAGTCATATAGCGACTAATTGTATTAAATAGTGTCTTTCATATCTATGTATCTGTCATATAGTGACTAATTGTATTATATAGTGCCTTTCATATCTATGTATCTGTCATATAGCGACTAATTGTATTATATAGTGCCTTTCAAATCTATGTATCAATCATATAGCGACTAATTGTATTATATAGTGCCTTTCATATCTATGTATCTGTCATATAGTGACTAATTGTATTATATAGTGCCTTTCATATCTATGTATCTGTCATATAGTGACTAATTGTATTATATAGTGCCTTAAATACCTATCTATTTACTAAAATGGAGGTATTGCCAGCTAGTCTGGCTTGTGCCCGGACTTCCACTGAGCTCTAAGCAGTGCTATTTGTGTTTTTTGTTTTCTTTTCTTGCACCTTTCAGTGATCAGCACGCCAAACCTCCCCTGCAGGTGAAGTGAGGATGGTGAGTCCGTGGGAGACGCTGATACTTGTGACTTTCTTTGGCACCTTTCATTGTGAATGTCATCCCACTGACCACATCAAACATCAAGTCAAGTGGCTTCATCGTCATGCCATCCACACACCACACTGCTGTACGGACTAACGTTCCCCAGGACTGCGGCACAACATACATAAACACAAGACAAGTACAAGACAAGTAACAAGCCATACTTAGGGTTACTGCAGTTCCTGAGCCAAAACTAAGAGGATACACAATATAATAAAAGATGGTGGTGTCTCAGTATATTAGCAGGTTCAATCTCATTGTTTGGCTGATGCTTTTTATCCAAAGTGACTAACAGCATTTGAGATACGAGTCATTACATTTCAGCTTTTGTTTTTCCAGTTGGTACACAGCACAGGCGGGTGAAGTGACTTGCTCAGGGTCACACAGTGTCAGTGGTGGGATTCAAACCCCCAACCTCAGAGTTTGAGGTCCTGAGCCTTAACCAGTGCCGGGCCACACAGCTTACAGACAGACGGGGGTTAGGGGCGCAGGCCTCACCAATAACACACAGTCAATTAGTTTACAAATACAGTAGTTATGAATATAATTTACTGTATAAAACACGTGTACTGCACTGCGCTGCACCAGTAACATGCTGAGACTTCACACTCGCTGCTGCAGTTGCAGTTTCACACATTTCTTGCTCTCACTGTCGACATGCTAAAGGAATACTCCACCCAAATAATGATATTCTTTAAAATGTTACTTACCCCGTGTAGTTTGTATGGTGGCTGATAAAAGAATCAAATGTTTCTGTAAAGAAAGTACATCTTGAATATACAAAGGTGTCCGGTGGTGACAAATTCTAGCCAATGGCAAATGATGTGAAAAAAGTCCATAGAAAAAGGAAAAAAATGTCACTTAACTCGTGTCACATAATCCACCTGTCCGATATTCATTCGTATGGTCAAAACATACTAAATGTACTGCGTGTATATTAACAGTTACTTCCTGAAAGGCTCCGTCATTTGTAGTAAACTGGAAAGACGTCACTCCCACAATGCTGTGCGTTGGACTGGAAGATCAACCTCTCCCTCTCATTTATTGGTCAAGAGTTCTGTCTTTAATTTGAACGCACATCATTGTGGGAGTGACATCTTTCCTGTTAATACAAATGATAGAGCCTTTGCAGGAAGTAACTGTTAATACTTCTTTATTGAAACATACAACTCACTAAAAACTTGCCAAAAAAAAGAAAAAACATCCATGTAATCATTGAAGACAAACTGGCAAACAGGCAGATCTGCGAATCGTCAACATGTGAATCACAAGGGCCACCGGTGTGCCTGAAGTGGCCATCACCCAAGGGGTGGCGTTTAAATAACCCAAGTGGTGCACATGCTGTGCCTAGCCCAAAGCCCCCTCCCCTGTCTGCACTATGGGCACTGAGGTGGCACTGTTCGCGTAACTCAAGGGGCACAAACTCCAGAGGACACCCTGCTGCATAGAGCTCAAGATGGGCTTTGACTGGCACTGTGTATACTACAGGTATACTATACAAAAATAATGGTAAATTAATAGCTAGTAATACAGTGAAATAGATAGATAGATTGATATGAAAGGCACTATATGATAGATAGATAGATAGATAGATAGATAGATAGATAGATAGATAGATAGATAGATAGATAGATAAGGCACTATATAATAGATAGATAGATAGATAGATAGATAGATAGATAGATAGATAGATAGATAGATAGATAGATAGATAGATAGATAGATGTGAAAGGCACTAAATATATAGATAGATAGATAGATAGATAGATAGATAGATAGATAGATATGAAAGGCACTAAATAGATAGATAGATAGATAGATAGATAGATGTGAAAGGCACTATATAATAGATAGATAGATAGATAGATATGAAGGGCACTACATAACAGATAGATAGATAGATAGATAGATAGATAGATAGATAGATAGATAGATAGATAGATACTTTTTTAATCCCATGGGGAAATTCACATTTATGTACATCTGTTATGTACATTTGAAACAACTCTATAATATTACCCACAAAATAAATACAAAAGTATGCTGTCTGATTGTGTCAGAGTTCATAGGATTTTACACCCAGCCTTCCTTTAACTCACCTCAGGTCCCTACCATCCTCATTCTTTTATCGAATCCTAGAGTTCCAACCACATGGATGCTGGGAATTGTCCTCCATACGGAAGAACCTTTATTCTACAAAAAAAATGACATTTTTCTCAAGAAAGCCATTTTCATATAGATAGATAGATAGATAGATAGATAGATAGATAGATAGATAGATAGATAGATAGATGTGAAAGGCACTATATAATAGATAGACAGTGCGCCAGTCCTACGTGACGTGATTTTATAAAGTGCCTTTTACAGTAAAGACCATCCCATTATAACTATAGAGCAGTTTTTCCCACTGTGAAGTGTAAAGATGCACAACACAAGTTTTTAAGTATCTTTTTCCATTCCAGCCACTGGAGTCCTTCATTCTTCTTTTAAGCATAGAAATGTGGAACAAAGTCCTTGTCCTTCCTCAGATGTCAGAGTGTCTCTGAAAGTTAAGATTAATGAAGTCCTCCAAGAAGCTTGTAGAGCAGGGGTCTCAGCATTTTCAATAATCTACCTCAAGAGCTGCAAGGTATGGAGAAGATGCATATGTAGAACTTGAAGAAACTGTAAGAACATCAGATGTCTGACAAACCAGAGGACACCACTCAGTCCATTTGTCACCTAGTTAATAGCCAGGCTGTCCCAGTCTCTCATTCAGATTCTTTTCAAGGTTGTTGAGGTTTCTGCTTTAACTCCTTGACTCTGTTGTGTGTTTGTTTGATTCTCCCAACTTTGTGTAAAGATGTGCTTCCTGGCTTCTCCACTTAACTGTAGACTGTTAGGTAAAGATCACTGGGCAATCACACAAGTGTAGTGTCGTGTTGCTAAGGTTATGGCTAAAAGTTTGTGGACACCTGACCATCTCACTGATATGAGCATGTTGGACATCCCATTCCAAAATTCACTGACATTAATATGGAGTTAACCCCCTTTGTGGCTATGACGAGAAGAGACACTCTCTGAAGAGACACAGTGCCAAAGGAGTCCAGTCTTTGTCTCAGGTCACTGGATAGTGTCCATGTCTCACTAACAGGAGGCACCAGGACTCTAAAGGCTTGGACCTTCATCCTTTTGGAAAGATATTGGGAGTGCCACACACCCCTTTCCAGCACCCTCATGACCCACCATGCTCTCCCAATCCATCTACTGACTTCATAGGAAGAGTCACCAGTTACAATCACCAGAGCCCTTATGCTTTTCCCAATGTGCACACGTATGACAATACAGATATATTGAAACTACCATAAAATTAGAGACTTCATTTCTTTGTAAGTGAGCAAACTTATAAATTCAGCAGGAGACCAAATACTTATATCCCCAACTGTATATATATACTGTGTATAGTATGAAAACATCATCTGACATGTTGTGTCATTTTAAAACAATGCTTCCATAACATATACAGTATATACTGTATATATATAGTGATAGAACTGGGGCCACAAGTGAGCCCCAAACTCCAACACAAACACACAAATACAGTCTTCTTCTTCTTCTTCTTCTTTTAGCTGCTAATGTTAGGGGTGCAGCAGGTCATCTTTTTCCATATTCTCCTGTGCTCTGCATCTTGATCTGTTGCCCCATCACCTTCATGTCCTCTCTCATCACATCAATAAACCTTCTCTTAGGCCTTCTTCTCCTCTTCCCTGGCAGCTCTATCCTTAGCATCCTTCTCCCAATATACCCAGCATCTCTCCTCTGTACATGTCCAAACCAACACCATCTCGCCTCACTGACTTTGTCTCCCAACCATCCCACCTGAGTTGACCCTCTAATGTCCTCATTTCTAATCCTGTCCATCCTCGTCACACCCAATGCCAATCTTAGCATCTTTAAGTCTGCCACCTCCAGCTCTGTCTCCTCCTTTCTGGTCAGTGCCATCGTCTACAGCCCATATAACATAGCTGGTCTCACTACCATCCTGTAGACCTTCCCTTTCACTCTTGCTGATACCCGTCTGTCACAAATCACTCCTGACACTCTTCTCCACCCACTCCACCCGGCCTGCACTCTCTTCTTCACCTCTCTTCCACAATCCCCATTACTCTGTACTGTTGATCCCAAGTATTTAAACTCATCCACCTTCACCAACTCTACTCCCTCATCCTCACCATTCTACTGACCTCCCTCTCATTTACACACATGTATTCTGTCTTGGTGGTCCTACTGACCTTCATTCCTCTCCTCACTAGAGCATATCTGCACCACTCCAGGGTCTGCTCAACCTGCTCCCTACTATCGCTACAGATCACAATGTCATCAGCAAACATCACAGTCCACGGGGATTCCTGTCTAATCTCGTCTGGCAACCTGTCCCGGGTTCAGATATACTGCTGTATATTATACAAAAATACCTCAGTGTAAGCACAAGCACAGAGCACAGGTTTGCTCTCTTTCCAATGCCTCTCCTCTCTCTTCTACCCTTTTCAACTCCAGTTGAGTGTTGCTCTCCTTCCTCCCAGCTCCAACTCGCCTAGACAAGGGAGTGCAGTCCCTTTTATTGAGGACCTAAGAGTATATTGGAAGTATTTCTAGGTCACACAGAAGTCCCACATAATAGGGAGTACCTCTCTCCCTGCAGTGCCACCTTGTGTCACCCCATGAATTGCAGAAGGTCTGCACTGCTGGACTACAACTCTGAAGTGGGTGCTGATATGGAGGGCTGCTGCCATCTAGTGACTGGGGAGAATAACACCAAGAGATAGTCCTTCCCTGTCCTCTTCTTCTATCCCAGCCAGTGAAGGTACCCATGGACCTTGTTGGGGTCAGCTGTTCATTTGCTTGGGGCTTCCTGTCCGGATAAGAAACCTTCCTCTCTTCTGGTAGGGATTCCCGTCCATCCCTTGTGGCTATATATATATATATATATATATATATATATATATATATATATATATATATATATATATATATATATATATATATATATATATATATGATGTTCTAGAGCCAATTAAGATCATTGTAGCATACCCCTCATGTGTAAATATAATCATAGTGTGTGTGTGTGTGTATATCTACAGTGCATCCGGAAAGTATTCACAGCGCATCACTTTTTCCACATTTTGTTATGTTACAGCCTTATTCTAAAATGGATTAAATTTATTTTTTTCCTCAGAATTCTACACACAACATCCCATAATGACAACGTGAAAAAAGTTTACTTGAGATTTTTGCAAATTTATTAAAAATAAAAAAACGGAGAAATCCCATGTACATAAGTATTCACAGCCTTTGCTCAATACTTTGTCGATGCACCTTTGGCAGCAATTCCAGCCTCAAGTCTTTTTGAATATGATGCCACAAGCTTGGCACACCTATCATTGGCCAGTTTCATCCATTCCTCTTTGCAGCACCTCTCAAGCTCCATCAGGTTGGATGTGAAGCGTCGGTGCACAGCCATTTTAAGATCTCTCCAGAGATGTTCAATCAGATTCAAGTCTGGGCTCTGGCTGGGCCACTCAAGGACATTCACAGAGTTGTCCTGAAGCCACTCCTTTGATATCTTGGCTGTGTGCTTAGGGTCGTCCTGCTGAAAATGAACCGTCACCCCAGTCTGAGGTCAAGAGCGCTCTGGAGCAGGTTTTCATCCAGGATGTCTCTGTACATTGCTGCAGTCATCTTTCCCTTTATCTTGACTAGTCTCCCAGTTCCTGCCGCTGAAAAATATCCCCACAGCATGATGCTGCCACCACCATGCTTCACTGTAGGGATGGCATTGGCCTGGTGATGAGTGGTGCCTGCTTTCCTCCAAACATGACGCCTGGCATTCACACCAAAGAGTTCAATCTTTGTCTCATCAGACCAGAGAATTTTGTTTCTCATGGTCTGAAAGTCCTTCAGGTGCCTTTTGGCAAACTCCAGGCGGGCTGCCATGTGCCTTTTACTAAGGAGTGGTTTCCGTCTGGCCACTCTAACATACAGGCCTGATTGGTGGATTGCTGCAGAGATGGTTGCCCTTCTGGAAGGTTCTTCTCTCTCCACAGAGGACTTTTGGAGCTCTGACACAGTGACCATCAGGTTCTTGGTCACCTCCCTGACCAAGGCCTTTCTCCCCCGATTGCTCAGTTTAGATGGCCGGCCAGCTCTAGGAAGAGTCCTGGTGGTTTCGAACTTCTTCCACTTACGGATGATGGAGGCCACTGTGCTCATTGGGATCTTCAAAGCAGCAGAAAGTTTTTTCATAACCTTCCCCAGATTTGTGCCTCAAGACAATCCTGTCTCAGAGGTCTACAGACAATTCCTTTGACTTCATGCTTGGTTTGTGATCTGACATGAACTGTCAACAGTGGGTGGGACCTTCTATAGACAACACAAAAAATTCTACTCTTTCATGTGTTTATTTTACAAACGCATTCGACGTTCACAGTGGTAGTGGAAAAGGTAAGTAAACCTTGGGATTTAATAACTGGTTGACCCTCCTTTGGCAGCAATGGCCTCAACCAGGCGCTTCCTGTAACTGCAGATCAGACCTGCACATCGTGCGGAGAGAATTTGATCCCATTCTTCCCTACAGAACTGCCTTAACTCTTCATATTCTTTGGTTGTCTTCTGTGTATGGCTCTCTCTCTTCAAGTCATTCCATAGCATCTCAATAGGATTGAGATCTGGGCTCTGACTGGGCCGCTCCAAAAGGCACAGTTTGTTCTTCTGAAGTCATTGTGCTGTGGATTTGTTGCCATGTTTGGGCTCGTTGTCCTGTTGCATCACCCAGCCTCTTCTAATAATACATTTTATTTATTTGAAGGCGCCTTTCTAAACACTCAAGGACACCAAACAATAGACAAAATACAGATTATAAACAAAAGTAAAATACAGGAGTTAAAATCAGACAGAGCAAATGTAATCAAAGAGAAAAAGCAATCTTAAATTAATTTTAAGTTTTGATTTGAAAAGTGAAAATGATTCAATATTTCTAAGCGCAGGTGGTAGTGAGCTCCAAAGCTGGGCTTAAGTTGACAGACAGACACCCTCACATTATCCTGGAGAATTTGTTGATAAACTTGTGAGTTCATTTTCTCCTCAATGATGGCAAGCTGCTGTCCAGGCCCTGATACAGCAAAGCAGGGCCATATCATGATGTTCCTTCCACCATACTTTACTGTAGGGATGATGTTTTGATGTTGATATGCAGTGCTCTTTTTATACCAAATGAAGTTCTGCTTGTTCCTCCCAAATAGTTCAGTTTTGGTTTCATCACTCCACAAAACATTTTCCCAGTACCGTTGTGGATCGTCCAAGTGCTCTTTGACAAACTTCAGGCGTTCAGTAATGTTCTTTTTTGATAGCAGTGGCTTCCTTCTTGGTGTCCTGCCATGGACTCCTTTCTTGTTCAATGTTTTGCGTATAGTTGACTCATGAACAGAGATGTTAGCCAGTTCTGATGACTTTGCCGTCACTCTAGGGTTCTTCTTTACCTCATTGCTGACTTTGCGTTGTGCTCTTGGGGTCATCTTGGCAGGGCACCCACTTCTAGGCAGAGTAGCCACAATACCAAATTGTCTCCATTTATAGACAACTTGCCTAACAGTAGACTGATGAATATCTAAAATCTTTGAGATGACTTTGTAACCCTTTCTAGCCTTATGTAGATGAACAATTCTCGATCGTAGCTCTTCAGACAGCTCTTTTGTGTGAGGCATGATTCCCATCTGGATATGCTGCTTGTCAAAAACTCAAACGTTTTAGTGTTTGTTATCAATCAAAGTAATTCAAGGCCACACCTCTGAACTCATTTAATTAAATGGACTCCAGGAGTGCAAAATTCTGACTGCAATGAGCTTTTTAAAAAGTTATTAGCTTAGGGTTCACTTACTTTTTCCAACCTTCAGTTTCACAGTTTGAATGATTTATTCAGTATGGTCAACGATTCTCTGAAAATTTGTGCATGTTTAGTTATAGGAGACTGTGTTTGTTCATTATTGTGACTGACATGAAGATACAACCATGTTTTATATGGGAAATAGACATAAATATAGAGAATTCCTAGGGGTCTACATACTTTTATTTTGACTGTATATATATATATATATATATATATATATTCCGTTGCTCTGGTAGGCTGGCGCCCTGCCCGGGGTTTATTTCCTGCCTTGTGCCCTGTGTTGGCTGGGATTGGCTCCAGCAGACCCTCATGACCCTGTAGTTAGGATATAGTGGGTTAGATAATGGATGGATGGATATATTCCTTTGTGCCTTAGGGTATGATTCATATTACCGTGAAAGTTTATATAATTGTAACCTTTGGAGCGGGTCAGCTGGTGTCACACATTAGAACTTCATTCCCGCCCTGCGTTCTCCCTCAGGGGTTTCTGCTCACTTATTTTCACAGCTCCACATTAAACCCTGAGGGCTAAACAGGCTGCCAACAAGCTAAGCTGTGAAAAAACATTACAGATTTTCATCTGAGCAAACTTCCCTAATTGTATCTCACAGTCAATAAACAGGATGTGGTTTCATAAAACTTCTTCTTCTGACTATTTTTAGGGGCTGTTGAAAAACCAAATCTTCATGAGCCGTATAATCACAGTGATACTGACTTAATACACCCACTCTGTTTAAAGGATAAATCTGTAATTAGTAGCAAGATGGCCGAGTCAGGCTTCATGCTGTCTAAAGGTGCCTCAAGCGTGGGAAAGGCGCTATATAAATGAAATGCATTATTATGTTTTTGTTATTAATGCTTTTCATAATGACCATAATATAAAAGCAAAATAATGTACCTTGTTTAAAATGTAGTTATTTGGCCATAAAATGTGACAAATGTCCAAGCTGCAGGGACAAGGCCTTGAGGTCCAGCTTGTTGTAGACGTTGCATGTCTTCCTGGTTTTTCTTTCAGTATTTGGATTTCCTCCGTCAGGTTTGTAGGACGGGAGACTCAGAGTTCAACTTCTCGGTGCATCTCCTGTGATGATCTGGGACAAGCTGTGGCCACATGGGACCCTGAAACAGCACAAATCAGAAGAGTGGATGAAAGTCCTAAATTTCAGACAAAAACGTCTATAATGCTTCTCTTTAGATATCTAAAATAAAATGCTTTTTACTGGATTAAGAGTTTTTTATTAGTTTTTTTTTTTATTTATTTTGTTACAAGACTCAGAATAAGCCTAAAGGTAAAAAAATACATCACAAGCGGTGCAGGCCTGTGCCTCAAATGGACTTCGGTAAAGCACTCTTGGTAAGATTCAGCATGACAGCCACTATACAGTGTTGGCCATTGGATTGTCTGGAGTGCAGCGTGTGAAGTGTAAGGTCAGACATTAAGGAGGATGCTTTTATTTTATGTGAAGATAATAACATTGCATACAGTCATGATGAACTTAAACAACAAATGACTTCATAATCAAACTAGAAAAAAAAACCATCAGAAAACCAGAAAAGAAAAAGAAACCAGAAACAGAAATCAACCCCCACCTGTAAGTCCAACGAGCGTGGCAGCCTCAAACGGATGATGTTCTAGTTAGTCTCTGTCCAGAGCAGCAGATCACACGTTCAGTCCTGGGGGCTGCTGGGGATTTTCTTTGAAATTATCAAATAAATCAAAAAATAAATCACCTTATAAGGAGCAGAAAGTTACAAAGTGTAGAAGAGAAGAAAGTTCAACCAGAGCCAGGGGTGTCTGTCAGAAAGCAACATATGAATATGCAATACACTGAGATAGATAGATAGATAGATAGATAGATAGATAGATAGATAGATAGATAGATAGATAGATAGATAGATAGATAGATAGATAGATAGATATGAAAGGCACTATATGATAGATAGATAGATAGATAGATAGATAGATAGATAGATAGATAGATAGATAGATAGACGGACATCGTTGTTTCCCCAACACACGTTTATTTACACCAACTACTTACAATATATACAAAGTCCAGTGCACAAACCCAATGCCTCCAGCGCCGATACCCCAAAATCCAGGCCTTTCACTGTCTTTACAAAGCCTCTGTTCTGGCCTCCTCCAGTTCTCTCTCCAGCTCCGTCCTCTTCCACCCAACTTCCACTCTCAACTGTTGGGAGGCGGCCCCTTTTATCACACCCCGGATGGGCTCCAGCTGCTTCCCAGCATTCCTCTGCGGACAAGCCCTCCGGGTATCCCCAGTCTTCTTCCCCCCAGCACTTCTGGGTGTGGCGGAAGTGCTGGGCTCCAGGGTTCCTCAGGCACCGGGGCGCCGCCTGGTGGTGGCCACGGGCCCCTATAGGGTTGGGCTTCCAAGCCCCTTACCTGAGGCCACCAAAACAACCAGGTTGGTCGCCCCCTCATGGTCTGGAGGAGGCACAAGCCCTCCTCAGGTCCTCCTGGGCGTCACGGCTGGGCTCCACCCCCAGCCGCATGCGACAATAGATAGATAGATAGATAGATAGATAGATAGATAGATAGATAGATAGATAGATAGATAGATAGATTGGGAGTGGAGGATTGATTTATTATTGGAGTATTGTGTTTATTTATGAGTAGTGTGGAGTGGAGGGTGCTTAGTGCACATTATTATAATAAAAATAATTATTGTAGCACTTTTACCTGATAGATGGCGTGGTACCTGAGGGTTTGAGGGAGCGATAGCACCCCTACTGCTACAATAGATAGATAGATAGATAGATAGATAGATAGATAGATAGATAGATAGATAGATAGATAGATAGATAGATGAAAGGCACTATTTAATTAATAAACAGATGATTAATCTGTTATAGATAGATAGATAGATAGATAGATAGATAGATAGATAGATAGATAGATAGATAGATAGATAGATAGATAGATAGATAGATAGATAGATAGAGCCACATAGGTTGGACAGGAATCCCAACCAGAAAAGGGAACAGTTCCTTACACAGACAGGAGACTACTAGCAGGCAGACAAACATCCAGGGGATAGAAAAGTGCCAGACATAGAAGAGATGGCCAGAGTTGATGGATGGAAAGCCCACCAGAAGTAGAAGATGTTATTGGGGACTCTTTATTCCCCTAGGATGCTAGATGGCCACCAGCCCTGGATTTTGTTGGGAGAGTTAGTCCGGCAGAGCAGCCCTGCTAGGGTGCATGGATGCCGCAAGAGGGCGCTACGGGGAGGTTTGCTCCATGCTATGCTGGACTTCTATACGACCTGGAAGTACTTCCATAGGATTGCAGCCCTGGCACCCGAAGAATTCCCGGGTTCACAGTAAAGGGGAGCATACTCCCAGGTGAGTTGGAGCTGGGAGGAAGGAAGGCAACACGCAACTGGCAAAGGGAAGTGCAGTGGTGATAGGGGAGGTATTGTGAAGTGAATTGTAAAAGAGAGAGAACCCATGCTTTATTCTTTGTAGTTAACTGAGGAGTTGTGGATATTAACAGAGCAAGTCCAGCTTGTTGTGTCCACAAATCTAATACGCTCTTTGACATTTATCTGTTCTTTTTTTTTTATTTTATTAATTCTATTGTAATCATTCCATACAAATAGATACATTTTTACAAAAAAAAAAATAGGATGAAAACACATTAACCCCTACCCCTAAGAAAGCGAGCATGGCCAACAGAGTAAAACTTAAAGCTTCTAAACATACCTAAAAGGGCAATAGAGATGAATGGAGAAGAAAAAGAAATGTGGAAAGAATTGCTTCCTGGGTGCGTTAAGAGCTTATTCTAAAATATTATTGATTAGATCCTGCCAGGTTTTGAAAAAATTCTGTACCGAGCCTCTGACATTTATCTGTTCTAATGTCCTCCTGGTTAAGTCACCGGCATTCTAGGGTCAGAATGATTCAAGCATTAGAATATTAGCACAGAATGAATGACTTTGGTTCTGGAGTTAGTACACATTAATCACTGAGATGTCATGGATCGTCACTCTTTCCATCTTTGAGCGAGCTGCTCCTGTGAAAAGGTGCAACAGGCAGCTGTTATATTTCAGCTCGGGTTCCTTCTCCTGGCTGGGGTTCAAGTCCTAATTTCATGTCCTTTATGTTGTAGCGGGGCTACATAGTAACAGTACATTCTAAGTGTGTGCTGAGCGCGTGTTGTTTTCATCGTCCTGTTTACCGTTCATTATGTGTGCGTCAGTGAATGTTGTCCCCGTACACGCAGAGGGAATGGATGATGGAGAGAGACGGAAATCACCTGTTTACACACCAGTTACAGTACATCGGGACATTTTACATTTTAAAAAGAGGAGCGAGAGGTGACAAGAGAGGCAGAGAGAGAGAGATGAAAAGAAAAGAAGACAACAATTTACCCAACCGTCTACAAACTCATTACTGCTACTCATTACCTTATTCCACTGCCTGCTTTTTCATCTACCGATCATTCATCACGACAGCCAGAGCTGAGAAACTCCGGGGTTGAAATCATTCCAACCACTGCCAGGACGTTTACGGTGCGGTTGTTCTGTTGTCGGGAGGAAGCACCATAACTCCACAAGCAGTTTCTATACCGCCGGACTTTATTTTGGGACACATTGCTTCACCACATTTTCAACTGCCATGTTTTTCAGATCTATGTTTGTATTTGTGTTGTTTGCTTTTGTTAATTGTTTGGGGGAAAGGGAGGGTTTATTGCAAATATTTGTGTTAATATATATGTTAATTAGTCACTGGTGTTTTGGGGATAAGTGGTAATTTGCACACACTTATACATATTTATTTATTATTGAATGTTTTTCTGTCTTTCATTTTACAATATATCTGTGTTTAATTTGACACATCCGTTTACTGTCTCTGGTTATTTCGTCTTGTCGGGAAAATAAGACATCTTGTAAGGAGTACGGCTTAATATTAGAGCAAGAAACCTCAGGTATTCCAAGTTATGGTCTTGGTAGTGTAGTGGCCGGTCTGGGTAAGGGGTTGGCCGTTACAAAGTTTATTTTAATTTTGGTTAATTATTTGCATTGCTCCTTGTTGTCAATTTTGCCGTATTACTATTTCCTTGATTATGTTCCATGTGTTTTGTGGGTTGGTGCCCCAAAAAAACAAGGGGCCACCTGCCAATCACAGCCCTCCACTCTATATGTTCTGAGGGGGCAGTTCATTCTGTTATGGGCGGAGTGGTGGCTCTGATGATAAGGATCTGTGCTGGTATCCTGAAGGTTGCCGGTTCGAGTCACTGTCAAAAGAGATCCTACTCTGCTGGGCCCTTGAGCTAGGCCCTTATCCTGCAATTGCTCCAGGGGCGCTGTACAATGGCTGACCCTGCGCTCTGACCGCAAGGGGTATGCGAAAAGTAACAAATTCCTAATACAAAAAATTGTATAAGGTGAAATAAACAACAAAAAAACCCCAAAAAACTAGGAATTCCAAGCACTAAAGAGTTCCAAAGTAGGTAGTCCCAAACACTACCAATAATGCCCACTAGAGGGGGATATCACTGTTAAACCCCCAGCTACTAATAAGGGTAAGCACTGAATCTTTATGGACAGGTTGACAGACGAGATTAGACAGAAGTCCCCATGGACTGTGATGTTTGCTGATGACATTGTGATCTGTAGCGAGAGTGGGGAGCAGGTTGAGGAGACCCTGGAGAGATGGAGATATGAGAGGAGATGAATGAAGGTCAGTAGGAACAAAACAGAATACATGTGTGTGAATGAGAGGGAG
Source organism: Polypterus senegalus (assembly GCF_016835505.1). Classification (NCBI taxonomy): domain Eukaryota; kingdom Metazoa; phylum Chordata; class Cladistia; order Polypteriformes; family Polypteridae; genus Polypterus; species Polypterus senegalus. The sequence goes on along the minus strand of NC_053164.1, from coordinate 16,248,993 downwards.
GTCAGAGGAATGGTGAGGATGAGGGAGTAGAGTTGGCGAAGGTGGATGAGTTTAAATACTTGGGATCAACAGTACAGAGTAATGGGGACTGTGGAAGAGAATTGAAGAAGAGAGTGCAGGCAGGGTGGAATGGGTGGAGAAGAGTGTCAGGAGTGATTTGTGACAGATGGATATCAGCAAGAGTGAAAGGGAAGGTCTACAGGATGGTAGTGAGACCAGCTATGTTATATGGGCTGGAGACGGTGGCACTGACCAGAAAACAGGAGACAGAGCTGGAGGTGGCAGAGTTAAAGATGCTAAGATTGGCATTGGGTGTGACGAGGATGGACAGGATTAGAAATGAGGACATTAGAGGGTCAGCTCAGGTTTGGAGACAAAGTCAGAGAGACGAGATTGTGTTGGTTTGGACATGTGCAGAGGAGAGATGCTGGGTATATTGGGAGAAGGATGCTAAGGATAGAGCTGGCAGGCAAGAGGAAAAGAGGAAGGCCTAAGAGGAGGTTTATGGATGTGCTGAGAGATGACATGCAGGTGATGGGTGTGACAGAGCAAGATGACGAGGACAGGAGGATATGGAAAAAGATGATCCGCGGGATCCGCTCCTTACGGGAGCAGCCAAAAGAAGAAGAAGAAGACTGAATCTTTATCAAAGAAAAGATTTAGTCTTCATAAAAAAAATTTCAAACACAATGAAACTCCATGGAGCATAAAAGCAAAATGAAATAGCTTGTAACAAGAAGGTAATGTAAATGAAACAAAATTCCAACAGTAAGATCAAAACAAAGAGCAGAAAGTCAAAAAAAAAAAAAATCCAAGAAAATCACAAGGCACATAACATTTACAAAAAGCACAAGAACTCACCCCACCTAAGCACATTCGAAATGAACCGCCAGGAACTGTGAGAGACCCTATAATAATATACTGTATAGGCTGGAGGGCAGTTCTTGGTGGTGACTGGCAGGTGGCCCAGTGGTTTGTGGGACCAATCAGACAACACAAGGCACAAAACTAAGACAACGGTGATACCGAAAAATCAAAAACAAGGAAGGATGCAAATGTACAAATGAAGATAAAGGACATGAAACAAGAGCTTGAACTCCTGCCATGGGAGGAACATCAGCTCAACATAACAGCAGCGGTGACTGCAGTGCTACTAGCTGAGTATATGAACATTTAATATATCCCACTTTACATTTTCAGGGTCTCTTACATTCACAGATGTTATAGACATGGGCAGCCTTCAGATCTTTCTGACCCTCTTCCTCTTTCAAGTTAGCAGCTCGTCCAGATGGCAATTGAAACAGACTGAGTGCTTGGGGCTGCTTCTGCTTCCTGGCATGTTGACATCTCTTATCTCTTTCCATTTACTCTCCTCTTCTTCCTGCAGGTCTTGTAGGACTGGGTGTGGAGTGCGGCTCTGAATTCTTCCAGCCCGCTAGTCACTCTCAAGAGAGCTGTGTTACTGTATACGTCTGTCGTGGTGTGTGTGTGCCACCGCCCTGTTTTCAGCTTCAGCTTGGCCACAACGAGGTGGTGATCCAAAGTCGTGTCCGCTCCTCTCTTCACTCTCACATCCTGCATCGATGCAGATGTGGTCAGTCTGATTCTCGGTTATGTGGTCTGGCAATACCCACCTGGATTTGTGGATGTTCTTGTGGGGAAAAACCTCTGCCACCGATGACAAAGTTGTTGAGTGCGCACAGGACTGCCAGCCTGTCACCATTCTTGTTCATGTCCCCTAGTCCATGGCCTGCCATGTTGTCTTTGTACCCAGTGTTGCCTGTTCTGTTCTTAGCATTGAAGACTCCCGTCAGAATGTTGATGTGTCTCTCTGGGTACTTCTCAACTTTCGTTGGCAGGCGCGTTGCACTGTACAATGTTCATGTTGATCTTCTTCTTGGTTTAGAAGGATGCTGTGATGAGCCTTGGGCCTTGGGCTTCCCATCCTATAAGAGTTCTCAGAGCTACTTTAGGCAACATCAGTGCTTCTCTTTGGGTGTGGGGGGGCATTATCCATTTCAGGTCCGGAGTATAATACCATCTCTCCTGAGACTAGTCGTTTCTGTCTGGACTGTGTCCACCTGGTCTGGCTGACGCCAAGTGGGGTGAGGTTGTAGTTTTTTGTCTCTGCTGCTACTTGAATAGTCTTCTCTGTCTCATGCATGGTTTTCATGGTTCATGCTCCAATATTGGCTGCCTTGGTCGAAAGAAGGGTCGTGGCTCCCAGAGACTTCTGGCTTTCATCACATGGTATCATAAATCTCCTTGTCGAGGACCCATCTCTTCACAGGACTGAGTTATATTGATCTCTTGTTGGCATTTTTGTAGTAAGGTTTTGTTTTAATGGGGTGGGATAGCTTTCTCAGTCAGGACTGGGACCAACCATGGCGGAGTTAGTAATTAAATACATTACTGGAAATGTTTCTGAGGCCCCATCTGTTGGAGAGACAAAAGTCAATGCACGTGTCTGTGTTATATGCCATTTGGTATACGAGTCATAAAAGCAGTGTTAATGTTTGTGTCTATTGGAATGACAAATACAATGCATTTTATTCCTAAAATGTTTGCGAAGTGCCATCTATTGGAATGAGAGAGGCATAGCAACTGGATTGAAACACAGACAGACACTTATTAAAGTGGACTAGCTGTGCTACCCATTTAAGATGGGATGAAATCTAAAGATAGATAGATAGATAGATAGATAGATAGATAGATAGATAGATAGATAGATAGATAGATAGATAGATAGATAGTGTAAAAGGCACTATATAGCGCCTGACCCAACACAGATTGGACACTGGAGGCACGTGTAAAATAAAAGGCTTTTTAATCTTCTTCAGCTGGTGGGCACGTCTTCCCCGTACTCCCCCCACCCACAACACAGTCCCAAACACCAGTATAGCACAAGCACTCTTCTCTGGCACCACCACTCCTCCCTCGCAACCTTGTCCTCCTCCACCCGACTCTGCCCGATGAGTGGTGGTTACTGGCTCCCTTTTATAGGTCACCTGGAAGTGCTCCAGGTGTTTGATCACCAAGATCCGGCGGCACTTCCAGGTGTGATGAAGCTGTTGCCCACACGGGCTCAGGAGTCCCAAACACAGCACCCCCTGGCGGTACCTGCGGGACCCAACAGGGCTGCCCCCAACTCCAATTCTCAGGGAGCCCTGTGGGAAACTGAGGCACTACACCAGCCCAGGGGGGCGGCCATCTAGCATCCAGGGGGAGGTATTGCACTGTCCAGGGCTGCTCCCCCTGAATATAGTGTGCAGGCGTCCCGGCTGGGCATGGACGCCAGGCGCCTGTCACAATAGATAGATAGATAGATAGATAGATAGATAGATAGATAGATAGATAGATAGATATTAAAGGCACTATATAATAGACAAATAGATAGACTGATAGATAGATGAAAGGCACTATTTAATTAATAAACAGATGATTAATCTATCATAGATAGATAGATAGATAGATAGATAGATAGATAGATAGATAGATAGATAGATAGATACTTTATTAATCTCAAGGGCCACTTGCCCACACCTGCCCATGAAATAGCCTTTGAGTCAATTGTCCAATTACTTTTGAGCCCCTGAAATGAAGGGATTGTGTTAAAAAATGCTTTAGTTGCCACACATTTTTATGCAATCTTTTTGTTCAACCCACTGAATTAAAGCTGAAAGTCTGCACTTCAACTGCTTCTGAGTTGTTTCATATAAAATTCATTGTGGTAATGTACAGAACCAAAATTAGAAAAAAGTTGTCTCTGTCCAAATATTTATGGACCTAACTGTAGCACAGCTAGTCCACTTTCATACAAGAATAAGTGACTGTGTGTCTGGCTGTTTGTCTCTTTGGTTGCTAGGTCTCTCTCATTCCAACAAATGGCATATTACAAGCATTTCTAGTAATAAAATACATTGCATTCGTCATTTCAACAGATGGCACATCAGAAACAGTTCTAGTAAAAAATGACTTACTTTTTTACACCTACTACACCTCCTGGGGCATAGATCAAAACATTTCCACTGCTTTTATGAATGACAAGCATTACCACTGCTTTTAAGAACCCCATATGAAATGACATATAACAGAGGAATATGCACTGTATTTATTATTCCAACAGATGGTGAAATCTAAGTAATCAATGCAGACCTTAGCTTATTCTTTCTTGGTCAGTGCTAACATTTGCAGTGCATCTTCTATTGGAAGGCCCCGCCCCTTATGGAACCACCTACAGAGCACAAGGGACATAACTAAGGCCCCTCCCCTTTGTACATAATAAATAAAACAAACATTAAATAAAATAACTGATATAAGAGCCCCCTTTATCAAAAAAAGCACCAAATTACTGGAAACCTCTGCCATGTGTGGAAAATCCCTGATGGTTAAGCTCACTGTGCCTTCTTTACTGTATAGCACCTTGTTTCAATTAATGAACTTTTATTTTATTAGAATGACACACACACACAAGTACATTCAGTGCGTTTTCAGAGTCCTTCACTGTTTACACATTTTCCTATGTTGCATTTCAATGCATTTTTTTCCTCATATTAGGCAACACTCAACCCCAGAATGACAAAGCGAAAACAAGACATTAGACAATAATGTAAATAATAAAATAAGATCTATAAATACCTGGGAGTGCAGCTGGATGATAAATTGGACTGGACTGCCAATACTGATGCTCTGTGCAAGAGAAGACAGAGCCGACGATACTTTCTTAGAAGGTTGGCGTCCTTCAACATCTGCAATAAGATGCTACAGATGTTCTATCAGATGGTTGTGGCGAGCGCCCTCTTCTACGCGCTGGTGTGCTGGGGAGGCAGCATAAAGAAGAGGGACGCCTCACATCTGGACAAACTGGTGAGGAAGGCAGTTTCTATTGTAGGCACAGAGCTGGACAGTCTGACATCTGTGGCAGAGCGACGGGCACTGAGCAGGCTCCTGTCAATCATGGAGAATCAACTGCCATCCACTGAACAGGATCATCTCCAGACAGAGGAGCAGCTTCAGCGACAGACAGACTGCTGTCACCATCCTGCTCCACTGACAGACTGAGGAGACCCCACACTATGCGACTCTTCAATTCCTCCCGGGGGAATAAACGTTAACATTATACAATGATATTGTCTGTTATACCTGCCCCGCACCCTCCACCTTGCATTTTTTAACTTACATTGCTTTTTTTATTGCTCTTTAATTAATATTGTTTTTATCAGTATACAAATAATAATAATGTAATAAAAATATAAATATATTAAAAATAAAAACCTGAAGTATCCCACTGACACAAGTATTCAGACCCTTTGCCATGGCACATGAAATTTAGCTGAGGTGCTTCCTATTCTGCTGATCATCGCTGAGATGTTTCTACACCTTGTTTGTAGTCCACCTTCTTCTTCTTTTGGCTGCTCCTGTTAGGGGTCGCCACAGCAGGTCATCTTTTTCCTTATCTTAGTGTCCTACCCATCTTGTTCTGTTACACCCATCACCTGCATGTCCTCTCTCACCACATCCATAAATCTTCTCTTAGGCCTTCCTCTTTTTCTCTTCCCTGGCAGCTCTATCCTTAACATCCTTCTCTCAATACACTCAGCATCTCTCCACTGCACATGTCCAAACCAATGCAATCTCGTCTCTTTGACTTTATCTCCAAACCTTCCAACCTGAGCTGACCCTCTAATGTCCTCATTTCTAATCCTGTCCATCCTCGTCACACCCAATGCCAATCTCAGCATCTCTAACTCTGACCTCCAGCTCTGTCTCCTGATTTCTGGTCAGTGCCACCGTCTCCAACCCATATCATATAGCTGGTCTCATTCCCATCCTGTAGACCTTCCCTTTCAGTCTTGCTGATACCCGTCTGTCACAAATCACTCCTGACATTCTTCTCCACCCACTCCACCCTGCCTGCACTCTCCTCTTCACCTCTCTTCCACAATCCCCATTACTCTGTACTGTTGATCCCAAGTATTTAATCTCTTTCACCTTCTCCAACTCTACACCTTTCATCCTCATTATTCCACTGACCTCCCTCTCATTCATACATATGTATTCTGTTTTGTTCCTACTGACCTTCACCTCTCCAGGGTCTCCTCAACCTGCTCCCTACTATTGCTACAGATCACAATGTCATCAGCAAACATCATAGTCCATGGGGACTCCTGCCAAATCTCATCTGTCAACCTGTCCATCACCGTTGCAAATAAGAAAGGGCTCAGAGCCAATCCCTGATGTAATCCCAACCTCCATCACTCCTACCACAGACCTCACCATTGTCACACTTCCCTCGTACATATCCTGCACAACTCTTACATACTTCTCTGCCACTCCCGACTTCCTCATACAATACCACAGCTCCTCTTGAGGCACCCTGTCATAAGCTTTCTCCAGGTCCACAAAGACGCAAAGCAACTCCTTCTGGCCTTCTCTAAACTTCTAAATCAACAGCCTCAGAGCAAACATCACATCTGTGGTGTTTTTTCTTGGTATGAAACCATCCTGCTGCTTACTAATCATCACCTCACTTCTTAACTGAGCTTCCACTACTCTTTCCCATACTTTCATGCTGTGGCTCATCAATTTTATTCCCCTGTAGTTATTACAGCTCTGCAGATCTCCCTTATTCTTAATAATTGGCACCAGTACACTTCTTCTCCACTCCACAGGGATCCTCTCACTTTCCAAGATTCCATTAAACACTTTTCGGATTTCCGTTAAAAACTCCACTGCCTTCTCTCTTAAACACCTCCATGCTTCCACATGTATGTCATCTGGACCATCCTTTTCATAGCTCTCCTTACTTGCTAATCCATTGCACCTGATTCACTATCTCCACATCCTCCACCCTTCTCTCTCGTTCTCTTCATTCATCAGCCTCTCAAAGTACTCTTTCAATCTGCTCAGCACACTCTCCTTGCTTGTGAGTACATTCCCATATTTATCCTTTATCACCCTAATCAACTGAACACGATCAGGAAAGGTACACACCTGCCTATAGAAGGTTCCACCACTGAGCCTTGATGCTGAAGGAATTGTCTACAGAGCTTAGAGACAGGATTGTGTCAAGGAAGAGATCTAGGAAGGCTATAAAAAAGTTCCTAATGCTTTACAAATTTCCAAGTTGACAATGGCCTTCATCTATACTAATAAAAGGCAAAGCCCTCACTGACTGACTCACTCACTGACTCATCACTAATTCTCCAACTTCCCGTGTAGGTAGAAGGCTGAAATTTGGCAGGCTCATTCCTTATAGCTTACTTACAAAAGTTAGGCAGGTATCATTTCAAAATTCTACATGTAATGGTCATAACTGGAACCTACTTACGTACATATATACGGCCATAGCCTGCAGCTCAGTCGCCGTGTGAGGCGGAGTTGCGTCCCTCATCGTCATGCCTCCCACATAATTGAGTGCCTGCCCATATAAGGCCGTCTGTCGGCAGCAATCCAATGGACACGCTGCCACTAAATATTCGCGGATGAGATGGTCAGGGATAGACTAGTGTTTGGCACAAACTCAGCAAAAGTGCGAGAGAAACTTTTAAGTGCTGGGTCTGAGCTAACATTAAATAAAGCCGTGGACATCGCAAGATCACACGAGATAGCACAAACACAGCTGAGAACCTTCGATGCATGTACTCCAAGCGACTCACGTGAACTGACTGTAAACGCAGTGCACAGACAACAAGAGCGAGCTCCAAAGAGCACTGAACAAAAAATGCATTATACAATTGAGAAGGCAGCAAAAGAATATGAAGCGAGTGACGCATACAAGCATATTCATAAGTGCAGCTACTGTGGAAACAAAGCACACGGTGTAAACCTTAAGTTTAAATTAAGTTCATAGAAAGGCTGCGGCTGGCATTTTTGTCATGCCTATGACGAATACGATATTCACGAGATACAAGTTTAATGAGAAGACGCAGGGTATAAACAAGACTTTTGATCACTTTGTAACGGAGTTCAAATTGCTGGTGAAGGACTGTGCTTATGCAAACGAATAGGAAAGCAAGGTGTAAAGCTTAACTTTAAATTAAGTTTATAGACATGCTGCCGTTGGCATTTGTCATGCCTAAGACGAATACGGTATTCGCGAGATACAAGTTTAATGAGAGGACGCAGGGGAAAAACGAGACTTTTCATCACTTTATAACGGAGTTAAAGTTGCTAGTGAAGGACTGTGCTTATACAAATGAAGATGAGATGGTCAGGGATAGACCAGTGTTTGGCACAAACTCAGCGAACATGCGAGAGAAACTTTTTTACGTTCATAGACACGCTGCCGCTAAATATTCGCAGGCAAATCCACAACTTAATACCGGGAATGCCTGTTGAACATCTTAGATTCTCGAATACCGATTTGGGTAGTGATCACTTCAATGAATGAAACCTGTTATCTTTACAATGGTTGACAACGAAGATGAGATGGTCAGGGATAGACTAGACAAACACGGAATATAACTTGAACACAACACATCCTCCAAATACGAACCTGATTGAAAGAAATAATGATAATCAAATCCTTGATGACAGCAACACTCATAACAGTGACAAAACAGTTACATTGACAATCATGTTATTTTTAAAATGTTTCCTTTTCTTTTTCTTAACTTCTTTAACACACTACTTCTCTGATGTGAAGCACGGGTATTTTACTAGTAATTATTACATGGAAGAAGTGTAACTTTTTTTAGAGCCAAATTGAGAAATCAGGAAGAAGGGCATGGTGAGTGAAGTGACCAAAAACCCAATGGCCTCTCTTAGTTGACCTCCAGAGAACCTGTGTGGAAATGGGTGAATCTTCCAGAAGTACAACAGGGTGTCACTGCAACACTCCACTGATCTGAGCTTGATGAAGAGCAGACAGACACTAGCCCCTCCTCAATAAAAGAGACATCAAAGCCGGCTTAGAGTTTGCAGAAAAAGGCACTTTAAATGGCTCTCAGACTGTGAGAAACAAGATTGTGTGCTCTGATGAAGATTGCATGATGATTAGCAGCATGTCTGGAGGAAACCAGGCACATCTCATCACCTGTGCAATACCATTCTGGGGGTAGGGGGTGCATCATGCTGTGGGGTTAAGGACTGGGAGACAAGACGGGGTAAAAGTACAGCTCCTCACCTGTACAATGTCACTCCAACTGTGAAGCATGGTGGTGGAAATTTCAGGTTGTGGGTTTGCCTGTCAGTGGCAAGGACTGCGAGACAAGACGGGGTCGAAGAAGGATTGACAAGGCCAAGTACAGAGATATCCTTCATAAGGACCTGCTCCAGAGCACTCTGAACCTCCGACTTGGCTGAAGATTCACTTTCCAGCAGGACAAAACAAGAACAGCACAGAAGCAGATTAAGGGCATCTCTGTGAATAAACTTGAGTTGCCAAGCCAGAGCTCCAACATCTCTGAAAAGATATGAAAATAGCTACCCACCAATGGTCCCCATCCAACCTGGCAGGCTTTGAAAAGACCTGCAGAAAAGAACGTCAGAGGAGTGACGAATCCAGGTGTGTGAAGCTTGATGCATCAGACCCAAGAAGTCTGCAAGAATGCATTGCTGACATAGGGGCTTCAACTAAGTACTGAGGACAGAGTCTAAATATTTGTGTCAATGGGATATTGCAGATTTTTAATTTTTAACAGATTTGCAAAAATTCTAAAATCCTGTTTCCTCTTTGTCATTTTAGGGTATTGAGTGCTGCATGATGTGAGAATGTGGTCACCAGAGGGCGCTGCAACTCCCCAAACTCCCCATACACAGGCTTGGGCATACGTTTGCCACAAACAAAGGGTTTTTATTTGTGTAAAACTCTTTAAAGGAAGAGTTTCCCACACCACAATGACCAACACAACTCTAATGTACAGCAGTGCTTTTGTCTTCTTCTCTCTTTCTCTCTCTCTTTCTTCTTCTCCTTCACTCCTCTCGTAAGCTTTGTCCACCTCCTCCTGACTCTGGCTTTCAGACTGAAACAAGGCTACTCCTTTTATATTACACCCGGGAGCATTCCTGGTCCGTGAATCTGTGGCTTAGAAGCACATCAGGGTGGAGTTGAAGTCTGACACAACAGGGCTTGCCAGTCCTCCCAGCACCACCCTGGCAGCACCCACAGAATTCAACAGGGTTGAGCTACTGACCTGCAATTCCCAAGGTGCCATGTGGGAATCCATGGTGATGCCACAACACAAGGGGGCTTCCATCTCACGTCCTGAGGGAGAAAATGTCCTGTGCAAACTGTCTCCCCTTGGCCTTCTACGCCATGCGTGCCCCAGTCAGGTATGGTTCTCAAAACAGCTCTGGCTGGGTTGCCGGTCTTCGAATGCCATCCCTCACAAAGATAAAATGAATTTAAATGATATTAGCACAAGGCTGCGATATAATAAAAAGTGAAAAATGTGAATGCGTTCTGATGGCAACTCATATCTGAAAGATGAGTGTAGATCTTGTTACGCTTGTGCATACGTAGAGGGGGCTGAGAGGGGGCAATCTCACTAATATTCTTACAAATCACAATATTCTTAGAAGTCAATAGGTGGGCCTCTCTGGCAGTGTCTTAAATTGCTTTGAATCCTACCTGACAGGGAGAAAATTGTTAGTTGTGGTAATTACAACTCAAAGACCCCTGATATTCTATATGGTGTTCCACAAGGCTCTATCCTGGGTCCGCTGCTCTTTTCGATCTACAGTACATGCTTCCGTTAGGTCAGATTATCTCAGGGCACAACGTGAGCTACCACAGCTATGCTGATGACACACAGCTGTACTTATCAATAGCACCTGATGACTCTGACTCTCTCGATTCACTAACACAATGTCTTACTGGTATTTCTGAATGGATGAATAGTAATTTTCTCAAGCTAAATAAAGAGAAAACTGAAATTTTGGTGATTGGCAATAATGGATTCAATGAGGTTAACAGAAATAAACTTGATACAGTAGAATTAAAAGTTAAGACGGAAGTAAAAAACTTAGGGGTAACTGTTGACTGTAACCTGAATTTTAAATCGCATATTCATCAGATCATCAGGACAGCATTTTTTCACTTAAACAACATAGAAAAAGTTAGACCTCTTATATCACTGAAAGATGCTGAGAAATTAATTCACGCTTTTGTTTTCAGTCGACTAGATTACTGTAACGCACTCCTCTCAGGACTAGCCAAAAAAGACATAAATTGTTTGCAACGAGTGCAGAATGGAGCTGCTAGAATACTAACTAGGAAAAGAAAATCTGAACACATTTCTCCAGTTTTAATGTCACTACACTGGTTACCTGTGTCATTCAGGATTGACTTTAAAATTCTGCTTATGGTTTATAAAACCTTAAATAATCTCGCCCCATTTTATACACTCACCTAATGGATTATTATGAACACCTGTTCAATTTCTCATTAATGCAATTATCTAATCAACCAATCACATGGCAGTTGCTTCACTGCATTTAGGGGTGTGGTCCTGGTCAAGACAATCTCCTGAACTCCAAACTGAATGTCAGAATGGCAAAGAAAGGTGATTTAAGCAATTTGGAGCGTGGCATGGTTGTTGGTGCCAGACGGGCCGGTCTGAGTATTTCACAATCCACTCAGTTACTGGGATTTTCACGCACAACCATTTCTAGGGTTTACAAAGAATGGTGTGAAAAGGGAAAAACATCCAGTATGTGGCAGTCCTGTGGGCGAAAATGCCTTGTTGATGCTAGAGGTCAGATGAGAATGAATGGGCCGACTGATTCAAGCTGATAGAAGAGCAACTTTGACTGAAATAACCACTCGTTACAACCGAGGTATGCAGCAAAGCATTTGTGAAGCCACAACACGCACAACCTTGAGGCGGATGGGCTACAACAGCAGAAGACCCCACCGGGTACCACTCATCTCCACTACAAATAGGAAAAAGAGGCTACAATTTGCACGAGCTCACCAAAATTGGACAGTTGAAGACTGGAAAAATGTTGCCTGGTCTGATGAGTCTCGATTTCTGTTGAGACATTCAAATGGTAGAGTCAGAATCTGGTGTAAACAGAATGAGAACATGGATCCATCATGCCTTGTTACCACTGTGCAGGCTGGTGGTGGTGGTGTAATGGTGTGGGGGATGTTTTCTTGGCACACTTTAGGCCCCTTAGTGCCAATTGGGCATCGCTTAAATGCCACGGGCTACCTGAGCATTGTTTCTGACCATGTCCATCCCTTCATGACCACCATGTACCCATCCTCTGATGGTTACTTCCAGCAGGATAATGCACCATGTCACAAAGCTCGAATCATTTCAAATTGGTTTCTTGAACATGACAATGAGTTCACTGTACTAAAATGGCCCCCACAGTCACCAGATCTCAACCCAATAGAGCATCTTTGGGATGTGGTGGAACGGGAGCTTCATGCCCTCGATGTGCATCCCACAAATCTCCATCAACTGCAAGATGCTACCCTATCAATATGGGCCAACATTTCTAAAGAATGCTTTCAGCACCTTGTTGAATCAATGCCACATAGAATTAAGGCAGTTCTGAAGGCGAAAGGGGGCCAAACACCGTATTAGTATGGTGGTCCTAATAATCCTTTAGGTGAGGGTATATCGGAATGTCTGACACGTTATATTCCAAATCGTAAACTTAGATCCTCAAATGAGTGTCTCCTTATAATTCCAAAAGCTAAACTTAAAAGAAGTGGTGAGGCGGGCGGCCTTCTGCTGTTATGCACCTAAAATTTAGAATAGCCTGCCAATAGGAATTCACCAGGCTAATACAGTAGAGCACTTTAAAAAACTGCTGAAAACACATTACTTTAACATGGCCTTCTCATAACTTCACTTTAACTTAATCCTGATGCTCAGTATGTTCAATTCATCATAATAACTATTCATAGTGGCTCTAAAATCCGTACTGATCCCAACGTTCTCTTCTGTTTCTTTTTCCGGTTTCTTTGTGGTGGTGGCCTGCGCCATCAGCACCTACTCAAAGCATCATGATGCTCCAACATTGATGGACTGAAAGCCAGAAGTCTACGTGACCATCATCATCATCAAGTCCTTCCGTGAGAACCCTAAATCCAAAGAGGACTTTTTCATTTATGTTAGGTAGAATGCCCAGAGGGGACTGGGTGGTCTCGTGGTCTGGAATCCCTGCAGATTTTATTTTTTTCACCCTGGCCATCGGACCTTACTCTTATTCTATATTAATTAATGTTGACTTATTTTATTTTCTTACCGTGTCTTTTATTTTTCTATTCTTCATTATGTTTGTAGGAAAATGTGCTATACAAATAAATGTTGCTGTAATATCATGGTCTCCTTCATCCCTGCAATGTTGAAAAGATATGGAAGGAGGAGTCACATAGTGACCTGGGTGAACCACCGGTTGGAGCTCCAGCAAAACTAAAGCGACTCCCAGAGAAAACCTTTTTGTGAGCAGCATGGAGTGTTTGTACCCGATCGTGACGCTTTTTTTTCGTTCATTTTGTCAGCCATTGAGTACCCTTTTTGTTGTTGATTTTATTAAACGGGGGCAACTGAGTTGGCATTCCAACTTTTATTTTTTACGTGCTTATGTTGCTCGCCCAACCAAAATCTATATGAAGCATTAAGGCTAACAGACCTCAGGGACATACTGAATATTCTTCACTTCTGGCAACAGCCACAATTATGCTGAAAGGGAGTCATAATGCAGTCTCTACCACCTCATGACATTCAGCACACTCTTCAGAAGGACATTACTGAGCCAAAGGGAGAGGAGCTGCAGTCTGTGGCGACAACTCAGT